>NC_142775.1:38675352-38992852 GCF_988280905.1 Pimephales promelas | reverse complement strand
TGAAACTTTGATAAAAGATTTGGTCTCTCTGAACTCCTCCTTCTCTAGAGCTTTCTCTGCTCTGATTGGCCCAGATTGTTGTGATTGGTCAACTGCTTACAGCACGTGAATCTGAATTTCAGCTCTTGATTCACAGTCAGTGATAAAGGAAAGACTCTTCCAGTCTGAGCTACAACTACAGTGTTTGAAGGTCAAAGTAGAGGTTGAAGTCCATAAACAGCAGCTAATGAAGTCCATGGCACTATGCAAATTGTTCACAAACCTACATAGGTTTGTGAGACATAGGACCTACATAGGAAGTGAGACTGGAATTACTGACGACTCGTTTCAGCAGTTCAGATTCAGTTCTGTCTTTTGGGAGACAATAACTTACTTTATCTGCACTTCGACACTGCATTAAAGATACTATCTTAAAAAGCATAATGGGGCACTTTAAACAATATGACCAGGGTCCAAAATTAACTTCTTGCCACTTCTACCAACAGCATTTACAGTATTTAGCATTTAATGCTATTGTGAGAGCATTTACAGCTCATAAATGTTTCTTTTGGCCATGAAACTGTATTTTGCATGTTTTTATTTATTTAAAATAATAAAATGAAAAAATGTGCCCTTACCCAATGCAATTATTTAGCAGTCTTTGCATCAGTGATGATTTAAACCATGTAGTTATTAGCTAACTGACGAGTAAATCAGTATGGCAACTTTTATTCTGATTTAGTGCATGTTAATTTTGGAGCCTGGATTTGACCGTCTTTCAGAAAAAACATGAACTGATCAATAACCCACATTCATGCTGATAATAACCACAGTGCACAGGCTGAATGAGCATTCTCATTCAGAAGTGTTTTGGCATTTTCCACAAATAGGGTTTATTTTGGTGTCCCATAACTGTTTAAAAAACCATAATGGGACACTTTGTGGTTTAGTCTGTAAATCCTATTCTTTTATATAATAAGATTTATATAATTATCTATATATAATTATTTATGTAATATTATCAAATATTATTATATTTTACGGAACATGTAAGCTGATCGGTAACTAGGGTGAACTAAAAACATTAAAAAACATTTTTGTAACTTGAAATAAAATAAAATATAAAAAAAACTTTAAACTTATTGTATTTCAGCTAACTGCCGAGACAACATTTCTAATGTTCATTTAATGTACTTAAAAAAAAAATTGCACATAAATCTAAAAAAGCTAAAAACTTTTTTTAAAGCTAAAAACAGGACAAAGTACAAAACAAAAATACTAAATTATTAAAATTAAAATTGAACCAGACAATATAAAAATAAAAACTAATTCAAAATATTAATAAAAAACTATAATTAGAATATATATATATATATATATATATATATATATTATGTACTTTTTTTAGTAGGCTACATTAAATGAAAATTAGAAATGTTGTCTCGGCAGTTAGCTGAAATACAATTAGTTTAAAGGTTTTATACATTTTATTTTATTTCAATTTTAATGTTTTAATGTTATTTTCATAAAATCATATATATATATATATATATATATATATATATACACACACACACACACACACACACACACACTCAATGATACAACAATAACACTGTCAGAAAGATGGCTTGTTTTATGCTAAAATTAATCATTATCATATTTTCTTGTTGTGAGAACTATTAGAAGTCAGCAAACCCTTTTATTTAATATTACTTATTTAATAACATTTGTGTATAATTATTTAAATAATATTATTTGTATTGTATTTTATGGGAAATATTGTCTAAGTTGATCAGCAACTACAAACCAATATTTTGCTTCCCTGCTAAGCGAATTTAGGCTAACTTGTTTTAACAACAGATCTTAATTTAAACAGTTTACCTAGAAAATAGCATCTATTTTCACTGGCCATTCATTCAAATAAATACATTTAATATTATAATTACCAACAACTATACATTATTAAAATATTATTGCAATTTCCTGTATTTAGGCTGTATTTAGTACCCTTTTTGTGGAAGCCTTTTCAAGAAGAACGTGTTTGTGTAAAGCAGATGAGGCTGTGGTTATTGTGATAGTGCTTCATGCTGCTATGTAAATGGGAGACAGATGCCACAGCCATAAACCCACAGATGCACACAGCCAAAGTAAAGCATGAAGAGACTCCAGAGAGGAAGCGAGTGAGGAACTGGCGTGAATCTGGATGACCTACCCGTCACCATCAGCTCTAGCAGGTGATGGCGCAGGGGCCGGGACTGAGACCGTGCCCACGTTATCCAGTCTGATCTGAATGGTGCTGCTTAAAGGGCTCTTCAGATACCTTCGCTCAATGTTCCTCTCCAGCTCTGCCAGACGCGTCACTGCCATATCCAGAGGATTGTTCGCATGACGCACGATGCCACGGTTGCAGTCGTCCGCGACAGGTTTGTGCTCGTAATAGACCAGGTCTTCACTCTGTGACTGTGGGACTGGATGCATCCAGCCCTGTGGAACAAACATAATGCTTGCAATGCATATTGGTCTTATTTACTGCGGTTCAGAAGTTTGACATATGATATAATTGTCCGAAAAATCTGATTTTTTAAATTATTAAACCTTTAGACAAGAAAATTAAAAAGAATCGAAATTTTTTGTTCAGCATTATATTTGATGCATCGTTTTTATGGCTCAAAAATTTAAATATCGTGCAAATTTCATTTCAGTAATTCAACTTAAAAGGTGAAACTAGTATATTATAGACTCATTACATGCAAAGGGAGATATTTCAAGCCTTTATTTGTTATAATTTGGATGATTATGGCTTACAGCTATTAAACCTTTTCACAATATTCTAATTTTCAATTTGGGGTTTTCATAATCTATAAGACATAATCATCAAAATTATAACAAATAAAGACTTCAAATATCTCACTTTGGATGTAAATGACTTTATTTAATATATAAGTTAAAAAAAAAAACCTTCATTTTATTATTTTAAAATATGCAGTTTGGTGCAGTTGCTTGTATTTATACGGCCAAAAAGATGAAATTCTGATTGTATTAATGTAAATCAATGAGCTCTTTATAACAGTACAGCAGATACTTACATATAATGCATATGAATATCGGTTGTCACTCTATATCTCCCAATAATGTCTTTAAGAAATTAAAATTAAAAAATTAAATAAATATCAAATAAACTAAGAAATAAAGTTTGCTTGCTCAGCGAAATATGTCTGTAGGTAGCCTACGTGTGGTTGTGCATGTCGACGCGCCCGTGAGTTACAAATATAGGCTATATAGTATTTTTTTACCATGCAGCAAAATAAATAAATAAACCGCTAAACAGTTTAATTGATAGAATCAAGTCAAAATTTTTACTTTTGGTTAACGGTTTAACGGTCAATATGAGCATCCCTATTGCATAGACAAGAAAAGATGGTCAAAAAGTCCATTAAAATAAAGATGTCCTACCTTCACCTGCAGACTGGCTGAAGTGACTTTGTGTTCCAGTTCCTCGACCTGTTGCAGGACACCAATGTCTATGTCCATGGCCTGCTCTTCCACACACCAGCTTTGGACGGTGTCCTCCGAGACCTGATTCTCCTCCAGCTCAGAGACGTCGATGACGGTGACTAGACAAAGAGCACACACTAAGAGCGCTGCAATCAAAGCATGTCCAACAGCCCTTATGGGACACAATGAGCATCACCAACCATCTCTGTTCCTGCTGCAGACCTGGCCGATGTAATCCATGTGTTTCTGCAGTTGTTTCTGGAGCTGTTTCTCCCGGATCCCTCGGGAGTGGCAGGCTTTCTCTATGGATCGTAACTCCTCAATGTCCGTCACCTTCCACCAGCCAGTCAACATCTCTACAACACAAAAATGCCTTTAAACTGGGCCACATGCACATAAATGTAAATGTAAAAACACAAATCTACATATTTTTCATTTTTAAACGGTTTATGATTATTTGAATTAGAGTATCAAACATTCATTGTAATTAAACAAGTAGATTTAAAATGTTTAAGAATTCTAAAAATATTAGTAAATATTAATATAACAATTTTATAATACACTACCCTTTAAATGTTTGGGTTCAGTCATTTATTTTTGGAAAACTTTTCTTTAGTAAGACGCATTAAAATTATCAAAAGTGACAGTAAATACATTTATAATGTTACCAATATTTCTGATACAAATAACGCTGTTCTTTTTAACTTTCTTTTCATTAAAAAAATGCATGAAATTTGATAAATTGAAAATTGATAATACTAAGCAATGTTTCTTGAGCAGCAAATCATAATATTAGAGTGATTTCTGAAGTATCATGTGACACTGAAGATTGGAGTAATGATGCTGAAAATACAGCTTATAAATAAATAAATTACATTTGAAATAAATTACATTTTAAAATACATTACAATAGGAAACAGTTATTTAAATTGCAATATTTCAGAATAATCGGATAAAAAAATAAATAAATAAGAAAAATAAAAATCTTACTGAGCAGAATTTTTTTTTATAAAAAATAAAATATAATAATAATAATATTTAAATAAAAAAATAATTTATAAATAAATAAAATAAATAAATATATATATTAAACCCACACAAAGTCTTTCATATACATACATACATATATATATATATATATATATATATACAGTATATATATATACATACATACATACACATTTATATATATATATATATATACACATATATATACACATACATACATACATACATATATATACACATATATATATATATATATATATATATCAGATTTTTACTAAAGTACTTTAATATATGAAAAATGACACCTTTTGAATATCTTATGTAGATTTTTGAGTGATGACATAAATTAACCTTCAATCAGAACTCTGTATCGAGACTTTCAACGGATTAAAAACATACATGAATAAAATATAAAAATAATAAATAATAATAATAAAACTCTTAAATAAAATAACAACACACTGAAGATATGGTCCCAGTCTCACCTTCAGGAATAGGCTGAGGTGACGGGTAATCCTGATTTCTAGCCGCCTCGAGAGCGGGTGAGAGTGTGGAGAGAGGTTTCTCCACTGGAGACTGGGGGGAATTGCTTTTACTGGTGCTCACACTGACGTTAGCATTGCCCTCTGAGAGTGGGTGAACGCCACTGAGAATCTGGGCCATGGAAATCCCAGAGAACATCACATTTGGACTCAGATTTCCATTGGACCAAGCATAGAACGGCAGATCTATTATGGGCACACCAGACTTCACCTGCAAACACAGTTATAGTCAAAGAACACAAACACAAAAAGAGCAGAACAAACAGTTTTCCTGCCAGGGCTTCGCTAACCCCGGGAGCTTCATGAGGGAACTGCAGCTTCAGTAAGTACATGTACACGTAGTAAATAATAAATAAATGTGGCTGCACAAATAATTGAGATAAAACTGAAAATGCAATTTAGCATGGTTTGATTATCAAATCAAAGGCTGTGATTTAAATAAGTATGTTACGCTTGTCTGTTTGGGCATCAGAGCGCCTCGTTCACAGTAAATGCTGCTTCTCGACTCCATCTCTGTATGTGCAGTGAGCTTAATGTGCAGTTCGGGAGTTTGCAATGTGCGCTAGGATTACTTTATTTACATTAACGTAATTTCCAGCATTTATCTGGACAGATAATTTTAGGATTTGAACGTTTAAAAGGGAATTATGTTTCATAAATATTAGTATTGTATAGCATTGACTAAAATTATCTATTAAAAAATAATTATCTATTAAAATTATTGACTAAAATGATCAAATCAAATGTCATTTACAACAGTAATCTATTTACATAATAAATTATATATTATTTATTTTAAATAGTTGAACAATATAAAGTATAATAATAATAATAATAATAATAAGCCAAAATAAAAGCTTTAGGATTTGAATGCTTGAAAGTGAAGAATTTAATATATTATTTTAGTATTGTAACTTGCAGTGCAAAATATAATTACTAAAAATAACTGTTATAATTAATACATTTTAAACAATTGTTATTTACAACAGTGATATATTTATATAATAATATTAACATTTTTATAGTTAAATAGTTTTGTAGTTATTATTATTATCATTATAAGCCCTATATATGTGCAGCTCCATATATAAACAAATGTAAATAAAACACTTACGAAACAAATATGATTTTTTCTTAATATTTGATCTAAATATTAACTTAAAATATGCGAGTTTGGCTGAAAAAAAAAAAAAAAAATCCCTCGATCATACCCGCAGATCTGCTAATGAAAGGTTATTGATTCCCGCAGGGCTGGACGGACAGGTGGCAAACGGGGATCGGGCTCTGTCATTGGACGTTTGTGGCGAGGAAGATGACGACGCTGAATGTGGACCTTCAGTCAGAGATGAGGCGTCACATGGAGAGCGTGGCAGAAGACTGAACCAGTGAGCGTTCCTCTCGGTCAAGACCTTGTAGAGCTGGTCGTTCCGGATCTGCTGCTGGGCGTTCGTGAGGAAGGAGTTGTTTAGAAGACACGGGTGATCGGGATCAGGGCTGCTGGGTAATGTATTCTTCTGTTTTGGACTGCCATTTTGGCGACAAGAGACCTCGGAGGACATCTTGGCCACTTCCAACAGCTTGCTGAGCTTGGAGAAGGAGCCAGGTTTCTGAAGGAAGAGGTTTAGAGAATCTAGATCCTGCGGGAGTTCACGTTTCACCTCAGCGGATCCGTATTTCCCATCAGCCTCGTCTGCCGGCTCCACTTTGACCTGGATGGGGTGAGCGTTCTTCAACCTCTCACGCTCCCTCTGCAACTCCACTGGACCTGAAGGAACACAAGATGTCAGCAGCAGTACATTTCTACAATGGATAGTTCCAATAAAATAATATTTATTAAGAAAAATAATTAAAAAAAACTGTAAAGAAAAAAGTCATCCAAGTGCTCAATATTGGTTATATATTACTTGGATATTATAATATTGTTTATATGCATGTATGCATGTACTCTATGTGTATGAATAGAAAGTTCAAAAGAATTATATGAAATTGAAAGCTTTTCTAACAAAAGTTTTGGATAAATGTCGTTTCAGATAAATGCTTTTCTTTTGAACTTTCTATTCATCAAAGAATCCAGAAAAATTAAAGGAGTAGTTCGCTTTAAAAAAAAAAACTTTTGCTGATAATTTACTCACCCCCATGTCATCCAAGATGTCCATGTCTTTCTTTCTTCAGTCGAATAGAAAGTAAGGTTTTTGATGAAAACATTCCAGGATTTTTCTCCATATAATGGACTTCAATGGGGTCCAAACGGTTCAAAGTCCAAAAGACAGTTTCAGTGCAGCTTCAAAGGGCTTTAAACGATTCCAGACGATCTTATCAAGCAAAACGATCACTCATTTAATAAATAAATAACAAAGTTTAAGTTTTATAAGCTGAAATGGTCGCCTTGCTCTGTTCTGTGATGCGTGTTCATGACTCTCCTATTTGAACTCGTTCATCAAAATGATGAATCTTTTCCTGAGTCAACTCGCTGATTTCGTTCGTTGAACGAAAAAAGATTCGTTCATTTTGATAAACGAGTTTGAACAGGAGAGTCACGAACGCGCATCACAGAACAGAGCAAGACGAGCATTTGAGCTTATAAAACTTACATTTTGTTATTTATTTATTAAATGAGCGATCGTTTTGCTTGATAAGAGCCTTATTCATCGTCTGGAATCGTTTAAAGCCCTTTGAACAGTTTGCAGTTTGCACTGAAAGTGTCTTTTGGACCTTGAACCGTTTGGTCCCCATTGAAGTCCATTATATGGAGAAAAATCCTGGAATGTTTTCATCAAAAACCTTCATTTCTTTTCGACTGAAGAAAGAAAGACATGCACATCTTGGATGACATGGGGGTGAGTAAATTATCAGCAAAAGTTTTTTTAAAAGTGATCCACTCCTTAAAAGTGCACACAAATGTTTTCAACATCTGCAAATTTGCATATCAGAATGATTTCTGAAGGATCATGATGTCATGATGCTGAAAATTCAGCTTTTGATCACAGGAATAAAGATTGTATTACTCATTGTCATTTAGTTTGAACTATTCCACCCATTTTCTCTCTTTTCCAGGGTGTTTCCTGTAAGCTTGTAACTTAGAGATCAGTCCTTTAGAAGACATTATAATCTCGTCCTCTCACCGTCTCCACTCTCCAGCGCCTCCACAAAGATCCCGCCACACTGCGGAAGAACCCAGAAGCGTCTTCTGAACCGGTCCTGACCGAACATCACCGAGCGCAGGGAGTGAGACGCCTCGAACAGCTTCCGGCGGATCTGAGTCTGTTGCTGTAAGAAGTAAAGTACATTTATTTGTCCCCATAAGGAAAATTTGTTTGCATGGCTATCAATTAGGCATTTCAACATACATCATAGACCAAAAGAGAACCTTTAAACATACTAATACACTTATCAACATACACTACCGGTCAAAAGTTTTAGCTCAGTAAGATTTTTTATGTTTTTAAATGAAGTCTCTTCTGCCCACCAAGGCTGCAATTATTTGATGAAAAACAAAAAAGACAAACAGTAATATTGTAAAATATTATGACAATTTAAAATGACTGTTTTCTATTTTAATATATTTTAAAATGTAATTTGAAAGCTGAATTTTCAACATCATTACTGTTGCTGATTACACATCAGTTTTCAGTGTCACATGATCCTTCAGAAATCATTCTAATATGCTGATTTTATGCTCAAAAAACATAAATTATTATTTTCAATGTTGAAAGCAGTCGTGTACCATTTTTTCACCCCAAAATTCTATGATGAATAGAAAGTTCAAAAGAACAGCATTTATTTAAAATATAATATTTTCTAACATTATAAATGTCTTTACTGTAACTTTTGATCAATTTAACTCATTCTTGATGAATAAAAGTATTTTCTAATTTCTTTCCCCCAAAAATAAAAAATAAATTCTTACTGACCCCAAACTTTTGAATGGTAGTGATTAATGTTACAAAAGCTTAATTTCCATTTCAGATCAATTCTGTTCTTTTGAACTTTCTATTCATCAAAGAGTCCTGAAATAAAAATGTAAAAAAAACAGTTTTCAACATGGATAATAATCATAAATGTTTCTTGAGGCTCATATTATAATAATTTCTGTAGGATCATGTGACACTGAAGACTGGAGTAATGATGCTGTAAATTCAGCTTTGATCACAGGAATAAATTACACTTCACTATATATTTCACATAGAAAACTGCTTTTTTAAATTGTAATAATATTTCACAATATTACTGGTTTTTTTTTTTTTTTTAAATCAAATAATTGCAGCCTTGGTGAGCAGAAGAGACTTCTTTTAAAAACATATAAAATCTTACCGATCTAAAACATTTGACCGGTAGTGTATTTCCCCATGCCCTTTACTACCGATTAAGTTAGGCATACCAGACCAGCTGAGTATCTTACCTATTTAACTTACATATTTAATTGCTGGAGGCACAAATGAAGACTTTGCTCTATTTTTGGTGAACAGAGCGAGGCAATATCGTTGCCCAGAAGGCAGCAATTCGAATATGTATGTAAAATCAAGACCGGTATCTATTTCATTCAATATTTTTTCTCTCTTTACTAAAAATATTTGCTTTATGTTTGGAAAGTTGCAAGTGAATGTCCTTTTAGCACGTTTAGTATACTGTAAAGCAAGTATAGGCATGTTATCCTCCTGGGAACCAGCTATTCATATTTGTCCTCTGTAGAGGACATTTGTTTTTAATGAGTTTAATTAAATTCGCCTGTGGTGTCTTGCTTTCTTTTTCTTAATAACGGTGTTCTATATTTCCTTTTTGTTCTATATTTGCCATGTTTCATGAACATTAAATTACATTTGTTACAGCGTCTTGTGTTAGGTGACAAAAATGCAGTGTCTAATGTGTTAGGTGGGTAACACTTTACAATAAGGTTCATATTTAGTGTATTAACTGACATGAACCAACCATGAGCATTACATTTGTTACTGTATTTATTAATCTTTGTTAACGTTAGTTAAGATTCGTTCATTTTGATGGACGAGTTCGAACAGGAGAGTCACAAACGTGCATCACAGAACAGAGCAAGGCGAGCATTTGAGCTTATAAAACTTAAACTTTGTTATTTATTTATTAAATGAGCGGTCGTTTCGCTTGATAAGACCCTTATTCATCGTCTGGTGTCGTTTAAAGCCATTTGAAGCTGTAATGAAACTGTCTTTTGGACCTTGAACCGTTTGGACCCCATTGAAGTCCATTATATGGAGAAAATCCAGGAATGTTTTCATCAAAAACCTTAATTTCTTTTCAAATGAAGAAAGAAAGACATGGACATCTTGGATGACATGGGGGTGAGTAAATTATCAGCAAGTTTTTTTTAAAGTGAACTACTCCTTTAACAAAGATTAATAAATGCAGTAGAAGTGCAGTTTATGTTAACTAATGTACCTTATTGTAAAGTGTTACCGTTTGTTACACTGACGCTCATTTACCTTGCTGAGCTTCTCAATCTGTTTCTCCAGCTCTTCAATGCTTGTGGATTGATCACCTTCATCCTGCAAAAAGCAGCTTTTAATACATCCTAACAAACCAACCAACACTGGGAGCGGACATGCTATTCAAGCAAACAGTGGCTGTGTTAACAGTAAACAACCAAAACAAGAAGCTGTGTTTTAATTACAGCAGAAACACTGAAGGAAATATCTTAGTCTATGTGTTGTGTAGGACTTTTTTTCTTTTCTTATGGAAACATAATATAACTTTTAGAACTCAAAACTACAGTGGAAAAAAGGAGAATGACTGAAACTAAACTGAAAAAAAGTTCTGACGTCAAACAGATGTACATTAGATAAAAGCATCTGCTAAATGCATAAAGTGTTCAATATTCAAAAAATAAACAAAAAAACTTTTACACAATACACTCAGAGTCACGCTTTACCTCATCTTCACACGCCTCGGCTTTCTTCTCTTTCTTCACACCAAAGTCATCTTCGTCTTCATCCTCCTCTCCATGTTCATCGCTGTCATCATCTTCCTCCTCCTCATCATCACTCTCTCCTCCTTTGCGCTTGCGTTTACGGCTGACCCTACCAGCGGCTTGACCCTCCTCTCCTCCAGCAGTGCTTTCTCGCTTTCCCGTCCTCTTAGCGTAGATGCTCCTCAGTCTGTGCAACAACAGCCAAAATAAAAGCATGCATTGCAATAGGGGATTATCACACTGATACGTATAGTACTTCCGGATTCTTTGATCTTTGTGCACTGCCACTTCCGTTGAATCACCGATCTCGCTGGCAAACTGATGAAGTACTACACTAAGTTTATTTATACAGCATCCCTGGTAAATTCGTCTGATTCACTAAAGTGCCGGCTGCAAACAAAGGTGCTACCTTGTTTTATTTTAAAGTTTTAATCCATTTCTTCCTTATACTCAATTCAGTCGGGAATCCATGAAAACTTAAGTAGGGTTGGCGTTGTTGGTTAGATTTACAAAGTGGAACAGAGCAGTGATATAAATAGCATTCGTCTCATTGTTGAACTGCGCGTCGGAAGTGGACATGCACAAAGTTGACAAATCCCGCCCATGAAACCAGGAAGCGTGATAATCCCCTATCTAACCAAAAAATAATAACTAGGTTTGCATTTCCTGAACACAGAAAAAGTATATCACTGAAAGTTCAGGTGAGTTTAGGTTTTTATTCTATATAAATAAAATACTGCAGCAGTATTCTGTTCTTATGAATAAAAATACCACTGTATATTATGAACCTCCACTAATAGAGTGCCGAAGTGATGACGTCACTTTGTAGGACAACTCGGAAGCAAGCGGCGCACGGTTTCCCTCGGTCGAAAAGCAATGCATTTTCCACATAGACTGTTGGAAAATCGCAAAAAATAAGATCTGTGTTAAACAAAGGGTTGTGACCCTTACACGTTTTGTCTAGTAAGATAATCTTTACATGTTAATCCAACATTTATACATTTTGAAGCCTATATAAAGATTTAAAAAAACACAATCAGACACAATAAAGTTTCAAAAACCACAAGCAGGTTATAACTGTGTGTTCTATGTCATAGATCAAAACGTGAAAATATTTAGAGGCTTTGTTCACCACAGACCTTATTTCAGGCGATTTAGCAAAAACCCATTCAAAAATCCCATAGGCTTTAGAGCGAGGGAACCGTAGTGCTAAAATGCTAACTCACTTCTGCGTTTTGGCCTACAGAGTGACGTCGTAACTTCGGCACTCTATAGCAATCCATAATGTGTGTTTTACATATGTGTGTTTATGTGATGGGTGTAAACAAGTGTCTTACTTCCGCAGGTTCCCCTCAATCACCCATTTGTCTCGACGCAGGTTGGTCATGTTGTCAATGTTTTTGTCAATCTCACTGTGACAAAGAAATAAATTGTATGCATTAAACACAACATTATTATAAGCACCAACAGAGATGGGCTGTATTACCAAAATATTACATTGTAGCTCATTTTATATTACACTAATAGTAGTATATCATGACATATAATAAATAAAAAAAATGGTTGATATTCTAATAAACATTTTTTTACTCAGTATTTTACATATGAAGAGTTCAGATGCAAAAGCCTCTAAGTGCCATTTGAAATTTTCTTCTAGAATGATCATTTTTATCAAACTTGTATATTTAAGTTCAGTAATTTCACTTAAATTACAATTAATAGGTAATTATCATTGCCATTTAAGTGAAATTACTGAACTTAAACATACAAGCTTGATAAAAATGATCATTCTAGAAGAAAATTTCAAATGGCACTTAGAGGCTTTTGCATCTGAACTCTTCATATAAATAATGTGTACAAATCCTTAAACCAAGACTGGGAGGCGAAATTTCATAAAATAACAAATTGGACAAATTGTTAATTTTTTGGAAATTTGTATTTAAAACAAGATTTATTTTAAAATTATACATATATATTAAAGTCCCCATGAGTTTATAATTAATTTTTTGGGTCTGCTCGAAAATATTTACATGAAATATTCAAACCAAAATATTATTTTTCGTACATTTTACATGGTAATTACAATGTACTTAAAGTACACAATATAGCACTTTATTGTATATGTGTACATGTATGTGTAACCTGTATTAGAAGTCCTGTCTGAAAACGGTGGTATCTCTTATAATATGTTGTTTGAATATTGTGGTGTCCTTTAAATTGTGTAGCATCATATTTAATTTCAATGGTTAGCTTTGTGACTTGATATTGTAATGAAATGATGGGGGACTAAAATAGCCTTGGGGCTAATTCTGGCATATTTACATAGCTAGAAAGCTAAGATGTTCATTAATATGCATTGTCCCTTTTAAATAAATAAATAAATAAATAAATATGCACAAATAACCATATTAAACATTCTTTCGACTTAATTTCATGTGGAATTCAAAGTGTTACTTGCCAATTCATTTAATAAAGGAGAAAAATATTAGCAATTTATCAGTTTTACACTTCATAGCATGCAGATCTAATGAAGCGAGATGAGCGCACCTGACCACCGTCTTGCTGCAGGACAGCTCATTGACCAGGAAGGCCAGTATAGAGGCTTTCTGAGAGGGTGTGTGTGCCTGGAAAGCTTTGGTCTTCAAGCTCTCGGCCAGCGATGCTAGCTCGGTCTGTCCACAGTGAGCTTCCATAAAGATCTGTAGCACCTCCGAGACATTGTGCCGGTTCAAGCCGATGTTAGTCACGTGGTCTCCCAGAGCCGTCTTTGCCTGAAACGTTCAAAATACCCAAACAAAAGAGCAAAGTGATACAATGAGGAATTTGGTGTGACAAAGGCTGCAAGATAGTGTTGAAAGGGAATTGAATTATTATGGTAATTGAAAGGCACGGTTAACTCGGTTAATTTAGGAGTTTCTTAGGGGGAGCGAAAGGCTTTTTATTAAGACTGTGAGATTAGCACAGGAAATCTGCTGAGGGGCTGAACTGAATTCTTGCTCTTTATTGAAGAGATATTGCACTGGAAGCCACAAAGAAAACCATGCTTTAAGATTGTGAGTGAGGAATACAGACTCTACAGACTTTAACATACATGTAAACTTGAGGAGATTTTAAAATAAATAAATAAATAGTATTATTTAATATAATTGCTGTATATCTAAAAATATATCAGGCTATTTGTTCCAAGTGTAAGGTACAGTAAACGGTTCTCCATTTGTCTTTGACGTGGAAATATATATCTATTAAAAATAAAAATGCAATAGTGGAGCTTAAGTGCTGTAAACATTCAACTTAATAACTAAGTAACTAGCTAAAATTCAATATATTAGGGCTGTCGCATGCAATTTATTTTATTTATTTGCAGTTTAATGCATTTAAAATGTTTAACGCAATTAACGAGGCATCCGCTCTTATTCATGCAAATGCTTTTAAACCCTTCAACACACACACACACACACACACACACGACTTATGCGCACAGAATGCCACTTTAGACAGCACTTGAACAGACAAAAACTCAAAAGTATGCCAAAATGCCCATTTTTTTTTCTGGAGTATCCTCACAGGCATAGTCTTAAATTAGTTAAATTATGTCTGAAAAGAATGTATAGAGTTGTGAGAAAATGTGTCAGATCTACGTTGTGTGTGTCAGGTCTTAAAGTGACAGAAGCCTAATAAACCTGCTGCAGTGCTTTCTGTCATTAAAGGAGAACTCCGGCACAAAGTGAACCTTTGGTCTAATTACACATTGTTGCCGAATGTAAATAGTTTTATCTCTAAAAACAGTTTAGCCTATAATGCTAGTATAACGCTAGTATATGGGGCATAGAGTAATGACAAATAAAAATCGCTTGTTATTACCACTAACAAGGCTCAAAATAGCCCCACACTAACACGGTAGCATAATAAGTCAACTTCGCAAATACAGGAAGAAGCCATCTTTAAAAAAATAGTCTCTACCAGTCGATCTACGAACGCCGATCCAAGTGCGCTGGTGAGATGTGAATAAGGTGATAAGGTGAGCGCGAACAGTAGGCCACGTGTACATAATGAAGAGAAGAAAACGGTTTGTGTTTGTGTTTCTTCTGGAAACAACGGACCATATGAGATTCTGCACAGTTCAGTGCACTTGGATCGGCGTTCGTAGATCGACTGGTAGAGACTATTTTTCAAAGATGGCTTCTTCCTGTACTCGCGAAGTTGACTGTGTGTATAAAATATCTTCTTATTAAACTGTATGGACACTGACAAAGTTCTCAATGCTTCGCTTTGAATGTATGGACCCTTATTATGCTACCGTGTTAGTGTGGGGCTATTTTGAGCCTTGTTAGTGGTAATAACAAGCAATTTTTATTTGTCATTACTCGATGCCCTATTTACACTAGCGTTATAGGCTAAACTGTTTTTATAGATAAAACTATTTACATTCGGCAATCATGAAAACAAATCTCAGATAACGGTTGACTAGGTAACAATGTGAAATTAGACCAAAGGTTCATTTTGCGCCGGAGTTGTCCTTTAAGAATAATCAAAGAACAAAAGAAAAAGAGAAAATCACTCACTGCTCTTGACTGAATACATTACATTAATTTGGAGATAAAATGTGAAATCATTACAATATAAAAGAAAAATCTGTGATTAATTAGTGGGAAACAAAAAAAAAATACAGTATATATGTTTATATATTTACCCTTTTGCATAAAAGCTAAAATAATAAATACATAAATAATTACATAAAAATAAATTTGTGTTTCTCATGATCTCAAAAATCTTATGATCTGAAGATGCTTGAAATTACACCACAATTGTGCAGCAAACATGTGATCAGAGCATGAATCCAGACAGATCCAAGCACACACAGTACAGCAGCTCTCCTCTCACCCTGTGTCCCGGAGGCAGTCCTGGGTCACACACAGCAGCAGACAGCATGCGCACCAGCAGGTCTTGGATGAAGCCCATGCTGTCGCCCACATTCAGCAGCCCTGCCTGCAGCACGCCGAGTGACGGCACGTCAGCGCCGAGGTCGAACCCCAGGACCTTTCCAAAACAGCGCAGGAACTGCATCACCATGAGACAGTCTGAGAAACATCCTCCCGGCAACACCAGACCGGCGATCCGTGACAGCGCTGGCAGAGGCTGAACATGCACAAAATTATTAAGTACTTATAATAATTCATCTCAAGACTCCCTTGATTTTGAAGCACGGCTTTATGAATCTGTTTTGATTGTATGCCTTGTTCTGGATCATGGCTGCAAGGACTATTTATGTGGTTTATGTGCAGTGTTGTGCAAGTTACTTCCAAACTGTAATACATTAGGTATTACTTGTTACTGTTATTTAAAAGTAATTCATTACCTTACAATATTACTGTCCCAGAATTGTAATGCGTTACATTACTCATGTATTACTTTTGAGTTACTTTCACCAAAATAACCAAGTAGAACTTAACTTTGGGGCTGTAACGATATGCAATATGAAACCGAAATCGCGATTCGCCACATCCACAAACCTACAGAATCGCACAGACACACATTCATGCATGACAAAAAAATAGGAGGCAAAATAAATTTTTTGTAATTCTGTTAATTACACTGCGCAAATCGGATGAGGAAGGGTTGGCTCTCCAGTCTCCAAAGAACTTAAAATATTCATTTTATTTTAGTTTTCGTGTTCGCATTTATGAGGAAAAAACAATGTTACAGACGCGACCGCTCTGAACCGGCACTAAAAGACTGCTTTAAAACTTTCACATAGTCTGTTGCCTTTAAGAAGTAAAAGCAGACTGTAATACAAGCCTCACTGAACATGTAACGAGTAAAATATTACTGAAAATTGATTAGTAATGCCTTACACTACTGCGTTACAGCACAAAGTAATATGTTACTGTAATGTATTACTTTTGTAATGCATTACTCCCAACACTGGTCACTATTGTCAACTACAGGAAAAGCAATCTTAATGTTACCCTCTTAAAGGGGACATATCATGCAAAATCCACTTTTTTAGCCCTTAAATGCATTTTGTTGTATATTTGGAGTGTTTATAAGTACAGAAAAGATGAAATTATTCTCTTCAGGTGCTTCGTTTATATCTTTATATTCTGTTTTGGTCATATTTTTCAACCTGTTTAGATTTTTCTGTTTTCTATGACGTTTTTTGAACACAGTATTGAACACCCAACACCTCGAGCAATCCGCCATTATTATTTCTCGCTCCGATTTTGTAGTCCGAGCTCAATGATGCAGAAGTTACGAGAGGGCAAGTCAAAATGTTCAGTTGTTGGATGTACGTTAGTGACCTGAGGCACTTCAAGGATTCCCACTTCAACAACCTCCGCCAGTATAAAGAAGGGTTTGCCGATCGACTTCGTCTGAATGAGGGGTAAATTCCTTCTATCATTTAGCTGCTGTGTTTTCTGACGCTTTCTAAAGTTATCATATTTTTACCAATACAGATTTTTAGTGGTAAGATTAGACCGTAGTCATTTATCTTGTCAGTGTGCTTGTTTTAACAAGAGAAATAGTCGACTTTCACTAATAACACAACAGAGTTAACTTACATACCCCTGCATCCACATAAAGATCGTTGTTCTGCAGGTTTGTCGACGTAATTTTCGTATATATAAGGCTTGATGGACAAGTCTTCCGTTGTTGACATTTTGTTAACGTGTGAATAAAAATGAAGCTAGTAATCGTATATCTCTAATCAAACTACAAAAATGGCCAAACGCGGGGAGTTGAACCGAGTGTGAATTCAGCGACCTGGAGAGCGGGCGGGGAAAGACGCAACTCCATTTTATTTAAAGGGGCCGCTTCGAAACGGGTCGCTCACAGACGCACATCAGAAAAGGGGCCTGTGGAGCTATAATAATGAGGAATTCAGACCCAAGCATTGCAGTTATGCTTTATATAGACCACAAATGTATGATTTATAAGTAAAAATGAATGATTTAAAAGCATGATATGTACCCTTTAATGTTTAAATTTGCTTGAGCACACACAAATAAAAAAAAGAAGATTTTCTGAGTGATTCACCTTCAGGTCCGACAGACACATGTCTTCATTGGGTTTGTTCAGCTCTTTGGCCATTTCCAGCTCAAGCCGCCTGATCTCCAGTTTGCGCTCCTTGTTCAATCGTTTCTCATCTCGTTTCTCCTGTTTCAGTCGCTCCTTCTCCTGCAGAAACATTTTTGAAGAGATAACAAACCTTGTGTGTGCCAAACACATTCATAGAGTGGAAGGATGATGAGAGGAGAAAAGAGACATTGAAAGAGAGATGATGAGACGGAGCATTAGAGGATATAGTGAGTAATGGGAGACCAATAGATGGAGAATGGAAAGGAGGGGTAAAAGAGAAGGATGAACCGATAAAAGGAGCTGTTTAACACACCTCAGCTTTCTTCCGGGCCTCCACCGCCTTCATCAACATCACATGCTGCCGATGTCTCTCCCGCTCCTACAACAAACACTGAGACATTAGAGAAAGAACAAACAGACCAAAGAACAAACAAAAAATGTAAACAAAATAACCAAAATGATGAATTATAAAAACAGACAAAAAAAAAAATCATCAAAACAAGAAGGGACAAATAAAATAGTGCAAGAAAAAAAATTAACAAAACAAAAGAATGAAAGAACAATGAATGAATGAACAAACAAACAATAAAACAAAAGGATGAATGCACAAAAAGAAAGAACAAACTAAACCAGACCGAAAAGACAGAACAAATAGGAAAAGCAAAAGACCAAACAAAATATTGGAACAGCAAACGATCTAAAGAAAACAACGAATAAGACAAAAGAAAAAATAAAACAAAAGAAATAAAAAAAACTAGGGCTGTGTAAAAATTAATTGCGATTAATCGCATCCAAAATAAAAGTCTGTGTTTACATAATATATTTGTGTGTGCTGTATATAATTATTTTGTATATATAAATACCTATGCATGCATGTATATATTTAAGAATTATTTGAGCTTAAATTCTGTATATATATATATATACACATAATCTATATTATATAAATATAAATATTTTATAAATGAATAACACATTTTCTTAAATATATACATGCATTTGTGTGTATTTATATATACAAAATAATTATATACAGCACACACACAATATATTATGTAAACACAGACTTTTATTTTGGATGCGATTAATCGCAATTAATTTTTGCAAAGCCCTAAAACTAAAAAACGCAAGAAAAGTGCAAAAAATAATGAACAAAAAAGAGAGAGTGAACAAAATAATGATATACAGAACGAAGATGAAAGACTATGAGTGAACAAATACAATCAGAATAAAAAGGAAAGAAGAAAATCAAAAGGATGTGAACAACGAGCACTGCTGAAGCATGAAGGTGCGGAGATCAGTACGTCTGAAGGCCGTTCACCTCTTTAATGATAACGATGAAGATATAGTTCGAAATATTAAAGAATAGCGCAACTCCATCAGAGCGATTTCCAGCTGATGAACGATAAAAACATTGACAGCCAATCAGAATCCATCTTGCTTTAAAGAGCTTGAGCATTTAAAGGGATAGTTCACTTTGAAATTAATTTTTGGTGTGTTTTATCTTACCTCAAGGGCATCCAAGACGTAGGTGTCTTTGTTTCCACAGTATTTTCAATTTTGATATTTTTAGGTCAAACCGTTCTTGTCTGTCAGTCATATAATGGAGGTCTATGGTCACCACCTCAAAGAGCATGCACAGAGAAGTCCAAATTAAACACGATTTAATGACTCGTAAATGTAAGTACACATTGATGGCCTAAGACACGAAACGAGCGGTTTGTGTGAGAAAACGAACAGTATTTATTTCGTTTTTACCTCTTGTAACCACAGCCATGTCCAAGTGATCTGAGGGCGCGGGCGCATCGGTCAGCGCCGGAAGTGATCTCTCTCGCGTGTACGTCACTCATTGTTTACACAGAGATTTCGGAAGTGAAACACATTACATATTTAGATACACAGGAAATCACAATGGAAGATGATTTCGATATATCAATAGACCACCTTAAATTTTTTTCGCAACCGCACGAGAGATCACTTCCAGCGCTTTCCACGCCCTCAGAGTACATGAATGTGGCTGTGGTTACAAGAGGTAAAACGATATAAATACTGTTAGTTTTCTCACACAAACCGCTCGTTTCATGTCTTAGGCCATCAATGTGTACTTGCATTTACGAGTCATTAAATCGTGTTTAATTTGGACTTCTCTGTGAATGCTCTTTGAGGTGGTGACCATAGACCTCCATTATATGACTGACAGACAAGAACGGTTTGACCTAAAAATATCAAAATTGAAACTACAGTGGAAACAAAGACACCTACATCTTGGATGCCCTTGAGGTAAGATAAAACATACCGTGAACTATCTCTTTAAAGCGACAGACGACACAAATAAACAGAACGATATTGTGCGCTGGTGTGGACGCTGATATCGTTATAGTTATGATTCTGGTGTGAACGTGCCTTCAGACCCCGATGACAGATCTGATAACCACTTCCTAAACATCTGGCGGAGAGTTATTCCAGGTGTTACAGATTAAGCTTCAGGTTATACGGGCAGCTCTTTAGAGCAGGACAGACAGGAAGAGACTCGAAACTTTCTCAGTACATCAAGATTTTAGCAGACTTTAAAGCAGTTCCCAGACGGACACTTTATACTTTTCCAGTTATCTTTAGGAGATTATTTTATGCTGGATGCTGTTAAATATTACAAACAAATGAAGAACAAGCACACATCAGAATGGATGTTTATGATTAAGGCTTGATGATATGAAGCAGCGCGGTCGCCGCACGCAATCCAATCTCCACCGGCACTGGTGGAAATCTCGTGACTGATGTCTGTTAACAGATATTTAGATTATGACTCTGTTCCAAAACAGTGAGCTGCATCCTAACAGGATAAAACCCTCTGCGTCCTTCATATAACTAGCACTCCACACGTGTGAAGAGGAGACTCGACTTTCAACTCATTTCAATAGAGTTTAGCATGTTGGCTCTCTAATTAGCATATAAAATATCTAGCACAAACACAATTATCAGGTAAAACCAACTGGATTGAATTACTTTAATAAATTCTTTTCAGTACTGTATGACAGTGTTGCTTTTAACTAAAAGTATTAATACTGCCTATATTTAAATGAAATAAATCCGAAATAAAAATATTATATATATATATATTGGGTCTGAGCAACGATTAATCGCATCCAAAATAAAAGTTTGTGTTTGCATAATATATGTGTGTGTACTGTATATAATTATTTTGTATATAAAAATTCACACACATGCATGTATATATTTAAGAAAAATGTGTTTATATATAAAATATTAATATTTATATTTAATATAAATTATGTATAAATCTATATACAGTATATTCATGCAAATATTTCTTAAATATATAAATGCATGTGTGTGTATTTATATATGCAAAATAATTATACACAGTACACACACATATATTATGTAAACATAAACTTTTTGGATGCGATTAATCACGATTAATCGTTGCCCAGCCCTAATATATATATATATATATATATATATATATATATATATATATATATATATAAAATTACAAATGTTGCCTGGGCTACTAACAGACTTAGTTTAATCTGGAATAGTACAAATAAAAATAAAGTTAGATAGAAATATATTAAAAATGAGGTAACACTTTATTTTGCAGTGTCATTGATAGACATAATTACTATAAATTGTGTATAAATACACACAATTAATCCTAAACCAAACCCTACAGTAAGTGCATGTAGTTCATAATTATTACTAAGTACTTAAATGAAGAACTGCACTGTAACAAGGACACCTTAAAAAAAGTGTAACCAAAAATAATAAAAGCACAACAAAAGATTATTAAATCATACTAAAATTTAAAAATGAAAGCTGAAAATATTAAATAAATTCCAATTCAAAATATGAAAAAATACTAAAAGAATATATAAATTAGGTCTGTCAAACGATTAATCGCATCCAAAATAAAAGTCTGTGTATACATAATATATGTGGGTGCACTGCGTATAATTATTTTTTATATATATAAATATATATATAAATACACACATATGCTTGTATATATTTAAGAAATATTTTCATGTATATACTGTATATAGATTTTTATATAATTTATATTATATATAAATATAAATATTTTATATATAAATAATATTTTTTTTTCTTAAATATACATGCATTTGTGTGTATTTATATATGTACAAAATAATTATACACAGTGCATCTACATATATTGTGTAAACACAAACTAAATTTAAGATGTACTTTTTTTTAAGCAATGCATCATGGGATTCCCTTCCCCTCAAATGATACATCCAATGCCATTTAAGAAGATATCTTAAAAGGCTTTTGCTTTGTTTTTAAGATGCTGCCTAAATAGGTAGCAGCTCACTAGGTTTTGGAAAAGAGCCCATTTCTCTCTCCTTTGGCAAGCAGATGAAAGCAGATGCAGGGCGTCATGCAAGAGGAATGTGAGCGAAGTCCAAGCATTAAGTTGCATGTGCAAAACACCAGAATCAAGCACTTCACAATGTGTTAAATGTTCAAAAGTAAACATACCCATACCATATCTAGTCTATGTCTCTCCAACTCCTGGCAGAGAGAGTTGGCAAAGGCAAGAACAAAAATAAGTAAATCAATGCAACTCCCCATTAGAGTGATTACCCATAATGCATTTAGAGGAACAGTTGAGCCAAAAAAGAACATTCTGACAGATACCTCAACGATTGGCTCAACGATTCCTTTAAAATAATCATATGAAAGAATAAAAGCAGCGGAGACTTGAGGCATTATTCAGTGAAGTATTGTTTGTGTTTGTGAAAGAGCTCTACAGGAAGGAGATTTGAAGACGGTTCGCTCATACCTGGTGCTTCAGGATGATGGACTGCTGTCTACGGAGCTCCTTCTCCTACAGACAGAGATAAAAATAAATTAAAACTGCAAATACGGCCTTATTTCCATTAGTGAGGATGGGAGAGAGAAAGAGATGCAGATGGAGGGGTGTCATAAACAGATAGCATTCCCGCTGTATATTGAAATGGCTGGGTTTTGATTGACAGGCGTATCGTCGGGGGGCACCTGAGAAATGAGAATCGGCGCCGTCTCGGGTCTCACTCAATCTCACGAAAATACATCCAAATGGATATAAAAATGTGCCCAGGCCAGTCTCAGACATTTTGCCAATGACAATGGTGTCATCAAATATGACATGAATCATTTAATAACTGAACTCATTTCTCAATTGTAACAATTAATCTTATCTATAAAATCAAAACACCAACATGGTGTATTGTTGTCCTGAGTAACTTAATATCTGACCGATCTTATTTTTGGTAAGGTAACTGATCCAATTAGAAATCAGTCTGGGAAACTATGGGAGAAAACATGTAATGACATGAAGCAGATATAGGTGAAAGAGACGGATATTGAAATGAAATGCTTCAGTAAATCAATAAATGCTTCAATTATTAAAATAAAAACCTTTATTCGTTTTTCAGCTTCTAGTATTTTGGCGTTGACAGCCTCTTCCTTCTTTTTTCTTTTAGCCTGTGAACATAAACAGACATTACTGTATATCACTTATTACACAATACAATATCAATACCAAATAAAATATTTGATGGTTATAAGTTAACCAGTAAGTGTTTAAATGTGTCGTACAGTATTACTTAGTCTTAGAGAATGCGATGGTTAAAAAAACAACAATGTTTTTCAGATTTTTGACATTTGACATACTGTACATACCTGTACAGTATACTGTTGTCAAGTCATGTTTATTTATAAAGCACATTTTTATAAAGTTTATTTATAAAGCACATTTCAATACTGTATATCAACTGCATATCAATTTTTTTCTTCTTTTTCATTTGTGTTATTTTTTAGTATACCGGTATATAAACTTTACCTCCAAAATTTGCCGAGCACGGAGTTCTTTCTCCATACGGACCTGCTGGATTCTCTTGAACTTTTCCTGTGGAAATAGCCAGCAATGAGAGAGATTGAAATGCAGTCTGGATTTTTTCATAAATTAAATGTAGAGCCACAGGCATTTTATGCATCAATACATAAAAGCAAATAGGGGTGGGAATCTTTGGTCACCTCACGATCCGATCCGATTCTGGAAGTCATGATCCGATTCCAGAACGATTCTTTATATTACCCCCCTCCCCCAATTAATTCATTAGTTTATATAATTATGTAGGCCTACTGTTTTTAATAATTACAAATTTTAGATTATAGATTATCTGAACGTTTTCCATTCAAGAACTGTGAGGGAATTTTCTTCATCTTTAGCCTGTTATTTTTTTACTATAGCCATGTTTCCATCCACTTGTCAATCGAATTATCTGAAGTTCGGTTAAAAAACTCATGCGGATAAAGCTGGTGAAAGCGTGTTCCCATCCAACGGCTTTAAAGCGAATAAAAACCTGTACGTAATGACGTCACATGCTGTTTTGCGATCAAATTGTTGACATCCGCCATGTGTGCACAAACCGACTGGCCGGAAATGAACTCGTCGTCTGGCGTGTTGCAACCATAAAAGAGCATAAAACTTAATCGCAATTCATTATTTATTCGGCAAATAACGTTTCCATCAGCTTTTATCGCATTATCCATATATCGATCAAGATAAAATCCGATGAGACCGAACGTATTTCATTTGAGTCGATTTTCATGAAATTTCATCGAATTTTACTGTTTCCATAAGGCATTTCTCATTCGATATCACTTAATTCGGATAAAAACGTGTTGATGGAAACATGGCTAATGACAACATAGACTGCGGGAGATCTATTAAGCTGCATCTCTTTTGAAATACATGAAGTAATGTGGTTTGTCCTGTCCGTTTAATCCCTTAAAGGGTTGGTTCACCCAAAAATGAAAATTAAGCCATTAATTACTCACCCCCATGCTGTTCCAACCCCGTAAGACCTTCGATCATCTTCGGAACACAAATAAAGATATTTTTGATTGAATCTGAGAGCTGGATCAGTCCTACATAGACTGCCTAAGGGATGTCCATGTGCCTACAGCGGCTCAATTATAAGTTTATCAAGCGACGAGAATACTTTTTGTGCGAAAAAAAAACATAAATAAAGACTTTATTCCACTATTTCATTACTTCCTTATGGGCGCATGCGCGAGAACTGAGACGAGGACGTTCTCATTCGTCTACTTCTTGTTACCGGCTGCTCACCGCTTAGGAGTTTTACCGCCCCCTACCGTATTAGATGATGTGCTGATATAGCTGGAAGCGCAAAACTTTCTGTTTACAAACAGAGGAAGATGCGCGCTGTACATACGCTTTTCAATTAGCGTATTTTCCGCACTATAAGGTGCACTTAAAAGCCTTTAATCTTCTCAAAAAACGACAGTGTTCCTTATAATCCGGAGCGCCTTATATATGGATCATCATTTTATACGGTAGGGGGCGGTAAAACTCCTAAGCGGAGCAGCCGGTAACAAGAAGTAGACGAAGGAGAACGTCCTCGTCTCAGTTCTCGCGCATGCGCCCATAAGGAAGTAATGGAATAGTCGAATAAAGTCGTTATTTATGTTTTTTTCGCACAAAAAGTATTCTCGTCGCTTGATAAACTTATAATTGAGCCGCTGTAACCTTTTCTTTAATGACTTTATGGGCCGTCAAGAGCCAGTCCCTTAGGCAGTCTATGTAGGACTGATCCAGCTCTCAGATTCAATCAAAAATATCTTTATTTGTGTTCCGAAGATGAACGAAGGTCTTACAGGGTTGGAACAGCATGGGGGTGAGTAATTAATGACTTCATTTTCATTTTTGGGTGAACTAACCCTTTAAGACATAACTGGCTGTGTTTACGTTAATTTTGCTCAAGTACATTAAACCACGGAGACGCACAGCCGCATGCGCGAGCAGTCTACACAAACAAAGCGCGCGTGAGGATGTGAAATTGAAAGCAGTCATATTTTAAATATATAAGTCCACTGCATTGCAAACCACATAAATGATGACTTCGTAGAGCATTCGTAAGGAAAATATACCGACGGGCAAGACAGCACACTTCAAGTGTAACATCAAACAAAGTGCGCGTCTCTCACAGCGCGTGCAATGAAGCCTGTGAATGTCCTCGTAATTCGCTTCAATCTTTCCGAATTTTATGAAAGATTATTTCACGGAAGGTTCGAGTGGTGTATGTAGGCCTACAGTCGTCGCACATCTGGTTAAAAACTAAGCTCAGAATCGTTGGAGAGAGAATCGCGATGCATCGATGGATCGTTTTTTTCTCCCACCCGTAAAAGCAAATGCTTATCGGAAGTGTCAAAAGCAATGCACAAACAAGCATGAAACGACATGAGAAAGCATGGCAGATAGTGGCGGCATGGGCTGATTTCTGACCTGCTGTTTCAGGATCTTCATTTGCTCCTTGTGTTTGCGCCGCTCCTCTGCTGCCATGATTGCTGAAAGTTCAGAGGAAAATGTTGATGTACAGATGTACAGGTGAAACTATAAAAATTAGAATATCATGCAAAAGTACATTTATTTCAGTAATTCAACTTAAAGGGTGAAACTAATATATTATATGAAGAGTTCAGATGCAAAAGCTTTTAAATGCCATTTGAAATTTTCTTCTTTAATGATGATTTTTGTCAAGCTTGTATATTTAAGTTCAGTGATTTCACTTAAATGGCAATGATAATTACCTATTAATTGTTATTTAAGTGAAATTACTGAACTTAAATATACAAGTTCGACAAAAATCATCCTTAAAGAAGAAAATTTCAAATGGCATTTAGAGGCTTTTGCATCTGAACTCTTCATATAGACTCATTACATGCAAAGTGAGATATTTCCAGCCTTTATTAGTTAGAAATTTGATGATTATGACTTACAGCTTATGAAAACCCCAAATTCAATATTAGAATATTGTGAAAAGGTTTAATAGCTGTAAGTCGTAATCATCAAAATTATAACAAATAAAGGCTTGAAATATCTCACTTTGCATGTAATGAGTCTATATAATTATTATTAATTACCGAAATAAATCTAAAATCTAGTAGAAACCAGAAACACCTGAAAAAACCCCAGCTCACCTTGTTGTCTCCTGGCCTCTTTGGCGGCTCGTGCCAGCGCCTGCTTTTCCAGTTTACGCATCAGCTTCATCTGAGCAGCCTGCCGTGCGATTTCTGCCACATACGGGAGATCTTCAGAGCTAATCTATCGTCAGCACGTCTATAGAAGTTCAACTATCCATCTTATTTTGCAGTGAGGACGTAAGCTATTATCCTTGAATGTGCAAGACTTCCAATTCATTATAAATAACTAAAAGAATTGCAGCAAACGGTAAAACTATTTGGATTACAAACCAGTGTGTTTAATATTACAATAATACATATAAATAATGTGATATGCAATTCCAGGCAGCGCAACAGCCTAAAAATAACTGGAAGTGGATGACACCAGAAGCCAGACACAATCAAGGGCATTGAAAATGTTAAAACATCTCTAATTGAAATAACATAAAACAGACGAGAGAATGTGTGCGTTTGTGCGAGCGGTACCCTGGGCCTCCAGTTTGCGCAGTAGTTTGGCCTCAGAGGTGCTGAGAACATCAGCTTCACTCTCGTCAGGCGCTCGGGTTCTCCTTCGAGAGCCGGCCGGGTCAGCAGAACTCGAAGGGTCACGGTTCTTCAGACGACCCCGGCGACCTTCCATCGCTAGGACACGAGGAATGACTTCCTCCTCTTTCATTAAGCACCACTGTAAGCCCTGAAGAAGACAACAACATTGTTTAGAAAATCATTTAGGGAATAAGGGGGGAAATTATATTATTGCTTAGATGGCTTATTTTATTATATTTATTTTATATTTAAAAAACTTTAACACAACAGACAACTACATTTTTCAGAGAATAATTTTTTTTTTTTTAGAAATAAAATTCAAAATATTTATGATTTATAATTATTATTATTAGTAGTAGTAGTAGAATAAAAGTGACAATAAAAATATAAGAAGACTAATATCTAAAATTATTAGTTTTTATTATCATTATTGTTTAGATGGCTTATTTTATTTTTGAATTAATATTTAAAACACGTTAACAACACCAAAGAAAATAATATTTTTCAGAGAATAAATTATTCTTTTTAGAAACAAATAAAAAAATATTTGTGAATTATTATTATTATTATTATAGTAGTAGTAGTAGAACAAAAATGACGACAGTAATAATAATAATAATAATAATAATAAGAGTAATATCTACAATTATTTGTTATTATTAATATCATTATTGTTTAGATGGCTTATTTTATTTTTAAATTAATATTTAAAACATTTTAACCCCAAAGAAAAGAGAGAATACATTTTTCTTTTTAGAAAAGAAAAAATATATATTTATGATTTATTTGTATTATTTATTAATTATATGTATTAGTGTTATTATTATTAGTATTAGTAGAATAAAAATGACAATAATAATAAGAAGGCCAATATCTAAAATTATTTGTAATTATTATTATCATCATTATTGTTTAGATGGCTTATTGTATTGTTAAATTAATATTTAAAACGTTAACATCAAATAAAAGAATATTTTCCAGAGAATAAATTATAAATTATTTTAATAATAATAATAATAATATTAGCAGTGGTAGTAAACAATTACATCTAAAATTGATTATTTTTGTTCATTTATTATTATTAATTTTATTATCATCACTGCTTAGATGGCTTATTATTTACTAAATTTTTTTTATCTAATATTAAAAAAACTGCACACATTAACACTATTATATTACCCTGCTTCCCCAAAAAAGAAAAACAAATTACATTTGTTTGACTTGTTTGATTGCACAGTCGTGTAAAACCATCATGAACAGTGGAGCAACTTACCTGTGGTCCATCTCTGGCTTCATAGAAGTTGCCAACCTTTATTTTAGCACTGAAGCTGAAGTGATCACGCGTAATGTCGCTTATTCCGTTTCTGGTCAGATACTGTGAGGGGCGAGAGCATGAGATTAATAACGGCCTAAGAATAAGAAGCCCACGCCGGTCCAACACAAGTTCTCTTGCCTTGATGACATCAGGGTACTGTCTGAGCTTTCTGCCACACGGAGCGAAGTACGCCACCTCCCCCCGTAAACGCCCAGACATGTTTGTGATGCGCGTCTCTCTCTGCCATCTGCAAACAGAAAGAGTTTTCAATTCATGCTATAGACTCAAAGCAAAGTCATGCAGAAATCACTTGATGATTTATTGGCGTGATGTATCGTGCACAATGACAAACAGGTGCACTAATCAAAAGAAATGCATCATCAGTGTAACATGATACGGCTTTACACTTACGACCCACCCGTATTCTAGAGGTTTCCGTAGTGCACATTCATCTGTGACTCTTCTCCTTTTCCCTAGGGACATGGTAGATAAGCAAATCAATAAAAATCACAAGAAACATGCAAAAAGTTTAGAATCACTCATGTTTAAGAAATAAGTTTCTTATATGCATCAAGGATGCATTTATAGGATGGAAAATGCAGTAAAAATAGTTATATTGTGAAATATTTTCCTTTTTTTTTTTTACTTGAATATATTTGAAAAAGTAATTTATTCAAACAGAAAAAAAAAGTTTAATTTAAATTGTAACATTGCAATTTTTAATGCATTTTTCATCAAATAAATGCAGCCTTGGTGACCCGAAGAGAATAAAAAATAAATAAATAAATAAATCATAATAATTTCAAACTTGTACTTGTACATGTACTTACAGGTTTAAAGTCAAAGTGAAACGATGTACACAATAAGATCAGGTCAATGATCTTTAACAATGTTGTTGTTGAAAAATAAATATTTCTAATAGCAAGTAATTCATATCCATAAGAACAATTGTTTAAATACCTGGGGGTGCGGCCACAGAGTAAGATGAGAAAAGTGGGCTGTGATTGGCTGAATTCCCAGAGTTGGTCGCAATTGTAGGTGTGGCTGAGACAGGTGTTTTATGAACTTGTAGATTGAGAGGGGCGGGGCCAGTGTTGTGGGAGGAGTCCGGTGCAGACGCTGAGGATTTGTTGAGTTTAAGCGGTGTTCTGTCCATTTCCGAATCTGTGTCCATATCTTCATCCTTACCATCCTCATCATCAGAATCACTGTCTAAATTGCTGTCAGAATCTGCAAAATAATAATAATATAAGAGTCTGTTTACTCGTGGTTGAATGTATGGAAAAATACACTTTAGCAAGATCATGCTCGCAAAGTTGACACCATGATGAGTTGTGGAATTTGCATACAAAATATCAATTTTGCTTATGTTTCACCGTTAAGGCTACGCTGGATCAGAACATATTTTATGTATTTTCTTATGTCTTTCTTATGTTTCTCAACTACCACCTGAGGTGGTTTACGTTTATGCATTTGGCAGATTTTTGGGAAGAGTTTTATGGGAAGAAATTAACTGTTGATGGCATACGATTTCACTGTGAATCGAACTAGCACGCTACTTCTGTTCAAAATGTTTAAAAATATATTTAAAAAAAATACTTGCAATACTGTTTATAAAATTTAACACAATAGTTGCTAAACAGTTTAAAAAATCTTTTGTATACACATTATATATATATATATATATATATATTTCACTTATATTTATATGTATATATTTCATATATTTATTTGACTTATAGTTATAGTTATAGTATTTCACTTTCAATTAATTTTTCTCTCAAAAGATGGTAATACTTTACAGTAACGTCCTATTGGTTAATGCATTAACCACTCAAAAAATGATTTTTGCTGCTTGTTCAAATTGCTTAAACTTATCTTGATTATGCTTAAATACGTAAAATTTAAGTTTACTTAATCCGTTTGTGCTTGATTACATGAATAATTTGTATTGCATTAACTGAAACTGGGCTGTGCTTTTTAGTTCCCAGCATGCTTTGCATATGGCTGAATTAAGAGAGAATAAATGCTTAAATTAAGTGGTATTTTATGTGTTTTTGAGAAAATGAGAACTTTATAGTGCGTAATTCTGTTTAATGTTCAAGTACATTGCAATTATTACTACCATTTAAATTAATGTGGGTTACCATTGTGGAGAAGAGTGGAGCATAAAAACTGATTCAGCAATACTTTCAGTAAATGCTTAGTTTGATGAAGTATGCAAATCTTATAATTTAAGATGCTAAGGTGCTATTGGGTATAATCTAGAAATGTATTAGTGTGACACTATAAAATACATTTTATTGTATTGGACGAATGAATATTATGAATTTGAATACCTGAATCACATCAGGGAGATTTTTAAATTCACTGACAATAATAAATTAAGCTGTGCCCAACCATTGTAAATAAGTTGGATCAACCTTAATACATTAAGTTGACCCAACAGAAGTACATTAAATTGGAAAAACAGAATTGCATAATGCTGAAATAAAGCAAAATAATCTTGTGGAAATGATTTTTTATGTCCATTCAAAGAGTTATTTGAGCAATACTGTATATTTTTTTCTAATATTAATCTTTGTTAACATTAGATAATAAAACTACAACCGTTCATGTCAGCTCAGGTCCATTAAGAAAGGGTTAATTCATTAAAAAGATTAGCAAAACCTCCATGAATATTGATTAAACATCACGCTGACCTGAGAGACTGTCGTTCGAAACGTCATTTTCGTCCTCATCCTCCATTAAGGAGTCATCGGAGTCTTTATTGTCGGGGAGGTTAGACTCCGCCCCCCTGAAGTTCTCCACCAATGAGGATCTCTCTCTTATTTTACAGCCGTTCCCTCTGCCTGCTGTCAGACTGAGTCCGGGTGAGGTATGGGCCGGACCCGTCTCTCTGGTGGTGAGGTTGATGGGGGTGTTGTGTGTGGGGCTGGTGGCTTTATCAGGGACACGTGCGCTCTGGCAGCGGGGTTTGGTAATCAGGGCCAGAGGAGCGTCCTGCACCGCGCCGGGATGACCGAGCTTCCCATTAGGAAGAGACGAGAGGAGCGATTCCTGTGCATCTCTCAACGGTGGAGGAAAGGTCTGTTTGATGGACTTCTGAGGTAGTGATGGCTGATGGGACAGAGAGCGGAAGTGAGATGCAATTACTTCATCTGTCATTCACTCACAGCCTTGATTTGCACAAGTATAGGAACATGTATGCAACTAATATATTCAAAACAATATTTAGAATATATTGTTTTTATTATATTATAGAAGATTGTTTTCTGCTGGGAATTGCATTATGCATATATGATATACACTACAGATAAAGAATGATTGGTAATTCTCTGCATTTATTTGATCAAAATAATGCAACAGTAATATTAAAATACTGTAACACAATTCTTTCAATAATAAAAGAAATGTAAGAAATTGTACCTGTTTGAGTTTGCTGCTGCTGTTAACGGTCAGCAGGGTCTGGTCGAGGTAATTCTTGCACGTCTTCAGACGCTCCGCCTGCAGGGGAGTGGATTTCGGTGTGGGAGAGAAAGACTGAGACGGAGGCTTCGGCGATGGGGTGGGGGAAGGTGGTTTTGGAGAGGATGAGTGCGAGACGGTCCTCGTGAAGGAGAGAGGCAGGTCTTTATGGGACGGTGTGTCCTGGTCTCTGTGCCGCTGTGTGACTAACGCAAGAGGTTTTGCGTTCGCTGCTAGCCCTGCGGTCTGGATGACACTGGTTTGTTTGCTGGGCTCCTCCGTGGTCCTGAAGGCCTGGATGTGTGATGGCGGCTGGGACGAGAGTGAAATAATTTAAATAAGTTATTCATATTTTGCAATAAGATTTTTATAACAATATTTCTTATTAAAGGAGAACTCCGGCACAAAATGAACCTTTGGTCTAATTTCACATTGTTACCTAGTCAACCGTTATCTGAGATTTGTTTTCATGATTGCCGAATGTAAATAGTTTTATCTATAAAAAATAGATAACGCTAGTATATGGGGCATAGAGTAATGACTAATAAAAATCACTTATTTTTACCACTAACAAGGCTCAAAATAGCCCCACAGTAACACGACAGCATAATAAGGGTCCCTACATTCAAACCGAAGCATTGAGAACTTGAGTGTCCATACAGTTTAATAAGAAGATATTTTATACACACAGTCAACTTCGCGAATACAGGAAGAAGCAATCTTTGAAAAATAGTCTCTACCAGTCGATCTACGAACGCCGATCCAAGTGCGCTGGTGAGATGTGAATAAGGTGATAAAGTGAGCGCGAACAGTAGTCTACATGTACATATTGAAGAGAAGAAAATAGTTTGTGTTTGTGTTTCTTCCGGAAACAACGGACCATATGAGATTCTGCACAGTTCAGCGCACATGGATCGGTGTTCGTAGATCGACTGGTAGAGACTATTTTTCCAAGATGGCTTCTTCCTGTACTCGCGAAGTTGACTGTGTGTATAAAATATCTTCTTATTAAACTGTATGGACACTGACAAAGTTCTCAATGCTTCGGTTTGAATGTAGGGACCCTTATTATGCTGTCGTGTTGCTGTGGGGCTATTTTGAGCCTTGTTAGTGGTAATAATTAGGGTTGGGTATCGTTTGAATTTGAACGATTCTGATTCCGATTCCGATTCCTTGTTTCAATTCCGGTTCCTAACGATTCTCGATTCCGATTCTTTTAAGAGGCAGGGTCAAAAAAGTTTAGCTAACCTTGCTAACCAACGGCCTTTCTGAAGGAAATAATCCTTTATGAAGGAAATACTCTGTAAAAATACTCCTTTTGTCACAAATTTTGCATTTTGCCGAGATTTCGTCATTTTTAGAAAAGTGAAGCCACACTTCGGATCGCCGACGTAAGGTACTCATATTCGACTCGCGTGGTTATGCCAACACTTCCGGTAGACGCTTCTTCGTTGGTGTTGTTCAGCGGTTTCTTCTTCCGCTCGGCGGACTGTGAATATCGAAACTAGGAATCGAAATTTTAACTTTTGAACGATTCCGGGAAAAACGAAAAGTTAGTCTCGGTTCCAATCGATACTCGATTCTCGATACCCAACCCAAGTAATAACAAGCGATTTTTATTTGTCATTACTCTATGCCCTATATACTAGCGTTATAGGCTAAACTGTTTTTATATATAAAACTATTTACATTCGGCAATCATGAAAACAAATCTCAGGTAACGGTTGACTAGGTAACAATGTGTAATTAGACCAAAGGTTCATTTTGCACCGGAGTTCTCCTTTAATAACTACTAAATCAAAGGCTACCTTCAGAATAGCATACTACTACCATACTTTTATGATATAAAAGGCTTAAACAGTATAAATGGTTTAAAACATGAGAACCTAAATACAGTTTTTGAAATTGATGAATAAATTCTATTTATCTGTAATTTATTGGTAACACTTAACAATAAGGTCGCATTAGTTAACATTAACTAACAATGAGCAAAACAGAATGCCGTTAAAGTATTTATCTTTGTTCATGTTTGGTTAATAAAAATACTGCCGTTCATGTTTTCTCAGATGTATTAAATTATAAAAGCAACTTTTCATTTTAGTAATGTAATGTATTAGTATAATGTTGAAATGAACAACTAAGATTAAGAAATGTTTTAGACGTATTGTTAACTAATGTTAAAAAAATAGAATTTTATTGTAAAGTGTTACACTTTTTTATTTCAGTTTAATTCATGTATTTCACTAACATCTATTTCAATTAATTTTTTTAATAGTTTAAACTTGGGATAAAAAACGAACACTGTTTTTCACTGACACACATACCTTTCGGATACCTTTCGGATCTTTTCCGCACTTTTCCGAGTCCACACTATCATCACTCTGATCATCGTCATCATCATCATCATCCTCCAAGTCATCTGAGTCAGAGCTGCTAAGAGCATCGCTGGAGCTGTCAGAGCTGGATGCTGATTGGCTGTCACTGTTGATGGAGTCATCTGGCACTTTGCTGTGAACCTTCTGTCAGGAAGAGCAATGTCAGTCGACAGGAGCAGGCAAACACAAACAATTTCTTTCTGTCACCCTTCCAGTTGACATGACAATCTAAAAATAGTCCCAAAAAACGTTGGATGATATTATTTGACAGAAAGTGTCAACAGCAGTGAGTGGTTTCACAGCACACTGATATGAATGCTGCATCTATCAGGACGATATTAAACAGTTTAAATCTACTAACACACAAGTCAACTAATTAACTGAATGAAACATTTGAGATCCACTAGAAAATACAACAACATACGGGTTTAGAACGACAGTAAATGATGATCAAACGTCATGTAATCCTTACATGGTCGTTTGTTTTGAGTCTAGTTTTCCCTTTGAGCTGGTTCAGTGCTGGTTTCGGGCTGGTTTTCAGGTTCTTGGTCTGATCTGGAGGTTTGAGGGCTGGAGAGGGTGTGGAGGAGGCTGATCTCGAGTTTGCTCTTCCATTTACAGAGCCATTCAGCCCTGCTTTAGAAAACAAACAAATCTTCAGCTACAGTATGACTGTACAGTAAAATAGATTATGCTTCGTTTATATACCAAGTACCGAGCTCATGTCATCTAAAAACAGTGAATGTGAGGATCAGTGAGGATAGATAGATAGATAGATAGATAGATAGATAGATAGATAGATAGATAGATAGATAGATAGATAGATAGATAGATAGATAGATAGATAGATAGATAGATAGATAGATAGATAGATAGATAGATAGATAGATAGATAGATAGATAGATAGATAGATAGATAGATAGATAGATTAAAAAGGTTCTATACGTATTTGGAACCCCTAAAAGGTTCTATACAGAACCCTTTTTAAGGATTCTTTGTAACCAGGAAAAAGGTTCTATATGGAACCTTTTGGGTCTATTCATTATCATTTGTTTTGTCCTTTCTGGATTAAATATTTCATATTATTGACAAACATCAAGACCCTAAAATGTATTTATGAATGCATGTGAATGGTCACAAAATTCAAAATATGGGGGTTAGAAAATGTATATATTAATATCATTTTATGTAGTTAATCACATGAAGAGTGCCATTTCAGTTTTTCTCCTCCAAAAATCAGCATGATTAAAATGTGATATTAAGTTACTACAACAGTTTAATAAACAATAATTTAATTACAACTACAAAATGTTGCAGAATGATGATGAAATACAGTATATGAATAATATACCCACTTATTAAAAAGAAAAAAATGCTTAAAAGGTGCTGTAAAAGCAAACAATTCATAAATGAATTTATGTCTAGCAGACAACTGAATAGAAAGCTAAAAAAAAAAAAAAAGAAGACGACTGAAGTGAATACAAACAATTCAGCAACAATATGACAAGACAAGCATAAGGCATCTCACATCTGAACATGTGCATGCCAGCAGACTTCATAGATTTTATTAGGATTAAAATAATTCATGTAAATATAGAAGGGATAATTCCAAAAGGATATTATGAATTTTTGCTACTATGAATTTCAGAAGGATAAAAGCAATTCTTCCTTCGTATTTGCATAAATATATCTTAAAAGGGCAAGATATTTATATTCAGGGATGCACATAACTGGTGTGGTAAAAGTAAACGATTACGCAGCAGAAAATGTGGAGGGAAGCGCTTTTGCGTACCAACATTTTTTTTTGCATTTTTGAGGACTCAAATAAGATGGCAATCATGATGATGTGTTCATTATTATTATTATTATCAAGTGTGTTCATTATTATTAGGGGTGCAATGGATCGTAGTTGATCCGTCATCCGCACGGTTCGGCACATGTGATTAGAGGATTAACTGCTAAAAGTTTATCGTTTGGACGGTTTTTTGTCTTGCCAATTTACACATTCAAACGATTTTAAACGTGGAAGAGGTGATTTAAACGCTGTTATGTGTGCGCACAGCCTCACACACCCGTCCCGAAGCACACACATGCAGATGAGAGAGAGAGGCGCGTTTCAGACGGCACTCAAACACCAAATTGATTCCTCTTTCGGGTTTACTTGCGCTTGAACGGACACAAACACACAAAATAAGGGCAAGTATTCTCTCGGTTATGTCACAAGTGAACAGTTGTCTGTCAGTATACTTCGGCCCATGCATTCGGTGGCAGAAGCCTAATATTCCTGTTGTTGTCTTAGTAAAATTAAATAAAACATCATCATCTACCATGTTCGAGAGAAAAGAAGAAAGTGAGAAGAGCAGTCAGGAGGAAAGTGATGACGACAGCTTTTAGGATAAGTGTGTGCTGCGTAAAAAGTGTGAGTAGCAAGCAGGTGCTACCTTGAGAACCGGACTAAAAAAAGGAAGTTATGTGCATATAATGGATCGGCCTTTATGATTGGATCACAACGATGCCCTCAAGGTAAGCAGCTCACTAGCTTTAGGAATAAAATAATATGAGGGGTAATTAACGCACCTTTGGCGGGAGTGCGTCGGGGAGCATGAGACTGAAGGAGGCTTTGCTCGTGGTTCAGCGACGATGTGCCGAATAATGCCGGCAGACCCAGAAGATGAGGAAAAAAGGCCGCTGCCCCTTGACCCTGAGCGTCTACAGAACGCCACCAATCTGAGGATACACAGAGGAGCACATACAATTTAACATTTCAAAGGATGTGTGAGACCATCTCTCCTTAAAGGTCTCATAAATGTCATGGCCTCAGTGTGGATTCGTGAAAATGAACGAATCTTTTTCCGAGTCAATTCGTTCATTTCGTTCGTTGAATGAACCAAATGACACGAAAAAAGATTTGTTCATTTTGATGAACGAGTTCGAACAGGAGAGTCACGAACAAGCATTTGAGGCAAGCATTTGAGCTTTTAAAACTTAAACTTTGTTATTTATTTTTCGTTTCGCTTGATAAGACCCTTATTCATCGTCTGGAATCGTTTAAAGTCCTTTAAACAGTTTGCAGTTTGCAATGAAAGTGTCTTTTGGACCTTGAACCGTTTGGACCCCATTAAAGTCCATTATATGGAGAAAAATCCTGGAGTGTTGTCATCAAAAACTTCATTTCTTTTCGACTGAAGAAAGAATGTCATGGACATCTTGCATGACACGGGGGTGAGTAAATTATCAGCTAAAGTTCTTTTAAAAGTGAACTACTCCTTTAAAAGGTTAGTTCGGTATTTTACACTTAAAGCCCTGTTTTAAGACAATTTCTGATGAAATATAACGGTTAAGATTGAAATTTGGACAAATTCTGTTGTCCCGAGAAATTTTGGTTTCTGTGGTTGCACCCCCCCCCCCACCTCCACAATGGTTGCATACAGTAGGTGCACTGGAACAATCCTTCCTAAAACGTATTAAACTTTAGTTTACAAAGACGTGAAACTCATCAAATGGTCTGGGGTGTTCACTGATATGCTTACACAAAAATCTCTACAAAAGATGCTTTCCAACAGGTTTTATTGTAGATTTTGCCCAAGTCAAGTCAATGGAGTTGGACAAAAACTACGATAAAACCTGTTTTAGCGTAAAACCTGTTCTTAAATTACTTAAGAAATATTTATAGTCCATGGTAATATTTGTTGTGTTGCTCGTGGCCACTTTATTAGGTAGACCCCCTTTTGCCTTCAGAACTGGCTTAATTCTTCGGCACAGATTCAACAAGGTGCTGGAAACATCCCTCAGAGATTTTGGTCCATACGGACATGATCACATCACAGTTGCGAATCTCCAGTTCCTCCACGTCCCAAAGCTGCTCTATTGGATTGAGATCTGGTGACCGTGAAGGCTGTTTGAGTTTAGTGAGCTCACTGTCATGGTCAAGAAACTAGTTTGAGATGATTTGAGCTTTGTGACATGGTGTTTTCCAACTGGAAGTAGCCGTCAGTCCACTGCGGTCATAAAGAGGTCAGCAACTATACTCAGGCAGGCTGTGGTGTTTAAACGAAGCTCAATAGGTACAAAGGGCCCAAAGTGTGCTAAGAAAATATATAACACACCCCTACACTAGCAGCAGCCTTAACTGTTGATACAAGGCAGGATGGATCCATGCTTTCATGTCGTTTACACCAAATTCTGACCCGACCATCTGAATGTCGCAGCAGAAGTCAACACAACGTTTTTCCAATCTTCTTTTGTCCAGTTTTGGTGAATTGTAGCCTCAGTTTGTTGTTGTTAGCGGACAGGAGCGTCACCGGTGTGTGTTTTCTGCTGCTGGAGCCGGTCTGCTTCAAGGTTTGATGTGTTGTTTGTTCAGAGATGCTCTTCTGGTTGTAACGAGTGGTTATTTGAGTTACTATTCAGCTTTAACCAGTCTGGTCATTCTCATCTGACCTCCGGCCTACACAAGGCATTTTTACCAGCAGAACTTTTGATCTCTTTATGACCATTCTCTGTAAACCCTAGAGATGGTCATGAGTGAAAATCCCAGTAGATCAGCAGGTGAATCAGTGAATCATCTTTTAGGAAGAAAAATCCCATTTGTGTTTGAATTGAGATTCGATTAGCATCATATACTAGCATGGAGGTGCTTCTCCAAATCCGAGGCCATGGTCCTCAGCCGGAAAAGGGTGGCTTGCCCACTTCAGGTTGGTGGAGAGATCCTTCCTCAAGTGGAGGAGTTTAAGTATCTTGGGGTTTTGTTCACGAGTGAGGGAAGGATGGAACGGGAGATTGACAGACGGATCGGTGCAGCTTCTGCAGTAATGCGGTCGATGTACCGATCTGTTGTGGTGAAGAAGGAGCTGAGCCGTAAGGCAAAGCTCTCGATTTACCGGTCAATCTACGTTCCTACTCTCACCTATGGTCATGAGCTTTGGGTCATGACCGAAAGGACAAGATCCCGGATACAGGCGGCTGAAATGAGCTTTCTCCGCAGGGTGGCTGGGCGATCCCTTAGAGATAGGGTGAGAAGCTCGGTCACTCGGGAGGAGCTCAGAGTAGAGCCGCTGCTCCTCCACATCGAGAGGGGTCAGCTGAGGTGGTTCGGGCATCTGTTCCGAATGCCTCCTGGACGCCTTCCTGGGGAGGTGTTCCGGGCACGTCCCACTGGGCGGAGGCCCCGGGGAAGACCTAGGACACGCTGGAGAGACTATGTCTCCCGGCTGGCCTGGGAACGCCTCGGTATCCCCCCAGAAGAGTTGGAGGAAGTGTCTAGGGAGAGGGAAGTCTGGGCATCTCTGCTTAGACTGCTGCCCCCGCGACCCGGCCCCGGATGAGCGGAAGAAGATGGTATGGTATGGTATGGTATACTAGCATCATTTCACCTAAATCTAATGGCATCTTTTGGACAACATACCTGGCAAAGCGCCGAGCTGAGAGTGGGCAGCCAAAGCGGCCGACATTCCCAGAGTTCCCAGACCTCCGAATTCAGATCGGACAGGAGAAGAGGAGTGCAGACTGAAGGCTGGGTGATTGATCATGGGAAAGGCACCGGAAACTGAAGAAATTCCCAAGCCCTGATTGCCAACCATTCGGAACAAATGACCTGAGGAGAGAAATCATAAAATATCTCATGCATGTGTAACAGTCGGATACATAAAACCCGTCAGACTATTCACAGTCATTTGTGTAGATTTACATGACATAATGTTATTTAAAAAAATATAACGGAGAAACATGTTTTTATTGTTTTAATAAAAGTACTAAAAGCGAGTCAGATATCTCGTCTGATGCATATGGCACAATTTTCTGGAAACACTTTAGGAGTTTTGAAGTCACAATCTGATTTGTTGAATTTAACTTTTGAAATAATAGACGTGCAACACATTACGGGTGTCTTCCGGTTCGGGCATGAATTTTTGGACCCGTGAAGACCTGTAATCTGCAGCCCTGCGAACTTAAAATAAAACTGCATTGTAATATCTGTACGTTAAGTCTATTTGTTATTTTAAGGTGTGCCCCTAAAAGCAGTGTTGTAGTACTCGAGACTCGGACTCGTCTCGGACTCGGTCTCGAGACCATATTTTAATGGTCTTGGTCTTGTCATGGACTCGTGTCCATTTGGACTCGGAATTGACTCGTACTCGAACATTTTTTTTTTTTAGGACTCAGAATTATTCCCGAGTCCACTCGAGTTCAATTAAAAATATTTTTCATGATAATAATTTTTCATGATAACAATAATAAAATATTTCTTTAAATTGATTGAAACGCCCAGTGATTGGTGATTTTCTAGTGCGCAACTGCGCATGACAAATTTTAATAAAATTACTTTTAACACCACCTACTATGTGGCCTTTTTACCCTAAACTGATCATATTTTTTAAACTCTAAGTAAATTCAGTAAAAAAAAAAAAAAAGGATTTCTCTAAATAAATAAAAGTAAATTAGGTAATCAACCCTCACTGGTCTCGGTCTCGACTCGGACTCGACCGTCTCTGGTCTCGGACTCGACTCTCTATGGACTCGGTGTCAACTCGGACTCGAGTGAGGTGGTCTCGACTACAACACTGCCTAAAAGTTTCAGCTTGCGCTCCTAAAATCTTCAGTCAGGGGCGACAGCGCTCCTAGAGAAAAAAGTTAGTCTGGAGCCCTGCGTGAGAATAGATATTTCATGACACTGTCTTTCAGTAATGAACATTGCTTCTATAAATAGCATACACAAATTAATAGCCCTTCATACATTTACTAAACCAATGAATTCCCATTTTTCTTCGTTGCTTAGGTGGGCTGAAGGCGGGCTGAATGCTTTCATTTTTCCTGAAGTCGTTCACAGATAAACTCCTGGGGGATTCGCAGGGAATAGAGAATGACCACAAAAGCTGGACACAGGAAAAATTCCCTTTAAGGGACACAAAAAAGGGCCTCGTCCCCCGAGCTGCTGTGATGGCCGCTTACATGCGAGAAAAAAAAACACATCTTTGCTTTGAATCTCATTATAATGAGCTGCATATTTAACGTCAGCTCTTTTGAGGCCCGGCCTGTCGATACAGGAAGAGACGGTGAATATAAACGTCTGAAAGGCTGGTTCCCTCCCCCCTCATCTCCACTGCAAGAGGCAAAGACATCTGCAAACAGCCTTTAAATACTAATGCACTGGAATAATCAAAACTGACCCGCAAAGAGGCAAGTAAACATTATTTTTATTTTTTATTTTAAGTGTAGGGTTAACCCCAAGTATGTGTAATGTTTTTGCTTCACCACAATCATCTTTCACAAAAATTGCAGGAATAATTCAGCCAAATAAACATTTTGTCATAATTGTCTTACTGGTCCTGTATTTTTTTCATATCCTCAGATTCAATATAGTACACAATTTTAAAGGTTATAAATATAATCAGCTCAAGTGTAGCATTCGTTATTTTGTTGGGCTCATGAGATTTTTCTGTCAATTTATATAATGTTTTATTGACTAATGTGTATTATATATATTTATTATGACCAATCATTATTCAGTATGCAAATGTTGAGCAAATATGCACGTTCTGTATTGGCTACTTTTGTCAATGGAGATTTTTTAATTTTCTCACACATTTTTTCCAAGACTGACCAAATCTGAAGAGAGTGATTTTGTCAAGCAGATCAGGATTAATTTATCTTTCTTTGCAAATAAGTAAAATCTTTGCAATTGAGTGAAATTGATCATTATTAACTCTAATATACACATATTGTCTATACTGTATAGTCTATACTCTATAGTTTATAGGCTATGCTCTATAGTCTATGCTCTATAGTCTATGCTCTATAGTCCATGCTCTATAGTCTATGCTCTATAGTCCATGCTCTATATTCTATGCTCTATAGTCCATGCTCTATAGTCCATGCTCTATAGTCTATGCTCTATAGTCCATGCTCTATAGTCCATGCTCTATAGTCTATACTCTATAGTCCATACTCTATAGTCCATAGTCTATGCTCTATACTCTATGCTCTATAGTCTATGCACTATAGTCTATGCTCTATAGTCCATGCTCTATAGTCTATGCTCTATAGTCTATACTCTATAGTCCATAGTCCATTGTCTATAGTCTATGCTCTATGGTTTATGCTCTATAGTCCATGCTCTATATAGTCTATACTCCATAGTCCATGCTCTATAGTCCATACTCTATAGTCCATAGTCTATGCTCTATACTCTATGCTCTATAGTCTATGCTCTATAGTCTATGCACTATAGTCTATGCTCTATAGTCTATGCTCTATAGTCCATGCTCTATAGTCTATGCTCTATAGTCTATACTCTATAGTCCATAGTCCATTGTCTATAGTCTATGCTCTATGGTCTATGCTCTATAGTCCATGCTCTATATAGTCTATACTCCATAGTCCATACTCTATAGTCCATACTCTATAGTGCATAGTCCATACTCTATAGTCCATACTCTATAGTCTATAGTCTATGCTCTATAGTCTATGCTCTATAGTCCATGCTCTATAGTCCATGCTCTATAGTCCATGCTCTATAGTCCATGCTCTATAGTCTATGCTCTATAGTCTATACTCTATAGTCCATACTCTATAGTCCATACTCTATAGTCCATAGTCTATGCTCTATACTCTATGCTCTATAGTCTATGCTCTATAGTCTATGCTCTATAGTCCATGCTCTATATAGTCTATACTCCATAGTCCATACTCTATAGTCCATAGTCCATACTCTATAGCCCATACTCTATAGTCCATAGTCTATGCTCTATAGTCCATGCTCTATAGTCTATACTCTATAGTCCATAGTCCATTGTCTATAGTCCATAGTCCATGCTCTATAGTCCATGCTCTATATAGTCTATACTCTAGTCCATACTCTATAGTCCATGCTATAGTCTATAGTTTATACTCTATAGTCTATACTCTATAGTCTACACTCTATAGTCTATACTCTATAGTCTATAGTCTAAACTCTGTAGTCTATACTATAGTTTGAGCCAACACCAAAGTTATATCCAATCCAGTTGTTACCATATTTTACTGAAAATATGAGCTTGTTGAGGGGAGTTTCTGTGTTTTGATAAAGCTGTGTGTTTTCTTACCGCTCTTGCTGTGTGTTGTTGCCGGCGAGTCTTCTGGGTTTGCCGAAGCTCTTATAGAGGTCTGACTGGAGGTCTCCATATCCATATCTGACAAATAACATGAGGAACAATCAATAAATGATCGATGCACACACACACCAGAATCACACAAACATCATCCGTTTAGCCTAATCCACCAATAATCATGCAAACGGCCATCAGTGAGAAAACCAAAGCATCTAAGAAAACACTTCCAGTAATGTCTAAATGAAACAACAGCCTTGTATGAACGTGGCAGACAAGAGCATCTATCATTCATATCTTGTGTTCTGGCATCACTGCTCAGTAGTGTGTGTCTCTGGTGATGAACAATGAAAGAAAACAGCAGCATCACAGACCATCAGCTGCAATCACACTCTCACACACCACATGGGGAAATCTCACAAAACCTGTCAAGAACATGTATAGAACTAGATTTATAAATATTGAATGCATAAGAAAATATGAGGCCATGACTAGCTTTAAGATTTTTTTTTTTTGCATTGATAATTTTCATGACAATTAAGAATATTTTTCTCCAATTAAGTATAATTTTAAGATATTGCATGATTTACGAATGTAGAATATTTATACATTATTATAGCTTTTTTGTTTTACAATTTTTTTAAATATATTTATTCATATTTAACAAAAAATATTTATATTTGAAATAATATAACTATTTCAAATGAATGAATCCCACTGATTTTTCTTCAATGCTATGGGCATCTAAACCGTTTCAATCACGACAAAGCTTTTATCAAAGCCAAATCATATTTTACTAATAAATAAATAAGAAAATATTTCTTATGTTTAAGGCCATTCAGATTTTTTGCATTATGACATTTTTCATGACAAATAATAATACTTTCATCCAATTAAGCATTATTATAATGCCAAAATACTGAAAATATTATTTATTAAAATATTTATACATCATATTGCTTTTTGTTTTACAGTTTATTTTACATTTATTCAGATAAAAAAAAAAGAATAGTTGTATTGAAAATAAATGAATAATGCATTTAAAAATACTTAAACAAATAAGATTTTTTTTAAACAAATCTGCTTAAGACAAAGATTTTTTGCATTGTGACAATTTTCATGACAAGTTGAATATTTTCCTTCAATCAAGTATTATTTAAATGGCAAAAAAAAATATTTTTTATTTTTCATTATGGTTTCTGTTTTACAGTTTTAAATTTAACAAATTGAAATAAATAAATAAAAAATACAACCACTTATTTTTCTTCAATGCTATGGTCATCTAAACACTTTTTTATCATAACAAAGCTTATCTTATCTTAATCTTAAGAACAAGAGAGGTTAAAAAAAAGAAAGACGAACACACACACACACACACACACACACACACACACACACACACACACACACACACAGAGAGAGAGTATAATTCTTGTAGCAGTGCACTGAGATGCATCTCCTACAGAATGCAAATGTCAGCATCATTATCACTCAGGGGTGCATCTGCATTACAGCGAATCACACCGACTGACAAACACAAATCATTTGTGATTTTTCATGGCCTGCATATGAAAAGCGATACCAGGCTGAGGGCGGTGCTGACACGCACAAATAAAACAGACTCCATCTAAATGACCCGATGAAATTTGCATGCATATTTAAAACCAGTCTTATTTTCCATAATGGTTGGTTTATCCTCTTTTTCTTCTTCCTCTGTAGAATCTTAAACGTGTTTCTAACAGGTGAAAAACAGATTTACACCAGCTCTACCATGTTTATAATTGATTTAATTTTTTTTCACATTTCTTGTACAAAAGAAATTCTTCACAAAGCACAGCCAGAGATACTGTAGATATCACACTGTATTTTACATTTTTAATTGGCTACTTATTTATTCTTCTTATTAAATATACCGTGTGTGTTCAGCAGAAACCAAGTGTTCACACAGGTAAACATTTGTTTGCATAATTAATCTTTTTACAATTGCTTATGCATAATATATAAAAACTTATTATAAACAGTATTACATTTGTATTATTGTAGTCTAAATTCTACATATGGGTTATAATGATCTGCAAAAATCCGTTTGAGTCGTAACAGTGGATTTTTTAGTAATAATAATGAGATTAGACTACAGACAATAGGATGGCTTCACTGGAAATGAACAATAGAGGGATGTCCTGTCCGTTTAAATTGACGACAGCTTAAATGCGCACTAACTGCTGAATTAATTTGACATGGAGTGCAACAGATATTGACACACAGTTGATGTAGCACACACTACTAGTGAAGAAAAGGACATAATAGAGTCAAAGTGATGGAAGAGAAAACAGCCAGGGCAAATCGAAGGCTTGAGTGACCACGAGGGCAGACGGTGACCGTCAGATGCTTGTGTTTGTTAACAAGAGTCTGATTTCTCTTTAAAGGAGTAGTTCATTTTTTAAAACAACTTTTGCTGATAATTTACTCACCCCCATGTCATCCAAGATGTCAAAGTCTTTCTTTCTTCAGTCGAAAAGAAATGAAGGTTTTTGATTAACATTCCAGGATTTTTCTCCATATAATGGACTTCAATGGGGTCCAAACGGTTCCAAATGAGAGTTTCAGTGCAGCTTCAAAGGGCTTTAAACGACATCAGACGATGAATAAGGGTCTGATCTAGCGAAACGATCGCTCATTTAAAAAATAAATTAAAAAGTTTAAGTTTTATAAGCACAAATACTCGCCTTGCTCTGTTCTGTGATGAGGGTTCGTGACTCTCCTGTTCGAACTCGTTTATCAAAATGAACAAATCTTTTTTCGAGTCATGACTCAACGGGCCGCTAGATCCGACCCTTATTCATCGTCTGGTGTCGTTTGAAGCTGCACTGAAACTCTCATTTGGACCTTGAACCGTTTGGTCCCCATTGAAGTCCATTATATGGAGAAAAATCTGGAATGTTTTCATCAAAAACCTTAATTTCTTTTCGACTGAAGAAAGAATGACATGGACATCTTGGATGACATGGGGGTGAGTAAATTATCAGCAAAAGTTTTTTTTTAAATGAGAACTACTTTAAGTTTATAAAGTGACGAGAATACTTTTGCTGCGCAAAAACAATAAAAACAACTACTTTTTACTCTCCCCACAGAGAAGGAAATGAATAGTTGAATAAAGTCGAATGAAGCGCACAAAAAGTATCCTCGTCACTTGATAAACTTAAGGTTGAGCCGCTGTAGTCACTCAGACTATTTTAACAATGTCTTTAATAACTTTTCTGGGCAAAATTGTTTGGTTTTTTTGCACACAAAAAGCCAGTGAAAATGCTGAGTGGCTAGTAACTTTGGAAAACCACTAGTCTGGATAGCAAAAAAAGTCAAGCCCTGAATGAGGCATGAAACCAATCAGAAAATATCAGAATCATTGTCCTTTTTTCCTGCTTACACGCTCGAGGGTCATATCTGATCTGTGTCACATTGGAGAGAAACAAAAAATTCGGAATTGAGTCACTTGAACCATGTAATGTAAATGCGTCCATAAAGACATTTATATGAACAGTATAACAGCATGACCTCACTGACCATCACTCGCTCCATCTCTGCCCACAGCGCTTCATAACACCACCCAGAGTGCTTTCTCACTTCTCTCGCTCTCCACAGAGATGAACAACACAAAGCACAGCAAATGTAATGAACATTAAATACATTAAGTGCACTCAACTTCAATGGCGTTATGTTTGAGACAGTCATGATAATAATAACTACTTAGAGGTTTATATTTAGCTGCAAAACATTAATCAAAAATTCACTTTGAATTAATATTTCATGTATTAAATTGTTTTACTTAAATAAATAATGCTATTTATACAGATGTTATTATTAATTATAAAACAATATTTGACTATTTTAATACTCGACTAGGAATCACTATACTGGAATGATGGTTCCTGAAACATTTATAAAACATTAACACCATGATATACATTAAAAGGCAAAAGATCATTTTTAGCTATATTGCCCTGCCGTAATTGTGAGTTTATCATCAGTCAACCTGAAGCTGTAGAGAGACACAACAGCGACCAAGACACACTCTAAACAATCCTGGGTTGTTTTAACCCAAATTTGGGTCAAATAAGGACATGTTGGGTTAAAAATGTACACTGAAAAAAAATTGGAAATAGGATTTACTTGAAAAAAGCTAGGCAACTTTTTTCACTCAGAAAATGCTAGTAAATTTACAAAGATTTGCCAAGTAAAAACCTAAACATATTTATCAGTAGCTTTAATTAGAAATCTTTAAGTTAAATATACTTGGAATATGGAATTAAGTAAACTTAACAGTAAACAGACAATAAGTCATTTTAACTTGGCTAGTAAAAGGTTGATTAATATCGATTTAGTTGAAATTTCCTTTGCATTACATTTCACTAAAACAGTAATATTGAATTTTATTGTCATTTATAGTATGTGCTTTACTTAGATCATCTAAGTAATTTACATTACATCATGTCAAATGTTAAGCATCATGTGAATGCAAAGACCTCAATACACAATGGCGGTAACATTTGATGGGTCGTTTTTGTGTTTGAATGTGTCATTTTGAGCAAAAAATGTATTCGAAATGTCACAAAATGGCAAGTTACTAATACTGACAACAAAAATCAAAGATAAAACAGTGTAATGAACCTCATTAATTATTCAAGGTTGGGAACCCCAGTATCAGAAAAGTTGAGCAATTTTTATTGAGTTGATATTTACACTTTTATTTCTACTCACTCGAATTAAGTACTGATATGGAATTTACTTAGTTTTTTAAATTCTTGCCTGAACTAACTTTTTCATGTAAATTACATCAGGTTTTTTTCAGTAGTATTTACTTCACCAAAAAATCTTTTTTTACAGCGTAATTTCAAATTTTAACCCAATTTCAACTGTACATTTTTTTAATTGCATTTTTAACCCAACATTTGGGTTTGTCCATATTTGACCCTAATCATCCCAGCAATTTTTTTAGAGTGCGGTTTTCTCCACACAGCTCTATCACTCAACAGGATCAAAGAAAAACTCATGGCTGGTCGGGTCACACGGGGAGATGAGAGGAGACACAATAAAGAAGAGGAGGAGGAGAGACTCAAAGACAGGGTTTGGCCGTGCTCTTTAAGCTCACACTTCTCAGACACACACTGCAGGCTTTTTACATCAAGCCTGAGGAAAACAGGACCTTTGAAGGAAACTCTATCACCCCTTGAGTTTGAAAGGTTCAAACTCGAGCGCACACGCATTGTCCAATCATTGGCATCGGAGTACTTGCAATTGTTTCTGGCCTGTAACACACAAACAGGCCAAGGATGTGACAGAGCTAAATCTGCCAACATTGTGTGTGTGTGTGTGTGTGTGTGTGTGTGACTGAGGGGGGTCTTATTCAAAAATTCATTCATTTATGAGGTTTCATTACATTAAGCTTCAGAATCCAGCACTTCAGTCTCTCTTCAATATTAGCTCTCTGCTCTAAAGTGCTATTGCTCTTCAGTCTGAAAGCACTGACACTGCACAGTTTGATTCCTTTCACCCAATTTATTATTGGCCACATTTCACAAAAAGCAGGAGATTTAAGGGAACTTTGAGGACACAAGACCATGCTCCGCTGTTCTGCGCTTTAATCAATGAAGCAACTTTAGTTGAAGGATGAATGTCAGAAGGTCATAAAATCTGACAAGAAAATATCCGGGTCACATTTCACCACAAAATTTCAAGAAAAAAAACAAACAAAGAAAAAAAGTTACAGTTAGCTACAAAAGTTCACAATGAAATTATCCGATTTAAAATGTAATTTACACCAGGAAATAAAATTAAATTAAAAAAGAGAATAAATGAACATAAGCAATTTACAATATATAATAATATGAAAATTAAGATGAAATATTAATATATATATATATATATATATATATATATATACAAATTTAAAAATAGTATAGATATTTTTTTAAATATATATATATATATATATATGCAATGAAACATTAAAAAAAATCTTAATGATCTTAAAAAATATTTGTTTTAGGATCAATACTACAATTTGCATTTTTCAAAACATTTGTTAATGAAATCACGCTAATTATGTCAATACATTGGGAAATGTATATACATTTCTACCTCTAAATTTATATAAACATACGTATGTATTTGTTGATATTTGATGTAGTGCTTTTAAATGTAAAAAGCACAATATTAAATTATAAATGAATACAGTATAATCAGTCTCAGAGTCACCTCTGAGAATAATGAAAATTACCTGTGGGTATGCACGCTTAATTGTCATGCAAAACTAATTTTCTTTTGTGACATTTTTCTTTCCATTGCTGATGTTGAGGTGAAGCATATCCTAGAGACTTTTTTATGAGATTCAAACTGAAAATAACACTTGTGAGACACAATTACTCCAGGGTTATTACACAAACACTTGTTTACAACCGACTCAAATCCTTTTTGCCGTTGCTTTTCTGCCTCTGGTGACATCACACCATCATATGTGTCTGATAAGCAAATATGAAGATCCAAATTAAGGTCATGAAACAAGAGCTCAAACATCCAATTTATTTTTAATCAAAAGCAAGAAAATAAATGAGAATTCTGCTCATCTCGGCCTCCGAAGAATTCAATGGATGGGAAATTACTACGTGCTGCATATTACCATGTCTTTTGTGTGATTACAGCCTTTTCCAAAAGATCATTAGAGTAATTAGTCTAAATTACAGGCATTTATGTCAAATTGAGAACTGAGAACCATAAAAGCCTTCAGTAGGCAATTGATCGGTGTTCAATCAATGTACAAGGCTGCTTTAACAAGTTTCATTCAATTTCTGATTGTGTTTTGAAAATGCTGCTGGGAAGACAGACAAGGAAAGAAATGGGGAACACTTTTAGCAAATTGTCTTTTTCAGAGTGTGCATGTGTGTGTAGGTTTATATATCACCAGACGCTGTCTCTCTCTGCCTCTCAAAATGCACAAATGTCTTCACATCACCACATCGCGTCTGCACTAAGTGAGCAACACGTGCACCGCTGACAGAGGAATTGTCACTTGCACAATCAAGGCAGTGTTGCATCGTCAGTAGAGTTTATAATTTGCATTTCTTTTTAAGTCTTGCCAGTGTTTAAACCACTCAGCAGTTGATAAACCATTGAAAAACTCATTTCAAGTTACGATGCATTATTGATTGTACAGAAATCACTGAAGAAATGGCTGGAAATGTCTGGATACCGTGTCAAGCTTTATCCCTCAATATTGCTCAGTGGAAAAGATAAGGTTGAAGTCTTACAAATGCATCATTTGCATAATTTATACTTCAATCACAAAAGCAAATAGTCAACAGACACATTTCAGAAAAACACAAAAATAACTTCCTGTGCAGAAGTGATTTGCATGCAAGCAGGTGGAAGATAAATGACAGGCAAACACATACAGGAGAAGAGAGATGGAAATGAAACAGCGGAAAGGTTCAAGCTCATTTTGCAGCACAGCAGAAAAGCAAAATGACCCCTGGGGCTTCTGCTCTCTCCTCCACCTCACACTCTTCAACACGCCGACGTCAAGTCATCATCACTCGCCATCTCTAATCAGAGTGAATAATGAGTGAGAAGGAGAGACCAAGAGAAAGAGAAAGTGCTGATGATATCACCGTTCGGAGGAACTGCTAATGGTTTAGCTCAATGCTTTTATTTCAGGACCCAGATTGTCCTAAAGTGTACTAGACATAGGGCCAAATTTTGAATGAATGCATGCACGCAAGAATGAATGAATGAATGAATGCATGCATGCATGCATGCACATAAGAATGAATGAATGAATGCACGCAAGAATGAATGAAAGAATGCGGGTAAGAATGAATGAAAGCATGCACGCAAGAATGAATGAATGAATGCACATAAGAATGAATGAAAGCATGCACGCAAGAATGAATGAATGAATGCACATAAGAATGAATGAAAGCATGCACGCAAGAATGAATGAATGAATGCATGCATACAAAATGAATGAATGAATGCATGCATACAAAAATGAATGAATGCATGCATGCACGCAAGAATGAATGACTGAATGAATGAATGCATGCATGCACGTAAGAATGAATGCATGAATGCACGCAAGAATGAATGAAAGCATGCACACAAGAATGAATGAATGAATGCATGCACTTAAGAATGAATGAATGAACGCATGCACGCAAGAATGAATGAATGAAAACATGCACACAAGAATGAATGAATGAATGCATGCACGCAAGAATGAATGAATGAATGAATGCATGCACGTAAGAATGAATGAATGAACGCATGCACGCAAGAATGAATGAATGAATGAATGCACGCAAGAATGAATGACTGAATGAATGAATGAATGAATGAATGCATGCATGCACATAAGAATGAATGAATGAATGCATGAATGCACGCAAGAATGAATGAATGAACGAATGCATGCAAGAATGAATGAATGAAAGCATGCACACAAGAATGAATGAATGAATGCATGAATGCACGCAAGAATGAATGAATGAACGAATGCATGCAAGAATGAATGAATGAAAGCATGCACACAAGAATGAATGAATGAATGCATGAATGCACGCAAGAATGAATGAATGAACGAATGCATGCAAGAATGAATGAATGAAAGCATGCACACAAGAATGAATGAATGAATGCATGAATGCACGCAAGAATGAATGAATGAACGAATGCACATAAGAATGAATGAATGAATGCATGCATACAAAAATTAATGAATGAATGCACGCAAGAATGAATGAATGAATTAATTTAATGCCAACTATCTATCTATCTATCTATCTATCTATCTATCTATCTATCTATCTATCTATCACACACAAAATTATAACATTATATAATTATAATCTCATTTTAGTTTAAACTCTTTATTCAGTTTATTTAATAGTTTGTGAATAAGGTACACCAAGTGAATGTGAAGGAATTTCCAGCCTGGGCTCTCATCCAAGGACACTGATGAAGTGTGAAAAATGGATAAGCATTTACTTACATGAAATACTTCTGAAATGAGTTATTGAATTATTGCACTGGAGTGAATCTCAAGGAAGGAGAGAAACAGAGAACGTAAAAGCTCTCGGTTCGGCAAGAGAATAGTCATGTTACTACTAATACTTCCATTGAAATGTGGAGGACTAGCTAAACAAAAATGTCTTCTGAATCATTCAATCCAAGTGTGGACTAAGACACATGATAGGATGCAGCCCTGTTAACAAAAAATAAATAAATAAATAAAGTCATTAAATTCAACCATTTTTAAATTAATATTTTTTAATAGGAAAACATTATGAGATTTTCTCAAATCTAAGGCAAAGTCAGTGCTGATTATGGCAGATAACTAGGTTCTGGAACAGAGCTGATGGGTTTTTTTCTTCAAGATTATCATCTTGTGAAACTCTTGACTGCAATTTCTTTATTGCGATGATTTTGTGTTGCCAATAAAGAGTGAAGCTCAGAACCTCCTGAAGAGAGTTTTAATTTACACTGCAACAGATCCAAATCCCAGAAGAATATGAGCTTGATCTGTGGAAATTAGTTCTGATGAAAGTAATGTCACATGCAAAAACAACCACAACGGCACATGCTCCCTTGACTAAAAAAAAAAAAACACAAAAGACACTAAATGAGCCTAAAAACGGCCCCTTTTCTCCCATTAAGATGAATTATTAATTAAATTTAGTGTTTGTAGTATTCATAAAAGCTGCTCGAGTGTATAGTGCACGTGCGTGCAATTACTGTACTGTAAAATCAAGCAGATATAATTCCAACTGTGATTGGTGTTAAGATTCAAGCTCAACATTGAAAACCGACAGTATGCAGTTGCAAACCATATAAATCTAATTAGACTAGAGATAAAAAAACGCAGCTCTCTTTCTGTGTCCATAGTGGAATTCAATTTAAATGACACATATGGTGAGAAAAACATAATATAGTGTTCTCACATAAAGCAGAGAAGTCTTGTTTTCAGTCGCCATGAAATGAGAGGGAGGTTCAGGTCTTGTTTGTTCATAATCCAAGCATCCAGGTTTCAAGTTTGTCCCAAATCTGCCAATAGCTGTTTGCAAATGGCATTTTATAGACAATGAGGGAGTCGGGACGATACCAGACAGCAGTTATGGAGTCAAAGTAATCCGATTTCCAACAAGGAGAAACTAACAAAAACATTTTGACATTTTGTAGCATTAGCATTAAAGAGAGCCTCTCTGACTGTTAGAGAACATAAAGATTGTGTCATTATTCACTCAGCAACACACAGGTTTGGGGAAATTGTTTCAAAAACATGAAAGTAAGAATTTTCAGTCACAATTTATGTTAATCCATTTGACTTGTGAACTATATTTCATTTCTCACACCAATCTGCATATTAAACTAACGTCATGTTTAAGTGACGGACAAGTCCACGCAGCTTATGCACAATTTTTAAAGTCTTCTGATTTTTTCTGCATATTTTTGTTTTGAATTTGTATGAGTGATGTCACAATGTTGGATGCAATAAATTTCAACTTTTTAGGTTCCACTGGGAAAATAACAGCATACAGGTCTGGATCTTCATGAGGGCGAGTAAATAATGACAGAATATTTATTTTGGGGTGAACTACTCTTTTAACAAATCCCAGAGGCTCTGTTTTATAAAGCCACAATAAACCTCAGAAAATAAAGCACACTCCCATGACGGCAGTGCTAGTTATTTGCACATTTCAGACATAGTAATTCGGGCTTTGAGTGGAGAAAGACAATACCTCACCAAAGCATGATTAAAGGCATAATCGCCTCAATAATCTTTATCATTTAGTCTACTAGTCCTGTGGTGGGCTCCTCTAACAGCAAATAAAAAAAAATCATGCATTTCTAGGACAGAATATATGAATATATGAATATGGACAGGTTGTGACGCCCAACAAAATTACACAAGGACAAAGAAAATACAACCCAGGCGACATTAAAACGAGGATAAACGTAATTTGTGCTGTTTTAATGACTGAAGAAGAGTGTAAGGCCTAATCCTAACTCCAATTAAACAAGCAATACATGTTCAGACCCTAAATATCTCTACCAAATGTATTACATTTTATAAGTGCCAAGCAGTGAGTCATATGAAATCCCTGTATTTATTTTTTCATCTGCTTTAAAGCTCCCTTGATAGTACTAGAAATACTGAAGCTCAATGTTCAAGTCCCTCACACCTGCTTCGGGCAGATGTTCAAAGTAAATCAAGTTTAACCTTAAAGCATCTTGCGGTCTCCAGTGTGAGCATGAAACCTCAGCAGCTGCAGTTCAATATGGCTGTCACTCCTCTTCTGAGGGGTTCATCTCATTCTTTGGTTCAGAGTTCAATTATTCACAACAGTGACGCATTCACACTTGAAAGATTCAGACGAGAGTTTACGTGAAGTTTTTAACACAGTGACGTCACTCTCTTTACTGACAGCTAAACAGATGCACATTCGCTGCTGCGGTTCATACGGATGTTAAGTCCTGAATTTGTTTTGCACCTTTAGAATACCCTGACAACCACCAATGGTTAGGGTTGGGTATCGTTTGAATTTGAACGATTCTGATTCCAATTCTGATTCCTTGTTTCGATTCCGGTTCCTAACGATTCTCGATTCCGATTCTTTTAAGAGGCAGGGTCAAACAAGTTTAGCTAACCTTGCTAACCAACGGCCTTTCTGAAGGAAATATTTGCATTATTATAAACAAATTTTCGATTTTTTCGAAATTTTCCGAGATTTCGTTATTTTTAAAAAAGTGAAGCCACATTTAACAACATAAGATGTAACATAAAACCCTAAAAAATATGCATGTACGTTTGTATGCATGCATGTATGTGTGCATGCATGTATGCGTGTATGCATGTGTGCATGTATGCATGTGTCTATGCATGTATGCATGTATGTATGCTTGTGTATGCATGCGTGCATGCATGCATATATGTGTGTATATGTGTGAGAAGAGGCAAGGGATGCACGTATGCATGTACAGTATGCGTGTATCCCTACGTATGCATGCGTGTATGTATGCATGCATCCATGCACGAATGCGTGTGTGTCTCTCTAGGCTGTATAGTATACACGCACACACACACATGCACACACAGTATATAACTGATAAGAAAAACTCTATAATAACCAAGAAGAAGAAAACTAAGAAGAAAAACCATCAAACTTCGCCAAAAACTGTAAATGTAACTATTTTACAGTAAAATGACATGAAATATCCCTGGTTTTAATGGTTGCATATCTACATTAAGACTACAATCATTTTTAAAGTGTATGCATTTTTATATTTTACGTCCTTGAACAACTTTGTCCTTCTCCAACATAATTTTAAAGAGCAGAACAGCGCAAACTGTGTTCCATCTATAGCAATGCTTATTTCTAGTTTACAAAAGCCATCTTCTGTCAACAGCTCAATGATGTATTCAAGTAAAGCATGCACCACTGCAGTTTAAATGCTAAGGAACAAATTGCCTTGTTAAAGTAATCATAAATCATCAACACCATCAAACACGCTGGCACTGCCCTTGGCCAACACTCATTCATCTTTAAAGAGCAGAGAGCGCTGCGTGCTTGTTACACCGTGAAGGATTCATCACATTATAGTGCCACTTTAACACAAATGACTGCAAGCGTTAAGATGCATTGCACAGTTAAAAAAAATACAGCCCTTTAAAATCAAATTACGAATATTACGAACGCTTGATGTAAAATCAACAGATAAAAGAGACATCTCAACTGCTGATTCTCAGAGCTGACATATGCATTAACACGAGAGAAAACTCCCAGGGCATCTATCACCAATTCTTGTCTGGAATGATTTATTCAGAAGGATGTGATCTGATAGGACGGCTATATCGTGCTAAATATAATGCAACTCTGTTGTCACCTGTGGCCTCAGTCTCATGCATTTGGGAAAACAAGAGCATTCTTAGAGACGATGCATCAAAAAAATGCATTTAATTCATCCAATCATTAATATAATGCAACCTGTGCACATTTAAGAGCAGATTTTCCTGGAAAAAAAAAGCACTCAATATACGAACAATGACAAGACACACAATGTGCATTCTGGTGCAGGAAGACACAGCGTGCATGTCAATGAGGCCGCTAATGAAAATCAGCCATCAACCTGCGATACATGCACATAACACCAGAGAATTACATTATAGATGTTATTCAGCACTCCGCACGGCTGTTTCTATTCATCGATTTTCCATTCTGAACAAGGATTTGTGCGATTAGACACCTGAAACGGTCATGTAACGACCACTTCCACTTTCATCCAGAATTTCACTGCATAAACGATAAATTCAAATGCACAACATGCTTAATCTTTCCTTTCACCCGGCAGCAGAAAGTGCTCTGTGTTTGAACAGTGAATGCTGGGTAATTACTTCACTCCATAAAAGAGCCTTTAAATCATTAAATGAAATCCATTAAATATCTTGTTTAATGATCGGGATAGTTTAGTCCCATTAATTATGCTAATTGTTAAACAAGACAGGGTAAACAAGAGCTGCAAACAATTCTCTCTTTTTCTTTTCTAATGCATTTAGACTTGTACTGCCCCGTAATGTCTTTCATGCAAACATAAAAGGCTTATTTACGCAGGTAATTGAGTTTAAAGATTAACACGGCTTTAATGAAAGTAGCCTTGTCCATAAAGTAATTCTGTCACATTTAATGCATAAAAAGCAATATTACATTGCTTTATTCTTGTTTAATAAATTGGGAAAAGGGAGGAAAAATAACTATTTTACTATTTTAATAACTGTTTTTGATGATATTATAAATCTTCATATTTTGTGAATTTCCTCTGAAACGCCTCAATTTTTTTTCTCAAATTAGAAGAACTGTAATTTATTTAATTCAAATTCAAATTAATATTAAAGTTCAAAACAAGCCTAAATTATTTTAAGCAAATAAATATTTTTTACATTAAAAAAACTTCCGTATAAATAAAATTCACTAAATCAAGCTCAAGAATCATTATATAAGAATAATCAGATATAATTCATAACTATTTTCACTAAAACATTTTCATATGAAAAAGAAAATCATTACACAACAAATTTGCATTGAAGTAATAGTGATTGAGAAGATTAAAAAGCATTTGATTTACAAAAAAAGACAATGTTATTTTCCAACATCCTAATTTATTTTTTTATTTTTTTTGATGTTCATTACTGAATCGATCGGTCCACCTAAAACACATTTTTGGTGAAAAGGATGAAGATGAAAAATGAAGGGAGGAGATTGCTGGATGACAGGATTTTCTTTAAATAAAAAATTAATGTATGAAATCCAAATTTTATAGGCCTATATACAGTACAAACATCTAAAAACAATTACCACTATTAAAAATATTGTTGGTTTAACTTAAAAAAAGTAAGTAACCTGGTTGCCTTAAAATTTTAAGTTAATTGAAATGGGAAAATTGAGTTAATACAATGAAGGAGATTAATTTTATCACCAGAAACTCAAAATATTCAACACTATCTCACGACCAATTCGTACGAATTCGACGCATGATTAAAAAGTGGCTAATTCGTACTAATTCGTATGACCTCACTCGTACTAATACGTACGATTTGTCTAAACCCACGTGATGGTTAGGTTTAGGGGCGGGGTAAGAGATCGGGTTGAAATATTATGTTATCTGAACTACATAAACTATTTAAGTTGATTTGACAAAAGAAAAAAAGTTGTGATTACAAATCATGAAAATATTTTTCTACAGTGTAGTCACAGTGTCATATATATATATATATTTAAAGCTGTGAGGTATTAGTTTATTTTTTTTTATCTTTTCTCTCTCTTTTTTTCTTCTTCTGGCTAGTAGAAGTTCTGAATGGCCAGTGGAAACGTTCATTTCAAAACCAAACCTGCATTAAACATTTACAGTACTTATACACTGGAAAAAAATATTTTCATGATTTGTAATCACAACATTTTTTCTTTTGTCAAATCAACTTAAATAATTTATGTAGTTCAGATAACTACAATTAAAACTACAATTAAAAGTACAATTTTCCATTTCAATGAACTTAAAATTAAGGCAACCAGGTTACTTAATTTTTAAACCAACAATATTTTTTTTTACAGTGTATTAAATCTACTTTCATTACTGGCTAAATTCAATCAATCAAAAAAACGTTCTGTACTCGGAGACATGACCACCTTCTCTGCGTTCACGATCACTGCCAAAAAAAATCATATTTTGATCATTTTCCACTTCCCATGTAAACAAAGAGACTGCTAATTGCTGAAAGTAGTGGTTCTGGATCCCCCTGAGTGACGAAGGTCATCCCTACTCTCTCTCGCCCGCAGACGGGGGGAGAAACAGCGCCGGTACTCCCTCGCTGCCATTTTTCTTCCCTGACAAAGACTCCATCTGCCACCAAGCCATTTGCAGCCCGCGAGTCAGAATATCAATGATTTCCAAGCATTCTGCAAGTCTGCCTTCACCTTGGCGTCACCTCTACGAGTGTTGGGAAGCGCTGACGGCAGGGATATTCTCCTCAGCACTGCAGGCCAACACTCATCCAACTAAGTGCCGTTTATGCAGCTCCTAAGAGGAGAGAGGATGATACTGGAGCCATTTTAGAAACGCATCCCTAAAGCAGGAGAATTTTACGGCAGATTCCAGAGTCAATTTTACAGAGCAAAGAAAACAAGAGGACGAGGTTGAAGCCATTTCAATGCATTTTACTCAATGCTGCTTAAATCAGTTCCTGCAGATTTCCCATCATCTCTTCAGATAAGAGTTCATTGCACTGTGAAACACACTACAAAAAAGAGTCAATGGGGATTTACAGTATAAAAGGCTCTAGGTTCTGGACCAAATTTTTGTATGTCCTACATAAGGAGGAATGTCTTAAATGATTGCATAAAACTTTCATGTTTAACAGGGGTTTTTTAATATTTTCCAAGTGATGAAGTATACATACGAGCTGTTTATTTAATTAAATAAATAAATAAATTAACTAAATTCCTTAAATGATTCCATTATGGAAACCCTTTAAGGTTCTGTAGAGCTTTTTCTTCTAAGAGTCTACCAATATAATGTACTATATACAAACAAAAACATTTATAATAAAAAAATAAATATATATATATATATATATATATATATATATATATATATATATATATATATATACATACACACACACACACACACACTTTTTATTTTATTTTGGGGTAAATTTTATTTGTTAATATTTCTTAATTGGCTCTGAAATGGCTCAAATTTCTTTCCTAATTAGAGGAGCTATACATTTATTTATTTATTTATTTATTTATTTATATATATATATTAATCTATGGAAGAGAGAGGCCGCACTTTGCATATTATATGTATAATAAAACTGTATATGCAAAGTGCGGCCTCTCTCTGCATTGTCATTATTAGGCCAGCACTCTTAAAACAATTTGAGGTATAAACTTTGAGTGAAGCCTGCTCCAACCTCCATTTATATATATATTAATCAAAATTTTTAAATTTCAATATTTAAGTAACAAAATTAAGTAACAAAATGAGTGGAAAACATTTTTTTTTAGATAGATCTTTTTTATTGTTTTGCTTTTAAATTCTAACTACATTTTTAATATAATTTTATGTTCATTTAATTAACATTAGGGTTCCTCTGATCATAAAACGGGAAACAAAACGCCTTCAATTCAATTTCAAGCTTGAAAAATCATTTTCAGGTATGCAACAGTATAATATAGAATATTTCTACAACATTTTAATGTAAAAACAGAGAATCTGAGATTTCTGTGAGACAAACAAATAACTGAATCAGAGTTTGCACAGATTTGTAAATCAAAATTTCCAATTGTAATACCGTTTCTGATTCTGAAGTTTACGTCACAGACACTATTAAAATGAACACTTACGATCTTTTCAGATAAGAGTTCAGTGCACTATGAAACAATACATCTTTCCAAACTCAAACCCAAACAAGACGGAAGAGGACGAACGGACCAGAGGAGGCCGTGACCCTGCGTGTGAACCCTTCACTCCAAGGGGCTTCAGATGGACAGGTTTGGAGGACAGATCATCCCTATCTGTGTGTTTGCCATGTTACTTAAGGAGGCCGACCTCACCTGACCCGCTGTTGGTTTATCCCAGCTGAGCCCCACAACTACCACACGCTCAGCTCTAATACATTGCCACTTCACCACTTTTATTTCAGCACCACAAAAACACACTGATTAGTGCCGGGATTGATTTCTCCAAAGATGGACCTCATAACGTTATGCTGTGACCTCAGGCCACAGAGCCATCTCAGAGAAAAACATCAGTCTGTTCATCCGCCACCCTGAACACATCCAGTGCAAACAAAGACGGATACAATCATGCAGAAAACCAAGCAGTCCCTTTCATTTATAGGGTTGCTATTGTTATCTATTAATTTTTTTTGTTTTATGTAATTTAAATTAAGCTGAAATAAATATAAATATTAGATGAAAAACTTGCCTTGGCAACTAATTCTGAAAGAAGTTCAAAATGACTAAAACTAAAATGGATATAAAAATAAAGCTTATCTTTATTGTTTTTTTATTTATTTATTATTGTTATTTTTCTCTTTTATGTTAATAAAATGTTAAAATCAATAAAAAAGAAATTATAAAATTAAGATTAAAAAAAAGAGGTTCATTCATAAATCTGTAAGATCTTACCATCATGCTGTGAAAAAATACAAACCAGAAGACCGAAACGCAAGGAATGCAGTGCTGAAAAGGGGCGGGGCTACATAATACATAAGGGGTGTGGCCAGATGTAGGGGCGGGGCTACACAAGGCTATATAGAATGCCCTTCGTTTAATGCTCGTGAAGTTTCAAAACCAAATGTAGTGCCTACTATACAGTATGCTTTTTCGGACGCAGCATTAGTATTTGTTTACCTGCATGATTTGTGACTGCTTACTAAAATCATGCAAATGTGTTCATTTATTGAAATATTAACTTCAAATCTCAGAGTTACTTCAAATGAATATTTCAATCTCCTCAGGAATTGCTTTCTGTTAAGTCACTGACTAAGTGGGCAGTGAGGCCTTCAATTTCAGACAGCCAATGCGGGGCAGTGACCTACTAAGCTGAAGCAGTGTGTGTGTGTGTGTGTGTGTGTGTGGCCACCCGCTGGCTTTGACCTTAGAGATGCGTTCTGGTCTCGGTGTGTGCTGGTGATGTGATGAGTTTGTCATTACAGCTCAACATATTCCTGACCTAATGAGCCGTCTCCTGTGATCGCTTCAGAGCAATCTGTCACTCGCAAAGACGCCGCAAAAGGACATGCACACGAAACATCAGCTTCACAACAGGGTTTATTTTGCCATAATGACCAGCTAATTGTATTTTGGGGTTCTTGCAAAACCTACAGGATTGCACAATCACACGGGGATGTTCTCTTCTTTAAATCCACACTGCCATCTCATATTAACACTCCAAGCCATCGTTTAGATCCACGGAGAAACACCCAAACACAATCCCTCCAAAGCAACCACAAAACGATTATTTTTAAATATAAGAAGTGCTTTAAAATGCATCCAAGTATTTAAAAGCGCAACTTAGTATAAAGGCTACGCACAGCAACACTTGAGAAAAACCTAAAAATAAAAATAAACTCACATTTACAATTAAACTCATAGTTCATTAAGCTCATTAAGCTTATAGTTATACTCATTCTTGGTGGGAACAGGCGTGTGTGAGCTTTCACTTACTGTTAATGATGGCCTCTATTTCAACTCAGTGACGTCACTGTGACATCATCACTGCAGAATCTGGAATAAAACAAATAAGGAACAATTACTGCACCTGCTAAAAATATTTACTCCTCATTAAAAGGTGAAGCGTGTAATTGTTAAAATACAAGGCATCTATTGGTAGGTTAAAGTTTGTGACACTATCAAAACATTGCTCTGATTTTTATAGCATCAACCTTTTAAATGCATCTTGTTTTCTTTTTATTATATTTAGATATTTTAAGGGCTGTCAAACGATTAATCACATCCAAAATAAAAGTTTGTTTACATAATATAAGTGGGTTCACTGTGTATAATTATTTTTTATATATATATATATATATATATATACACACACAAATGCATGTATATTTAAGAAAAAAAAATTAGTTATATATATAAAATATTTATATTTATATTTAATATAAATTATTTAAAAAATGTATATATAGTATATACATGAAAATATTTCTTAAATATATACAAGCATGTGTGTGTATTTATATATAAAATAATTATACACAATGCACCCCACATATATTATGTAAACACAAACTTTTATTTTGGATGCGATTAATCGTTTGACAGCCCTAATATTTTTACTGACAAATATAATATTTTTGCAATGCATTTATGGCACTCATACCTTACAAATCAGCATGAATTAATAAAACAGTCTGCCAGTTTTTCGTCTTATTAAATATTACCATATGGGTGTGTTTCGTGGAAGTATTAAAGGAAATTAAGCCACGTCTATTTTAATATCTGCAATTAATCTTTCTCACTCAAACACAGGCACACTTCATTCTCATCTCAAACCTTCAAAGAGTAAATCACAAGTTACTGAAATAAACCGTCATCAGTGAATTCTTTAAAAAGAAAAGTGTAACCCAAAAATCCAACTTGGCATAAGACGATACTAATCCTGTTAATAACAGCCGATAGGGTTTCAGAAACGTGCTGAAATGAAAAGGTGCAAATTAACTGCAAAATGAATTAACCACAAAGGCACCAAAGACTCTTGAGATTCTAGTGTCACCATCAACTAGAAGAACCACAACACACACGCCGGGAGGCTTCAGAGGAAGCTTAGCATTCAGGCGATCTCATCTTCACGCAGGACAATAAACCACATGTTTACAAGCATGTACAGCCAATCAGAAACCCCTCACTTAAACCTGCCTGAAAACATCTGGGCTGTTCTCAGATATATCATTCACAGTGAGAGGAAATTATGGAAACTTGTTCCTACCACTCAATAAAAAAAACTTAAAAAATAATTGCAACTTTTATCTCACAATTGAGAGATATGAAGTCAGAATTGTAAGAAATAAAGTCGCAATTGTGAGATATAAAGTCCCAATTCTGAGAAATAAAGTGTCAATTGAAAGATAGTCACAATAGTGAGAAAAAAAAAGACCGAATTGAGACTTTTTTCTCACAATTGCGATCTCGAAATTCTGACATCTTTTCTCAGAATAGTGAGAAATCGCAGTTTTGACTTTATATTTTACATTTCTGACTTTATAACACGCAATTGTGACTTTATAACATGCAATTCTGACTTTATAACACGCAATTGCGACTTTTTATCTCGCAATTCTGACTTTTTATCTCACAATTGCGATTGCGATCTTGAAATTCTGACATCTTTTCTCAGAATAGTGAGAAATCGCAATTTTGACTTTATATTGTACATTTCTGACTTTATAACACGCAATTGTGACTTTATAACATGCAATTCTGACTTTATAACACGCAATTGTGACTTTATATCTCGCAATTGTGACTTTATAACATGCAATTCTGACTTTATAACACGCAATTGTGACTTTATAACATGCAATTCTGACTTTATAACACGCAATTGCGACTTTTTATCTCGCAATTCTGACTTTTTATCTCGCAATTCTGACTTTATATCACGCAATTGCGACTTTTTATCTCACAGTTCTGATTTTATATCTCGCAATTCTGACTTTATTTCTCAGAATTGCTGAGAAATAAAATGTAAACTCGCAATTGAATCATGAACATTTGTATTCTGCTGTCATTATTTCAATTACACACACAATGTAATAACAAATTTAGCATTTTCAGCTGTAAAAAACGATTACCGATTAACGGTAAAAGACCATAAAAATGCTACAGTGCAAAACTGTTAATTGGATAACAGAAAGTTTCCGTACTATATACGGTAAATAACTCTCATGGTACATTTAATGTAATTTTACTGTAAAATACCGTTAAATTTACAGTTTTTGAAAGTGAAAACGAACAACACATTGTATAATTTACAGTGAAAAAACGCAAATATACATTCCCAAAATTCCCTGTGTGACGCTTCACTTTTATGTATTTTTGCTGAAATAACTGTTTTCTCATAGTTTTCTTGGGTTTTTTGTCTAATCAGTTATGTAGGCTACATTAGGGTTTTTTGTTACATTTAATGTTGTTAAATAATGTTTATTGCATTTTTTCAATTTCATGCGTGTTATGGTGATTAATGTTTGTGTGAATGACACTGTGCAGCTTCTTTATATAAGTCTTAATCTTCTTCTAGAAGACTGCTTGTGATGAGTTTTGATTGATCATGTGACTCATCACTGCTGTGTTGATTGTTCGTTGTCAGTGTATTACAATGGTTCAAACCCAATATAAATTCTTCAGTAAGTTGGTAAATTCAGATAAAGAAATACGGTTTATTACTGTAAATTTTAAGTTAAGTCTGTAAAACCAATAACATTGCTACTGTATTTTTGATGGTAACGTTTTTTTACCGTAAAAATTACGGTTTTATTTTTTACAGTATCACATTAATAACATATTATGAGTTCAGTATCGTGATATGTATCGAATCGCGACATGAGGTTGTTACTGTAAAACCAATAACATTGCTACTGTATTTTTGATGGTAACGTTTTTTTACCGTAAAAATTACGGTTTTATTTTTTACAGTATCGCAATAATATCATATTGTGAGTTCAGTATCGTGATATGCATCAAATCGCGACATGAGGTTGTTACTGTAAAACCAATAACATTGCTACTGTATTTTTGATGGTAACGTTTTTTTACCGTAAAAATTACGGTTTTATTTTTTACAGTATCGCAATAATATCATATTGTGAGTTCAGTATGGTGATATGTATCGAATCGCGACATGAGGTTGTTACTGTAAAACCAATAACATTGCTACTGTATTTTTGATGGTAACGTTTTTTTACCGTAAAAATTACGGTTTTATTTTTTACAGTATCGCAATAATATCATATTGTGAGTTCAGTATCGTGATGCGTATCGAATCGCGTCATGAGGGTATCGATACACCCCTACGAAACACACAAACCGTCTAATAATTATGCACACACTAGGCTATATTCTGAAATAGATATTGCTGGCCAAGCATTTGCAATGCTTCAATAATGTTTCAGTCATTAAATAGAACCTAATGTTTAATATAACAGGACTGAATATACTTTCATTTAGCTGCAGGCATTGACACGCTCTCAAATTACTGATCATATGGAAAAAGCTGACTTAAGACACTCACAGAGATAATGAAACTGGAGAGAGAGAGACAGACTGACCGAGATGAGCTTTTCACAAAAGTCACGTCATTCTGTATGGCCTCTCTCAAGTCTCAACACTGACATTTATGGAAATTACCACCAGATGAACAAAACAGGTGAAGGGAAAAAAAATTCAGCTGCCTGGGAAACTCACTTTGAGCAATATTAATCATTGTGAAGACTAAAAATCCTCATAGAACAGGCAGGGTGAGAGAGAGATCTGAGATCTGTTTAAATGAACAATTTTGTACAAAATAAAACTGGCATAAATTGCTTAAAAATGTTCATTAAACTAAAAATGAAAATTACTATACACTGTTCAAAAGTTTGGGGTCGGTAAGATTATGTTTTTGAAAGAAATCATACACACAGGTGAAACTTGAAAAACCAGAATATCGTGCAAAAGTTGATTCATTTCAGTAATTCAACTTGAAAGGTGAAACTAATATATTATATAGACTCATTACATGCAAAGTGAGATATTTTCAGCCTTTATTAGTTATAATTTTGATAATTATGACTTGTAGCTTATGAAAACCCCAAATTCAAAATTAAAATATTGTGAAAAGCTTTTCTGTAAGCCATAATCATCAAAATTATAAGAAATAAAGGCTTGAAATATCTCACTTTGCATGTAATGAGTCTATATAATATATTAGTTTCAACATTTCAGTTGAATTACAGAAATAAATGAAATTTTGCACGATATTCAAATTTTTCGAGTTTCACCTGTAGTTAAAAAGCTGAAAAATCAACATACCCCTTTTCAGATATTTTTCATCTTTTTAAACATTGAGATGTTCATCCCCCATCCCTTGCACGCACATATCTTTGTCAGTCATACCTGAGTGAAACAACACAACAAACAGGCCTGCAGAAACCAGACTATAATGCCTTTCATTATGATTCTGCGAAACACAACCTGCTATTCAGAGGCAGCTGAGAATATATTTCCCCACAAGATGAAGCATGCATACCTCAAACGCAAGCTCGTCTCCTGTTAAGACATTCTGCATTACGACAGGTCTTTCCTGCCTTTCCCTGCTGACAAAAAGACTTGATTTCTTTTATGAACTCCATGTTTTACTGGAGGTCACTGCAAAAAAAAAAAAAAAAAAAAAAAAAGAAGCTCTTTCCACAAACTCTTTGAAGAGCAGCGTTATGGAGACGGCTTAAGTTACGGATCGGTCTCTCAGTCGTTGTTTAAAGAGAGACAGACACATTGTCTTCTCATGAGACAGGACTCATGATAATGATAGTAAGGAACAACTAAGTTGAGAAAATAGAGACTATCCTGTTCATCCACACCCCACCCTACAACTTTAACTCAACAGACATGCGGATTAGGAGGATACACCGTTTCCTGGTGAGACGGGAACATGCCAGCTAACAATCACTCGAGGATACTTTCATTTCAAGACCTGACGTTTGTGTTCTCCACCTTTCCATCTCAACTGATCTGAAATTTAAGAATGGGCAATCCAGCGGGGGGTTTTTCACATAGGAACGAGGCAGTGTCACCTAAAAAAAATACATAAAAAGATCAAATGTGTCAACCACTCATTTTAATGGAAGCTTGTTTCCGCCACTGAAAAGAAATACAATGCGACTTTTTATCTCACAACTGTGAGACATAGTCGCAATTCTGAGAAATCAAGTCACAATTGCGAGACATAAAGTCGCAATTCTGAGAAAGTCGTAATTGCAAGATGTAAAGTCGCAATTCTGAGAAATAAAGTCGCAATTCTGAGAAAGTCGTAATTGCAAGACATAAACAGAATTGAGACTTTTTCTCACAATTGCGAGTTTACATGCATGACTTTATAACACACAATTGCGATTTTAATTCACACAATTCTGACTATATCTCACAATTCTGACTACGATGCGACTTTTTATCTCACAAATGCGAGACATAGTCGCAATTCTGAGAAATAGTCACAATTGCAAGATACTGTATAAAGTCGCAATTCTGAGAAGTAAAGTCGCAATTGCAAGATATAAAGTTGCAATTCTGAGAAATAAAGTTGCAATTGCTATATATAAAGTTGCAATTCTGAGAAATAGTCACAATTGTTAGATATAGTCACAATTATGAGAAATAAAGTTGCAATTGCAAGATACTGTATAAAGTCGCAATTCTGAGAAATAGTCATAATTGCGAGATATAAAGTCACAATTATGAGAAATAGTTGCAATTGTGAGAAAAAAAGACAGAACTTAAACTTTTTATCTCACAATTGCGAGTTTATATTAGAGCCAGACCGATATATCGGCAGGCAGATATTATCGGCCGATATTGGGCACTTTCTAAAATATCGGTATCGGCAGTTATAATGGCCGATAAATGAATATTTAAAAAATAAAATAAAAACGGACGAATCACGCTTCAACCATGTCATGAGTGTTGTCAAAAAGTGCAGGTAAAGGGATAAGCAAGCTGATATTGTAATTATGAGGTAGCTAACTATAAGGCAATGTAGGGACTAATTATTATTTTATTTATCAGAACTTTAATATATTTTGATGTTCCCCCGTTCTGTTGTGACAATAGAAACAAGTTTCTTTTTAAAATGCATTATCATATTATTTTAATCAAAACTCATAAATAAATAACTAATGTTAAGGAAATCTGTTAATATTTTGTTGCGCGTTTCTGAAATAAAAATAATAATAATATCGGCCGATATATCGGAATATCGGATTTTAAAACCAACAAATATTTGTATCGGTATCGGCCTTCAAAATCCTTTATCGGTCTGGCTCTAGTTTATATGCGTGACTTTATAACACGCAATTGCAACTTTATATCAATCAATTCTGACTTTATATCTTGCAATTCTGACTTTATAACACGCAATTCTGAGAAATAAAGTCAGAATTGCGAGATGTCAATTGTGAGATAAAAAGTCACAATTACAATTTTTATTTTTCATTCTGTGGCAGAAAGAAGCATCCACACATTTTTATAGTGACACTACCAGATTAAATGTCTCTTTAGTCTCCCTTGAGCTTTCTGTGCTTCACATTTAGCTTTTAAATCTTGATCTGAATGTGACGGGTTTCGGCAAAATACAGGTAAATAGAGGCAATTTTTGCCCGATGAAAATGAATTATCAGTTTCAGCCGAAAAAATTCTCTTGTGTGGGGTCCTAACCGACTCAACCACTCGTTTATCACCACTTTTGTCACATTTGCACCAAATCAAACCAAAAAAGGGGAAATTGCACCCTCATTTTCCCACCGCATCTCACTGGGCTGAGGATATCCAGCCTTCACTCATTCCCCAGTCATGTACACTGTAATCTGGTGACCGCACCTGACATTTCTGCCTGATGATTATGAGTGGTGTGTCATACTATATGAACACTAATAATCAGTTCACTGATTCTTGAAAGAAAAACCGGAAAAATACATTGTTTTGGCTTAATCTGTTGAGCATGTTCAGATGTTTTCACCTCCTGCTTCTTCCATTTTATAACAAGAAACATTTTATCTGGCCTGTCAAACGCCATCAGATAACAAAATAACATACTGTCATATCATTTGTACCATTCACTTCAATGAAGAAAACAGGATATTTATTAAGCACATCTATATTTAATGGGCCCCACAGTTATAAATATGATTGTGTTGAACAATGTTTTGCATAAAAATGCAAATTAAGCATGTATGTGTTTAATGAGACCATCACTATTTTTAATGCCCATAGGTTTGTGGTCTCTTGATCTCTTTCTCTAATAGGACAATTTGTCTATTATTATATTTTACTGTTGGAAATTGTACAGCTCTGTGGTACACTGTGGTTTTTAAAGTCCTTTATAAGTAAATTAAGATTTTATTGATTGATTTTATGATCTAAAAATCCCCCCCAATTTTTTTTGCAAAATTCATCCAAAATTGTGGAAGATCTCTGATCAACTAATCGCAAGTAAATTAATACCACATGTGTGTGCGAGATATAAATCAGATATGTTGGAGTAATTCAGTTCAAAGACCTGTGTTTGTGTGTGTGGATGAGGAAAACAGCTCTCAAAGATCTGTTGTGTAAAGTTGCTATTTACTGAGTAGAATAGAGCAGCGGTGAGCAAGAGGTTATTAACAAGGCCGAACGCTTTCGGAGAGTAAAAAACAAATAGCAGCACATTTCACACACAGGTCACCTTCACATCAATCTCAATAATGGGGCGTTCAAACATGCAGCGATGCCAGCGATCTTATCTCAGTTCTGTTGGTCATAGTGGCCATTCCCACTGGATGCTCTAGTGTTATTGGTCATAAAATGTCAATCTAATCAAATCTAATCATCTGCTAAAAATGTGTATTCTAGAAGGAAACATGTGAATATATTTGCAGCCATGCAACATGCTCAATCAAAGTCAGGATGCTTAGAATCAATTTCTAACATTTTTTACCATGCATTTTTGTCTTGCAAGTGGATAAAGACAAATCATATAAACACTGAAACCTCACAGTAACATTAACTTCTCCACATTTCTGACACTAAATATCTGACAGGATCTATAGTGTGCTCTACAGTGCTGGACTATATCAATCAATTGCATTATAGTATTACAAAATATCACAATATTTGTGTGTGCTTTTAATTTGCTCATTAAGTTTCCTAAAGACTTTGTGATTTTGTGATTTAAATGCAATGTTTTGATAGCATTTCTGATTTTAATGTCAGAAGAAAAAAAATTGTTTCCGTGAATCAGGTTTTTTTTTAAGTTTACAGAAGCCTGTCGCATTTTTCACACATTAAAATCCATATTTTTGCTGCTTAACATCTTTTTAAAGTAAAAATATAAATATTCAGATATATCAAAAGGCTAAATAAATCAAGATAATTATGTAATTTAATATAAACAGAATGTAAAATATAAATTATTCATTAGAATTCCTATTATATTAAATAAGAGTGAAATGTCTTCACTGAAATCCCAATTTGAGGTTGAATTCCCCATGTGACAGCCTATGTCAAACATGCAAACAAGAGGTAAAAGCACTGGCATTTTAACATGAGCTCTTAACACCACAGGAAGCCTTAGTCCCTCCCTGAGCAAAGGACATGTGACATCCCAGATACTGAAGTGACAGAGGGAAAGAAAGAGAGAAGGAAATAAATAAGTGTGAGAGATTGAGACAGTCATCAACCGAGTATTACATACTACATGACATCTGTGAGGACTGCACAAATCATCAAAATACAACAGAAATACAATATGGCTTCTATTTGAAACATGCACCAACCATCTTGCTTTACTTGTAATGAGAAGCACTTACACTCACAGAAAAGCGGTACAAAAGCTGTCACTGGGGCTGTACCTTTTCAAAAGGTAAACTTTTTCCATTTTAGGTGCTAATATGGACATTTTAGGTCCTAATGTGTACCTTTTAGGCACTATTATGTACATTTTAGGAGCTAATATGTACCATTAAGGTACCAATATGCACCCTTTAGGTACAAAAGTGTACATTTTGAAAAGGTACAGCCCCAGTGACAGCTTTTGGACCTTTTTTTCTGAGAGTGTATCAACAAAAGAGAAGCTTGAAGGGCTTGGTATTCTGTCACAATAAAACAATAAATATATTATTATTATATTTTTCCTTAATGCAAAATGTATTTTACATACAGTAGCAGTGAATTACCAATGTAAATTTTTCTTTTGTTTTTATTTTTGTATTTTTTATTTATTATTAATAATGATCATATGTTGTTATTATTAACAATAATATATTATTGATAATAATATAGGCTATATTTAAATATAAAATATATATAAAATAATTAAATATAAATATATTTAACTGTTTAATTTGCAGTGAATTGCAGGTAATTTTTCTGATTTAGTTTAATTTAGTCTTTTTTAATTATTATTAAGATATATAATCTGATATTTAATTATTCATAATATAAATCCCAAAATTCTGGCAAAATTGTGCAGCCCTAAAACTAAGCACAGCAGACCAAGAGGTTTTTTTTATAATTTTATTTTTTATTTTTTTATCTCGTTTTAAATAGCAAACAATTACCAGAGAGAATTAAAAAAGAAAAAAAAAGAAAAATATTTAAAAATATATTTTAATATATATAAAAATATAGTTATATATATATATATATATGAAGAGTTCAGATGCAAAAGCCTCTAAATGCCATTTGAAATTTTCATCTTTAATGATGATTTTTGTCAAACTTGTATATTTAAGTTCAGTAATTTCACTTAAATAACAATTAATAGGTAATTATCATTGCCATTTAAGTGAAATCACTGAACTTAAATATACAAGCTTGACAAAAATCATCATTAAAGAAGAAAATTTCAAATGGCATTTAGAGGCTTTTGCATCTGAACTCTTCATATATATATATATATATATATATATATATATATAAATGTACAAAAAAATCTCCACAAACCATCCAGAACTAACATTCAGCCACATTAAAGTGATCAAACACTGTTTGTTTTGAGTTCACTCAATACTCCAAACTAAGCATCTATTGAAGATTAAAAGCCACTAACCTGACAAACCCTAGTAATCCAGCAAGTGTCTAAAGCACAATCCTCCTGAAAGTCGCTCGCTGTCATACACAGTTTTAACAAGCGTGTGTATTACGCATGAGTGAGCGGGGTGTGCCGTCTGAGCTCAGACCATACTTAACTCACAAAAACACTCATGTCACGTCTACAATCTTCCAAAACATTAACCAGAAACAAAGAGGAGATATTGAATTATGCATTCAAAGCCGTGTCACATTTATTCTGCTGCATTGGGGGGTCTAACTGCTGTCTTCAGACCCCCAAACGGCTCAGCCCCGCATCCTGATTAATGAGTGGAAGAGCGAGCGAGAGAGAAGTGAAAGATGGATGGTGCAGACGCAAAACTCGCATCAAGAAATCTGCCCTAATTACTGACGGCCCTGTGCTCCTTCATTTGCTTTAAACACACCCGATATTCCCCCTTTTTCTAGCCAGGAAGAACATCCCCCTCTTCAGACTCATCTAACGACCCCATTCTCAAAACCACAGCGATTAGTCATTTCCAACCAGTAAAACATCTACACAGACTTCCCATGCTTGCAAAACACTGATGTGAAATAATAGGTCCATTACAAAATCAAGCAGCCAGAATCTAATCTACTGTTAGCAAATTCTGTCCAGTTTGGCCAAAACTGCACATTAAGAGATGAAAAGACTAACAAGAAAAGCATCCAATCACAGTTCGTTTTGATATGCTCTTTCAGGCTGGGTTTATTTGAAACAGACAGCACTTTGGGGATTTTTTTCTGATAGAAATTGTGATTAAATTTTATATATATATGAAGAGTTCAGATGCAAAAGCCTCTAAGTGCCATTTGAAATTTTCTTCTAGAATGATCATTTTTATCAAGCTTGTATATTTAAGTTCAGTAATTTCACTTATATTGCAATGATAATTACCTATTAATTGTTATTTAAGTGAAATTACTGAACTTAAATATACAAGTTTGATAAAAAATCGTCATTAAAGAAGAAAATTTCAAATGGCATTTAGAGGCTTTTGCATCTGAACTCTTCATATATATATATATATATATATTTTGTTCAAAAGCATTTTAAATTGCGATCAAATTTTTTAAATCAGAAAAAAATAATAATTCACAATTATATCTTTATCAGACCCAAGATCTGATTCATTTTGAACACCTAACACCTCAAACTAAAATCTTTTTAGATTAAAAGCCACTAATCTGACAAACCCTGCTTGTGACTAAAGCAGGTTTGCACAATTCGGCCATGATTTTGTGATTATATAAATAATAATAATTATTACTAATTATATAATTAGCTGCTTACATAAAGGTACACAGAGCCACGTTTCACTCTGAAACACGCAGCACATATATTCATTTCATTAAAGTGCAGCATTTGAGATTACTGTGAATGATAACACAGTGGAAAAATATTATTATTAATAAATGAAGAGTTCAGATGCAAAAGCCTCTAAATGCCATTTGAAATTTTCTTCTTTAATGATGATTTTTATCAAACTTGTATATTTAAGTTCAGTAATTTCACTTAAATAACAATTAATAGGTAATTATCATTGCCATTTAAGTGAAATTACTGAACTTAAATATACAAGTTTGATAAAAATCATCATTAAAGAAGAAAATTTCAAATGGCATTTAGAGGCTTTTGCATCTGAACTCTTCAAATGTAACTATTAATTAAAAATTGGTGACTTATCATACAGCTGTTTTATAAAATAACTCTGGCTTTATCACTGTATTAAACTAAAGCTAATAAATGTTGGAGAAGGCTAATAGTCTTTGTGCACTGCATCATGTTCATTCTGTATTGAATATGAATGCATGTGTGCAGTACGCGAGCAACATTTTGAATAATCCGAATGTGTCCAGTGATTGTGCTAGCATTTAAAAGTGCTGTTTCAAGCACTATTACTGTAACCTTGAGCTAATGTTGTGGGGAGAGCAGAGCCTGATAACATGTGCCACATTCAAATGGCACCGTGTTATTTTTCATCCCCTTAAATACCAGACTATGATGCAGAGGGGTTTGTATTCATGGGAGGAGGTTGTTGCACTTTCAAGGATGACAGTTCTGAATAAATCCGTGTTGACCTTCTGACTGCAACTCTGCTTTATTATTTGAATCTCTGGCCAGATGAATTCACGAGCGGGCAGTATAATCGAATTTCCCTCATCGTTGTGGGTCTTCCAGCTGCTTAAGTCAAGCATTTCGAAAGCAAAATCTAATATTTAATTAGATTCTCAATTAGGTTGTCTGGGGGAATCTCACGAAAACCATCAAGAACGATCAGTCCAGATGCCAATAAAATAAATACTTATATCATATTGACAAGGTTAGGCTAAATGTCTAGTGATTTTTGATCACTGATTTAAAATAAAAATTGATTTTCTTTTCAGTCATTTTAATACATGGAATCTGATGAGAACCACTTTCAAGAATTACAACAAAACAAAAATTAGAATTTGGGGCAAAACACGTTTAATTGTCATGAAATAAAAAATATGTCTCAAATAAAGAGATTGATAAATAATTAAATAAATTTGTTTAAAATATTAACTTTACTTTGTGACCTTAATTTATGAAGGATCATAGTAGCCCTTAAACTGTATAGCCCTTAATCCTGTAATTGTGGGCACAGACTCAGGTGTGACACTAATTTTTATTTATTATAAATTTTATATCACTGTCTTCGATAAAGTTTTGTCTATTCATTTATCATGTTTTTTTTTAATTTGGTGGTATATTTGAATTTATTTACTTCAAAAAGTACCATATTTTCTATGTAAATTATGCGTATTTTTATGTTTTATTTTTTTTAACTACATTAAAACATCATTCCAATAAGTTCTTAGAGCTAAAACCTAAAGGTGAAGTGACTTTGCGGTCACCTGGTGTCTTATTTTGGCTTATTTTAGAATGCTCTAAATTAGAGTTTTTCCCATTCATTTCTATGGGTGGCCATTTTTTCACACACTTAGCATTGTAGAATTGAGTCAAAAAATTGTGTGTGTTCAGGAGCCAAACTTAGGAAAAGTAGCCAAGTCTTGTACCGCTCAGATCAAGGGAAATATTTTTTTTTTAAAGTAAATCAAAACTATTTTGCCCACATTTGTCCAGAATACAGTTTTAATGACAGTTATGATTCATAAAATATCAGTACAGACACACAGGACAGGCTTTGACACACTTTTCTCTTATCGTTGCTTCATCTGCTATTGTTGGTTCTAGAATAATATTATCTGTGCAACTTCCTCTTTTCCTCACTATGACTCGAGTAAACTTTTTCCAAACTCACAATATGCATCGTTAATGCAAATGTTTTCTTTATGTCTCAAAAGATCAAGGCAAATGCAATTCCCATGAGACATAAACTGAAAATAGCCATTGCATTTGCAGATGCTGAATTAAACCCTCGCATGTTTTGCAATTAGTTAATGAATTATTTTCATATTAAATATTCAAAATAACTTCCTCAAGAGTTTGTTTTCTTCGTTTTTTCATAAATGATTCTGAGCAACGCCTCGGAACTGGTTTCAGCAGAGACTTTGTTTGTGAAACTGTATTTTTCTTTCAAGTGGAAAAAATAAAGGTACAACCACAAAACAAGTCCTGACAGCTGTGGATTCTTCCTGCAGCTGAGATACAACAAGTACATCACAGGCCGCTTTTGTGTTCATCTGCAGCTCTACAGAAACTAACAAAAGGCATTTGTTTGCACTACAAAACGCGAGTTTGAGAGAATGTATTAGTATAATCCATGTCTCCGAGCGTGTGTGTCTAAGCAGAAAAAAAGAAGAAGATGAAAAAAAAAAGAGCATGGTCTTTCGGGTTCTTTCAATTCATTTCCACTAATGGTTTCCAAGCATCTCCACACAATCAGGCAGCTGCTGCGTGGTCGATGCATCAGCGAGGACGAGAGGAGATGCGCATTCCCAGTAGAGATCCGAAGAACACAGACACTCAGCAATACAGCTGCTCCCCTGCATTAGCTCAAAGAAACGCCACGCAGAACTGCGCTTTAAAGCACTTTTCATCAATAACAACTACATGCAGTGTCGGGGAATAACTAACTGACACTTTAACTTAAATAAAAAATGATTCACAGTAATTCTAATGCATTTTAGCTCTTCTTCATGAAGCTTCAGGGTCTTATGCTGAAACTTCATTCACAGCTGGCATAAAGAGCTCAAACACGGCGAAATTTAAGCTCATTTCACGGATCTCTCGTGGCTTACAGCACAATGTCATGCTGTTAGGAAGACGCTCGGCTCTCTGGCGGCTTCGTGTCACCCAAAAGAGCGGAGCGTTTGCAAAAAAATAAAACATAAAAAGGGGGCAAAGACAAATGAAGAAGGAGGGAAACCCATTGAGTGAATCGCACAAACCGAGTAAGGAAAAAAAAAGCTGAGATTTGACACTTGAATGGCCAATTTTCCCATCCAGACACTGCAATTCTCATCTTTTTACAATAAAAGACCCACTTTTATCTTGCTATGGCTAATGGCAACAATGACATATGAATTGCATCGTTGGCTTGCGAGACTACGTCGCCCTTTGAGGTCTCAGGGTCTGATCACCATATCTCACTGGACGGATCCTATGCAAGCAAACATAAGTTCAAGAGGTCAAACGAACAATATCTAATCGGATTTAAAGAGAGGAGGCATGTTAACAATACTTCTTCAATAGTCTAAAGATCAAGGTGATCTGACCCAATAACTCATTTCAACATAACCTTTCCTCACTAACAAGCAACACATCACAATAAAACTTTCGAAAACTTCAAACTGTTATGGCACTTTGACATCTTAACCCCTTTGATGCATGAATCGTTAAAATCACAAAAGACTCAAATGTATATTTAAGCTAGAAATAAGATTATCTGACTCTGATTCTTTCTAAAATTATGCATTGTAAGAGTTGCAGTTATTTGTTTAGTGCATTAGAAGATCAATCACTGGCTTATCCAATAATAAAAAACAAAATGACACCTAAAGAGGACAATCATATTGTCATAAATCCTCCATGAAGAAACAATATCATCTGTAAAATCAAACCACTCCTGCTCAGTCTTTTCCTCTCCACTACGACAGTGACAATTTGTCTGTGAAGTGATTTATCGCTAAGACTCGTAATGAATGATAAAGGCTAATTCATAGAAAACAGAAAAGACCAAAGATCAGCAATATAACAAGTAACGTTACTAAAAAAAAACATTTTCTGGCTGAAAGCAAAGCTTATTACTAAGAAAAATGACACGATTTCATGTTTCACTCCTCTACTTACGTTACACCAGTTGACATCAAGGATGAGGGTTGGAAGAAATCATCTTAAACATATTTAGGGTGCTTTATTATAAGCTCCTTGTATTTGAGAGACGCAATATTTCTACTTAAAAATCCATCTGTCGTACAAAAACGTCTTTTAAATTAAGAGCTAAACAGTTAAACAGTTACTGTATGCACTTTACTTCATTAAATATGTAGCTGCTAGATGTTAACATAAAAAATGGTTCTGAATGAGAAAAAAGCTCACTGACATGTAAACTAGCCTTTAACAAGATGATGCTAATGTAAACAAAGGAACTCGGAGTCGGAGCACTTGACGTGCCTGTCATACGTCAACTAACTAAGGCTACTTTACGCACGATTTTAAGATTGAAAAGAAGCGTTTTAAGTTAAATATATGGACAGACTTCATATACTTTTAAAAAGGTGGGAACCGATATCTTTAACAACAGATTGTGATTACTAACACATCGTTTGGTGAGTTTGTGACTTATCAATCTGCTTCAGTGCGCAAACAACAGCAACTATCCACACAAACCAACACGGGCGCGCGCTCAGCGTTACCGAAGGACGCGCGATCTCCGGCAGATTAATGAAAATAATACCTCACCTTTTGCTTTCACTTTAATATAGACCATCCAGGAAACACATAATGTTGAAACAGATAATTTCCGAAGGGTTCTTAGAGTCCGACAGTGCTGAGAAGATCTGTATCACAGCAGTGCTGTGTGTGAGAGACTTCTGAGCTCTCGTGTGTGTATGTGTGAATCTTCAACGGCAAAGTGACGGTTCACGTTCGTTTGCACTTGAAGGAAGCGGAGTGACGTCATCAAAGGGCTTATTCACAACATATGATAACTATTACAAGACATCCAAAAAGATAATAACAAGATATTAGGTTTACACATTTTTGGAAGTCTTGTTATGGTTGTAAATGTTTCACGTTTGTCTTAATGTCTAATAATAAAATAAATAAAAAATCAGTGTCTCATTCCTTTCATTTTAACTGATAGCCTAAAGTACCAGTCAGAGTTTGGAAACATTGCTATTTTTTATGTTTTTGAAAGAAGTCTCTTATGCTTATCAAGTCAATGTCAAGATCAAAAATACAGGGAAAAAACTGTTATATTTTGTGAACTTAAAATTTAAAATAATGGTGATCTATTTTGATATAAAATATAATTTATTTCTCTGATGCAAAACTAAATTTTCAGCATCATTACTACAGTCTTCAGTGTTATATGATCCTTCAGAAATTTTTATTTATGTTCGTTTTTTGGAGCTTGATAACCTGTCACTGTGGAATGAATATATATATATATATATATATATATATATATATATATATATATATATATAAAGTATTATTATTATTATTATTATTATTATTATTATTTGGGAACAATTAGGCAGAGAGATTTCAGTTTAAGGGGATAAAATGCAGGCTTAAAGGGTTAGTTAAATCCATAAATTAAAATTCTGTCATCATTTACTCACCGTCATGTCGTTACAAACCCGTACGACTTTTGTTCATCTTCAGAACACAAATGAAGATCTTTTTGATGAAACCTGAGTCCTTTCTGTCCCTCCATTGACAGCTACACAACTACCACTTTGACTCTTCAAAAAGTTAAAAAAGAGATCGTAAAACTAATCCATTTGAATAGCGGTTTAGTCAAAATGTTCTGTAGTGACTGAATTTAGGCTTTTATTCATGTATAAACATTCATCAACTCACACATCAGTTATGATAAATGGAGGCTCAAGCATGTTTGCTTGACATGCAAGAACCAATGAGGTTCATTCTTGTGTTACGCATCACGTTTGAGCTTCAGCAAGAACCAATGAGGTTCATTCTCGTGTTACGCATCACTTTGAGCTTCAGTAAGAACCAATGAGGTTCATTCTCGTGTTACGCATCACGTTTGAGCTTCAGCAAGAACCAATGAGGTTTGTCCTCATGTTACGCATCATTTTGAGCTTCAGCAAGAACCAATGAGGTTCATTCTCGTGTTACGCATCACTTTGAGCTTCAGCAAGAACCAATGAGGTTCATTCTCGTGTTACGCATCACTTTGATCTTTAGCAAGAACCAATGAGGTTTGTCCTCATGTTACGCATCACTTTGAGCTTCAGCAAGAACCAATGAGGTTCCTTCTCGTGTTACGCAGCACGTTTGATCTTCTGTAAGAACCAATGAGGTTCATTCTTGTGTTACGCATCACATTTGAGCTTCTGCAAGAACCCAAAACCCCTCTAAAACCAGTTTGGCCAGACTGGGAGACCAGTAAATCATCTTAGGCTGCATCTGATTTTTAATAAACAATTGGATTAATTGATAAAAATTAATAAAAAAAGTGCCATTGCTTGGAGGAGAGAAAGAATCATTTGTGAGCGCAAGCCTATTTAGACCGTTTTTTTTTTTTTTCCAAGCACAAATGGTGTAATATTTGTCGTTAGGAGAAGGTGAAAATGACCAAGTTAACTGTTAAAATATTGATAGTGTTTTTTTTGTCCACAAGGCCTGTGATTTCACACCTCGCTCCTTTTAACATTATGAGACCATTTACAGACAAAGTCACTCGTGAAAAAAATCCTTATTCAGCTCGCAGAATTTAAATCAGGTTTCCTGCGAGCTCATTGATTTTGCCTTCGTATTCCTTTGACTGAGGTTGTTGGTTTGAGCTCAGCTTTTGGAGTGGCGTTGGGGACAGTATGAGATTCTGTGATTGTAATTATATTGGGGAATCTTGATTGGGAAAGCAGAGGGGGAAGCGAGAGCTCAAAGCAAATTCATTACCGCAGAGGCCAAACATGCCGAGCTTTTCTGCATGCAGTGAAAATGTCAGCTTCACCTCGGTCATTTGTAAAGTAATAAGCAGAAGCACAATGACGGCGAGGCGCAGCAGCACAACGGGGGGAAGGGCAAATCTGCCAGTCGCCTTAAAAAGGATTTTTAAAAGAGTCTTGATTAGAAAGTATAATGAGACTGTGAGGAACGCTGCACGCTATCTCTCCAGAGGCTGATGGAAAACAAATGAATGTAGCTATTTTGTTTTAATTCCTATTTTTCCACATTAGTCCATGGCACATCCTGAGTAGTTGTCATCGTCGTCCGCCACCAGAGCCCATGCAGACAGAGTTATTGATTTTCTGTAGACACATCAAGGGAATGCAGAGTAATCTTTTTCCCTTTTTTTTTCTCAGCAAAAACAATAACCATCCAGCACAAAAAGACGGAAGAGAGGACAAAAGGAAAGGTTGAAGAAAAACAAACTAATTCTTGTTCTTCCAAACATTTTGAACACTTTGTGTCATTTGATCAAATGGGCTGGAATGTTTTACAGTGACACAAACCAACTAACACCACAAAACGTCACACATTTCAGAACTGCTGTTTTCCCACCAAAATGATGTCACTTCCTGGAGGATGGTGAGTTAAAATACAGTACACTCTTCTTAAGCACATGGTGACCAACCATGTACACGGCTCATTTCATTTATTAAAATTTCGCCCTAAAAATTCTAAATGAAGCAACCCACAATCACACCATTTGTTTGCTATTGTGCCATTAACCTGCATTAGATCAATAACAGAGTAATTATGGCTTTGTCTCTCCGGTAAATGTTCTCTTAAATAAAGTAATTGCTCTATTATTGCAGATGAATCTGACAGTGGCAGGAATTAATTACTGTCAAGAGATCGTACGCGGCGTATCATTTGGATGGGTGACTATTCAGCTGCTTGCTGACATGGATAATGTATTCAAATATTCAAACGATTCATCTCTCAGTGGTGGTTTTGTGTTTGTATTTATAAATAAAAAATACCCTTTTATTTTACTGCACAATTTACATATGCATATTAATAATGCATGCATTTGAAAACGAATGAAAGCAAACACATTTTGATAGGGCATCAAAGCAGGATGAGCATTTGTGTTAGGTTTTTTGTTATTTGATGGAGAAAACTCATATTCATATTAGGGAAAACAGTAAAAAGATCCTGACCTGTTGAGATGTTGAGTTCTGAGATTTGTAGTAACTCATTTTTAAGAAAATCTACAGTCATTTGGTCACTGTCACAAAACCCAGACAGGTTGATCAGGACCCCACTGCACTAACCAAATACTTAACTAGAAATGAAACATTCATTTGGCTGCCTAAAAAAAATGAAGACAAATAAAAAATGGCTAACACATGCCCTGATTTTTTCAAAACTCACCAAAAACATGAATGAAAGGTAAATATAACAAAGACCCCTGTGGATGATATTCAAAGAGACTACATGCAAAAATCTCCATGTTATTAGCGAGACTAGTGGCCTTTAAGTGAACTGCACCGAGATAATTATTGCTCACGTGATTCAATGCACCAAAATACTCACAGTTATTTTCTGTTCTTTGCTTAGAAGTAAAAAAGAGTTGTAAATACTTTTGCAGTGATATAGACCTTATGTAGCCCCGCCCCTTTTCAGCGTTGCGCTCGTTGTCTTTCAACTTCCGGTCTGTATTTTCACAGCGATCTTGCATAGGTATGAATGCTCGTAAAACATTTCCCGGTCGACATTTGTTAAGACATCTCTTTAACAATGCGTATGATAAACATTACAATGCTCATGATAACTTTTGTTAACTCTAACATAAGTAGCTAAATCCACTTCACCAGCTAATTACTCCTGGACAGCGATGCCATAGAGATATACAGAGCGACCGCAAAACCGGAAGTTCAAATACAATATTCTAAAGATGACTCCGCCCACTCCACGCGATGAAAATGACAGGAGTGAGAAAGCATTCACAGATGAGGTCATTAAAATTACTCTGTTATTATATTTAAGACTTTATAGATCTGGCTATGTGAGACTATAGTTTGAATAAATCCCTTATTTTTGCATGACACATTGTGACACATGTGTCATTGAACGGAAGAGTGGCTTTCGGGAGTGTAAACGTCACATCCTTTGGATTTTCCCAGTGAAACCTTCTCATAAAAATCAGTCTCAGGCTTTTTATAGACAACCTGGACTGGAGGTTAGGGAAGGTCTCGTTTTTTTATGATTCGTTACAAACTGTGCACACATTGGCAATACAAAAAGTGATTAATACATGAAAAATTCTTATATATAGCCTCTTTAATGATGCATATTTCTAAATGAATCATCTGACATAATCCGTTGCAGGGATATTATTTCAATTCAACCAGTTGATGCTTTTCTTTTGATTGTTTGTCTTGACACACCAACACACACGACTGAACATTATTGAGACCAATCTTCCAGATCAAGAACACAATCTGGCCATTGCAAGAATCAAGTGTTATCATATGACCCTGGAAAATCCCATGGCTTTTTGTCTATTAAGGAATGTTCCGAAAGGAAACACTTATCATCCAGTGAACAGCAAGAACAGTGTTGATTTGACAAGATGAATGAGTACAGGATCACAGGACTTGTATTACCCAGCAGCCTCTTGGTTCCTTCCAGTGGGCATCCGTCTTAATGGTCCTGCTTGTTTTAGCTCTGTTAATTGGGGCTAGAGACGGCAGAGCAAGGGAACAGAACAAAAGGAAAGAGAAGCACTATTGTTAAAGGAGTGGTTCACTTTTGAAAAATCTTTTGCTGATAATTTACTCACCCCCATGTCATCCAAGATGTCCATGTCTTTCTCTCTTCAGTCAAAAAGAAATTAAGGTTTTTGATGAAAACATTCCAGGATTTTTCTCCATATAATGGACTTCAATGGGGTCCAAACGGTTCAAGGTCCAAAAGACAGAGACAGTCCAAAAGTTTCAGTGCAAACGGCAAACTGTTTAAAGGGCTTTAAACGATTCCAGACGATGAATAAGGGTTTTATCAAGCGAAACGATCGCTCATTTAAAAGAAAAAACAAAACAAAGTTTTATAAGCTCAAAATAAATGCTCTGTTCTGTGATGCACGTTCGTGACTCTCCTGTTTGAACTCGTTCATCAAAATGAGCAAATCTTTTTCCGGGTCAATTCGTTCATTTCGTATGTTGAATGAACCAAATGACTCGGACAAAGATTCGAAAATTTGAACAGGATTCGAAGATTTGAACAGGAGAGTCACAAACGTGCGTCACAGATCAATGCGAGCATTTGTGCTAATAAAACTTAAATTTTTTTATTTATTTTTGAAATGACCGATCGTTTCGCTAGATAAGACCCTTATTCATCGTCTGGTGTCGTTTAAAGCCCTTTGAAGCTGCACTGAAACTCTCATTTGGACCTTGAACTGTTTGGACCCCATTGAAGTCCATTATATGGAGAAAAATCCTGTAATGTTTTCATCTAAAACCTTAATTTCTTTTCGACTGAAGAAAGAAAGACATGGATATCTTGGATGACATGGGGGTGAGTAAATTATCAGCAAAAGTTTTTTCAAAAGTGAACTACTTAGTAGTATTTCTACTACTAAGAAATAAGAAATATAAATGAGTTTACCTCGACCAAAAGAAACAGATGTGAATGGAAAACTCACTTTCAATGATATTTTTGATATTTCAACATGTCCTGATTAGCTGTGTGTGTGTGGGTTAAAGCTACAGAAGTGCTTCAGAGGCCTTAAGCCACAAATGTGCCTAAAACACATTGGAAAACCACATTTTGTAACTTTCTATTAGCTCTAAAGACTATATAGAGCATTGCAGTTATTTTAGTAGGCCAGAGTACCCTTGTCAAAACCCAACTGGATTTTTCCACTGGCCTTTGGATTATTGCAGAAAATAAGCTCTATGACCAACAAAAGTTTGTGATTCTTACACATTTTGTTCATAATGACAATCTTCACAAATTAACAACTTTTATGAAATTTGCAGACTACATCACAACCATTACACTTCTTGCAACTCTATCGGTTTTTATCTAAAAACATGTCCCTTGACTTGTAAGTTTGCAAGAGCGTGACTATAAACACAAAAAGGCTGTGAAAGTAGAAATGTCTCCCAAAATCATAAGAGAGTATTACTTATGTATTTCATGTTGTTGAATAAAAACCACCTACGATTGTGCGGGTGACTTTTGCAAGGCTCTTTTTCCCCAGAAAATGTAAAATCAAATCATGTACTTCTAGGTTAATCATGCAAATCTGCCATGTCGTTCTGTGTGCAAACACCATATTGTCTTAACAAAGGACGTGAGAAAACGGCACATGTCTGGTGGTGTGCACAGGGCATCTGGTATGCACATTTCCATGCCAACTGTCAGTTTGTGTCTTGTCATATTAACGCTGAACGTTGTCCCTTTTAATTAGCTGTGTCAGGTCAAAGCTAACCTTTACCTCCTCCATGCACCAGCACGAGACGTGCGAATGAGATGCTGTTATTTGATCAAAAACAGGCCATTACAGCCATAATCACAATAGTGGCAGGCTTCTCCGTAATGTATGCTCCTCAGAAACCATCCATCTCCTGGACAACAGACAGCTGGAAAGATGTAAAAAGAGGGAGACGGAAGACAAAAGCAAGCAAAGGTCTGTTTAAAAAAAAAATCAAGCACCGCGTGACACCGTATAATTAAAGTGGAAGCGGGTGGTGCATCATTTGGACTCTGGCTTCTACTGCATTTGGTACCAAGAGCTCAATTAATCACATAAATCATCCCTTTTAAAAATAATGCAATACATTCATTCATTTCCAGTGCTATAATATTTTTTTATTTTGAGTCAAATTAATTAATCAAACAGTGGAAAGATCACCAGCACAAAAAAAAAAAAAAAACTGCCATAGGAACCTTACTGAATCTAACCAAAACCTTTTCACTCTTAAATAATATATATATTATTATATATATTTTAATTCTTAATTGCACAATTTAATTGATGCAATATATATATATATATATATATATTGCATCAATTAAATTGTGCAATTAACATGGTCAATTAAATTGTGCATTATTTTCATGACTTGAAGTATTTTTTGGTAATTTCCATTAGATTATCATTTTTGTTGTATTACAAAAAATATTTTTCAATCACAATAAATGTATTCTGTCAAATCAATTAATCGCGATTAATCGCTTCTAACATAAAAGTGTGTAAATAAATATGTTAGATGCTATTAATCGCAATTAATCGATTTGACAGTACTAGTACAAATGTAAGGCAATAGATAAAACAACTATGATGCATAAATAATATGAATTATAAATAATATATCATTTTTTTCACATTACAGTAATGAGAATTAGGGGGGCTGCTGTCATATGTTTTTTTGAGGGTACTTTATTGTTATGAAAATAATGGCTGACATGTTTTTTTGAATGCCAATAGAGTAAAGCAGATTGGCTGAGCCTGAAACACTGTAATACAATTTTATGATAATGAAAAAAACACAAAATTGCAAAAACATAAACGTATTTTTGAAAACTCAACAAAAACATGAGTGGAAGGTAAAAAAAATATTCTTAAAAAATTATCTTAAAACCAGATTTATATCCTTTAACCAAAATATAATTTCTTTCTTCTGATCTTGGGGTGAGATAGGACTCAGGTTTGTGAAACTTACTCTTATACGAATACTGATGCCGTGGTGAAAACTGAAAGAAAGAAAAAACGGAAGGAGTCACTCAGACGAAACACTTGGGTTTGTCTATTGTTTCATTATTATTAGTAAGCCCCATTTCTTTCTCTCATACACAGATGCAGGAGCCTCCCCTCTCCCTCAGAGCAGCTATTGTGTCCTCCTCTAATAAATTAGGCTTTGTTGACCTGGCTTTTGTCATGTCCTAAGAGGTCCAGACAGCGAGCCGAACCCTGGGAAAGTGTGAGAAACCAGTACAAAGTGTGAGAAACCAGTCCTCAGCTGCTTGGAGTCTGAAAGCATTTATGCCCTTCACACCCAGAACACACTAGCAACTGCATAGAAACACACCAGTGACCACTCAAAACACCTTAGCAATCACATGACAACGCCCTGGCAACCACACAGCAACACACTAACAACAACAAAGAACTCCTCAGATACAATAGCAACGCCCTGGCAACCACCAAGAACACCCTAGCAACTGCAGAGAAACACACCAATGACCACACAAAACACCTTAGCAATCACATGACAACACCCTGGCAACCACACAGCAACACACTAACAACAACAAAGAACTCCGTCCTCAGACATACAACATACAGTAGCAACGCCCTGGCAACCACCCAGAAAACCCCAGCAACCACATAGCAAGACACAAACAACCAGCATACTTTAGCAACCACATGGCAACAACCAAAAACACCCTAGCAACACAAACACAACCAGAAAGACAATCTTAGAAATCACATTGCAACACCTTGGCAAACTCCTAGATTACCCTAGCAACCACAAAGCAGCACACACCCATTCAGGGCACCTTTAGCAAGCCACATAACAAAGGCCTGGAAATCACATAGCAACACAACCACAAAGAACACACTAGAAACTGTTATGCTTGGCTCTGTATGACACTCACTCTATTTCTATAAAATAAATGAATCTCACAACCGCATGCTTCTCAGTGCTTCTCTTTACTTCACGTGCTTGCGCATCTCAATGACGTCACATACACAGGACTCAGGGTTCAACCATACATAGTCTGTCACTTCCTTATGACCATATATAACATATTGTAACAGAAACCACACACATTAGCAACGCCCTGGCAACCACTCAAAACACCCCAAAAACCACATAGCAAGACACAAACAACCAGCATAATTTAACAACCACATGGCAACAATCAAACACACCCTAGCAACACAAACACAACCAGAAAGACAACCTTAGAAATCACATAGCAACACCTTGGCAACCACCTAGATTACCCTAGCAACCACATAGCAACACCATGGCAGCCACCTATAGATTATCCTAGCAACCACATAGCAACACACTAACAAGCACTCGGTACACAGAAACCACATGGCATCATCCTGGCAACCACCCAGAATAACAGCCTCTTGGCAACCACCTAAACACCCTTCAAACTACACAGCAACACACCAACAACCACTTAGCAAACTCCTAGATTACCCTAGCAACCACAAAGCAACACACAACCATTCAGGGCACCTTTAGCAAGCCACATAACAAAGGCCTGGAAATCACATAGCAACACAACCACAAAGAACACACTAGAAACCACACACATTAGCAACGCCCTGGCAACCACCCAGAACACCTAAAAACCACATAGCAAGACACAAACAACCAGCATTATTTAGCAACCACATGGCAACAATCAAACACACCCTAGCAACACAAACACAACCAGAAAGACAACCTTAGAAATCACATAGCAACACCTTGGCAACCACCTAGATTACCCTAGCAACCACATAGCAACACCTTGTCAGCCACCTAGATTATCCTAGCAACCACATAGCAACACACTAACAAGCACTCGGTACACAGAAACCATATGGCATCATCCTGGCAACCACCCAGAATAACAGCCTCTTGGCAACCACCTAAACACCCTTCAAACTACACAGCAACACACTAACAACCACTTAGAAAACCTTAGCAACCACATAGCAATGCCCTGACAACCAGCCGGAATGCTCCAGCATTGTGATATTGAGACTTGAACATGCACACACCAGGCCTAGTGTTTTCTATAATGTTTCACAAGACTGGAGACAAACGCAGGAAGCACAAACTGAAGTGTGTGTTTGTTTGTGTGTGTGTGTGTGTGTATCTTCAGTTGGACTTTGCCCTGACAGTTACTTGCAAAATGATTCACAATGTCTAAACCACACAAGAGATAAGAATCCTATTTCCCATCAGCACAAAGGATATTTTTTCACCTGTTTGCAAGATTTATAACAAAACAGCAGCACAAGCCTTCTCTCTGAGTTACAATCGGACTTCAGTCTGTTGGCATAGTGTGTGTTCTTAACCCTATGGTGTTTGATGCTGTTGTGTCTGAATAGATATCTTAGCACTTGTGCTGTTTTTAAATGTGCTATAGAAATAAATGTTGACTTATCTGTAGTCTGAACCATGGAAGTTTTAAAACATTTTAAAAGATAAACTTGTTATATCACAAATTGTGAATTTACATTTAAAGAAAAGAGTGTCATAAAGTCAGAATTGTGCAATTGTGAGAAAAAAAGTTGCAATTACCTTTTATATTAAGCTTCCATACTGAACAGCTAAACATATTTTTCATAAGACTTATGCTGTCTGATACTCTTCATGAGTCTGATTTTATTGCAAAATGACAGTGACAAGAGTCTGAGTCTGAGATTGGATTTGAGATCTGTGTGTGAAACCTCATGATTAGTCATTCATGTTTTGTTTATTTACAAGTGAAATAAAAATCAGACTTTGTGTCTTTCTAAGCGTCTTTGCTCCTTGTACCATCTGGCTGAGGTTTGGTGTTGTTGACGTGACTGCAATTCATTACTAATTCACCAAACATAAACTTAAAACCCTAGAAATATGTGCAAGTGCTTTCAGTTCCTGCCAAGAACAGAGTGCAAAGAGGCGTACCGTTCACTTCTTCTGAACTATCTCTTTACCTGTGCTGAGAACTGTGAAAACAGACACGATGACACTTCAATATCCTGATCCAGACCTTAGGATTAACAGATATTCATTTTAAGAGTCTAGAACTGCATTGAAACAAGAGAAAGGATCAGGAAGAAACTGATTGCAGACGTATTCTATGAAAATGTATGACCAGATTGTGGATGCAATGCTCAAATGCAACTATAGCATTTTACATTATTTTAAAAGGAAGGAGTTAATATATCCAACACATACTCATATCTTTTCTTGTTGATGTCAAAGGTTGTTTCAAACAATCTTCATGCACAAAATGCATCTGTGATTTCTCTGTCTACAACAGGGCAACTTCAACCCTGATAACAAATCTACCTTTAGCTTTAAAGGGATAGTTCACTTTGAAATAATTTTTGGTGTGTTTTATCTTACCTCAAGGGCATCCAAGATGTAGGTGTCTTTGTTTCCATAGTATTTTCAATTTTGATATTTCTAGGTCAAACCGTTCTTGTCTGTTAGTCATATAATGGAGGTCTATGGTCACCACCTCGAAGAGAATGCACAGAGAAGTCCAAATTAAACATGATTTAATGACTCGTAAATGTAAGTACACATTGATGGCCTAAGACACGAAACAAGCGGTTTGTGTGAGAAAAAACAGTATTTATATCGTTTTACCTCTTGTAACCACAGCCACGTCCAAGTGATCTGAGGGCGCGGGTGCTTTGTGGCTGTGGTAGCAAGAGGTAAAAACGATATAAATACTGTTCGTTTTCTCACACAAACCGCTCGTTTCGTGCCTTAGGCCATCAATGTGTACTTATATTTATGAGTCATTAAATCATGTTTAATTTGGACTTCTCTGTGAATGCTCTTTGAGGTGGTGACCATAGACCTCCATTATATGACTGACAGAACGGTTTGACCTAAAAATATCAAAATTGAAACTACTGCAGAAACAAAGACACCTACATCTTGATGCCCTTGAGGTAAGCAAAATCAGCCAAAAATTAATTTCAAAGTGAACTATCCCTTTAAGACCTTAATCAGCCTGTCCATGTATGTTTGATTAGGGTTATTATAGCTGTAAACTCTGCCCATCTCTGGTACAGGGATCATTTCTCGAGTAACAGCGTCCTCTAGTGGTCATCAATGATAACCTTCAATGAAGTGAAGTCTGCGGGTGAACCACCAAAATGACTAGTTTGCATGATGCACATTTATAGCTGCAGATCATTTACCTATGCTGATGGAAAGTTAAATTAATTAATTCCAACACTGCCATGCCAGCATTACTACGGTATTAGCCTACACACTCGCGCGCGCGTGCGCAGAGTAAATAAATTAAAACAACCCTAAAGACTCTTACAAGTCGTATTTTAGGAGGATCTGCTATTTTCACCAGCGAAACCACTTTGATGTCAATAAAAAGTCAGTATATTTACATATATGACATTATATAAAAATATCCCTCCCATTTAGGAAAGTTTTGGGCTTTAGGTTGATTTCACGCAGCCGACATTTTGAAATGGCTCCGGTGGGAAGAAAACCGGAAATGATCAGAACAACTAACACAAAACATCTCAGAATAGGCTATATGCACGCATAAGTTCCGCATTTGACGTAAGGATGCTCGTCCATTTCCGGTTGTGTAAATTAAAGCGGAGGAAAACCGGAGAAAACGGGATTATGGCAGAGTCTTCAATATTTACTGTCCTCCCGTCTTTGAAACGAAACGTACATACGTTTAGATGTAATTTTATATATAGTTATGTTTATTTAATATAATTTTAAAAAGAAGCATAAACACAACGAGGGGTGTCTGTTTTATCTGTTTTTGTGACTAACGTTTCATTAGTATAACCATGGAGTATAAAATTCAATATACATTCTCGGTATTGCATTGGACTCTATGATCGGCGGAAGTTATCGAGCATCCCTAATGCTTCACCGGAAATACCGCCGTGCATAGAGCCCATTCATCAAATCTATTGATATAATACTCTTCCACTTCCAGGACGACGATGATGACTAGCAGATCCTATTGTGAAACCTATTTATTATCAACTTCACATTGCGTGCCACTGAAAGCAGTACAGTCATAACATGACCAAACATGTGTGGATGAAGCAGCTGGAGATACAGAGAGAAACTGACACGCTCAGGATAGAATAATGACAGTGATCTATAAAAATCCCAGAGGGTAATTCATCTGCCCTCAATTAACTGTACTTCATCCTGATCTCTCTCTAATCACACAATACACATCCAGCACAGATTCATCTGGACACAAGCGTCTGCTTATATATGTTCAGGAGCTTCTTTATTCAGCAACTGCTAATTCTGTGTTTGCTGAGGTTTCATTGAGCCGCCGTGTGCTTGAAGTTGTCCTGAAACTGCTTACAGAAGCATTAAATCGAGTTCGGTTGTCAGAAATGAAAACAAAATGAAGCGTTTGATGAATCTTTATTCGCTTTTAAAGACCAACAGTTGATTAGTTTCTCTTTGAGAAATGGCTTGTTCATGTATGGATACATTCATAATCATTCGTAACATAATAGACAACTGTTAGTGGCAAATCCAAAATAAAAACAACAACATTTATAAAATATTGTGATTGGCAATCAGGAAGTATCCATATCTAAAAACGTGACAAACATGTATTTGTAACCTTTCCAACGGAGAATGAACACTGGACAAAAATAAATCGGACAAAACTTCCCATTTAGTGGATCTCACAACAGAAACAAGCAAAAACATTAACACATGATCTCTGTTTGATTTTTCACTGAATTACCACTTATACTTTCTCACACTAATCTATAAACTGACCTGGATTACAGTGCACAAGAATACATGGCATTTTTTGCTCTTTTCAGAGCTTGATAAAGAAACTAATCTCACCAAATTGACATAATGTAGTTCAGAGGAAATATTAGTAAAGCAAAAAGAGTCAATAACCAGATGAGATGCTGTGTAATGAAACCCCAGCAACTCTTACATACAATATTTCCCCATCCAGTCCTCCAATCCACCCATGAGAAAGAGAGATCATTTGAGTTTGCCTGTGTTTCGCTCTGTCGTAGTTGAGGAACCGGTGAAGAGACGAGTTCACGATCTCCAAGAACGGCTGCGGCTTATTCTAACCTGGGAACATCATCATCATCATCTTCATCACAGCACTGAGCTCTAAGGCATCTCCTCGATTTCTTCAGCTTCTACCAAGCAGGTCTGATCGTTGGACGGGGATCTGAAGGGCGGGTGGTACTCGATCAGGTTGAGGATGGATGAATCCGGGTTGTTTCTTTGGTGAAGGAACCAAATCACAGCAGAGACAACCAGTATGAGGACCACACTGATGATGACCAGAGCCGAGAGAAGAGGACTGTTCTCTGGAGACGGATCACAAAAACAAGACTTTACATAGGAAATTACTCATTTTGGACATTTTGTGTCTTGATTGGACAAAAATTAGGAAAACCTGTGTACAGGAATACTAGTAAGTAAGTGATACTAGTAATATTACAAGCATAATTCAAGATCATACTTACTGGATGGGCTTATCCAGACTGCCTCTGAAAAACAGATCAGAAAATTTGGGGGTCAAAGTACTATTTTTATGTGCATTGATATTAAAAAATCAGATCAAAGTGGCTGATCTGATGTCAGACTCCTTGTGCATATGAAAATCTCACTAGATTGTTACAATTAAAGGAGCCGTATGCAAGATTGTGGACAAAACTGGTACTGCAATCACTTTCAAATTACTGTAGAGCGGTGTATCCTGCAATATAAAGTACTTGAAATGAACATGATTTCTTAATGTCTAGAGACATATCAGGGAAATGTATGACTAATTGAAATACATGTCTTGCATACAGCTCCTTTAATGGCAAAAGGAATCTTTAGAAATGTAAACTGATATTTCCTACTGACACACTTCAGTGTAAATAACTAGGCTAAGTGTAAATAAATAACTGGCTTAAAAACATTTTTTGGTGAAAATACTAATATGCCAAAGACTTTTGAACAGTACTGTATATGTATATGTATGTATATATATATATATATTAAATCCCATTGGATGAGACATTCGCAGTGAGCTTTCTCTGGATATTTTAGAGCTCCCTCCTAATTTCAGAATCATTTACAGATATTTAATTTTGAATTAATTTTTAATGAATGATTCAATGACTTGCTTAAAGACCATTTCATTACTGGGTGAATCTTTTTTTTCAGAATCTCTTGAATGATTAATTGAGAAATAATTTAACAGTCACTTGTTGCCACATACTGGCGTGACGATTTTAATTATTGTAATAGATGAATAATGACAGTGTGTAGTTAAAAACTGTTTTTGTGATGAGATTGTGATGGTTTAGACAATAATTGTGGGGCTTCAACCAAAAGCATAACATTTATTTTTATTTTTTTGCTTGAAATAAAACAAAATATCCAAAAACTAGAGGGTAAGCATCTCTTTAGTGCGAATATCTTTCATTTTGTATATTGTGTAAAGCTTGTGTTTTAATGAGAAGCCAAAGGAGAATTTTCATATTTTGAAAGTTGAAACTAAGTAACTAACTAGTTGACAATAGGGGAGGGGGAAAATCGATTCTTAGATGCATCGCATTCTGAATCGATTCACAAATGTCAAGAATCAATTTTCTAAACAAACAAATTTCATATATATATATATATATATATATATATATATATATATATATATACATATATATATACATATATGACGTAATATTGACGGAACGCGAAAGGCGGAACTCTGAAGCACGGAAGTGCAGTGGCCGGACCGTCTGTGGCGTGCACATAACAGAGACGCGAAGGCGCGCAAGATCCTTTCTTTTAACGTCTATGGCAAGATCCGAGATCCAAACACCCGCCGCGTTAAAAGCTGATGTGTGGAAATACTTTGGCTTCAATGAAGTTGAAGGGAAAAGGAGCTGGACAACAGCCACGGTAGTTGTAAACTTTGTAGAATAAAACTAACGACGGAAACACAACGAATATGAGAAGCCATATGACACGTTTGGAGGAAAAACACTTGGCTGTACCGGTCGTTATAATATTAATTTACTACAAGTATGCTGCTAGTTCAGGCACAGAATTATTTTCCTGTTGGTTCTTTGCAATGTTAATAAAATATATTGTATGTTAATTCATTATGGGTGATTACTTTGTACTGTTTTAAAGCAAAGTATTTATAGTCTCTCTCACACACACACACAAAAAGATTCAGAGAATCAATAATTGCTTTAGCATCGAATCGCAACCCTCTGAATCAGAATCGAATCGTGAGGTGCCTAGAGATTCCCACCCCTAGTTGCAAAAGCATCATTTCTCATTTTCATTCAGATTAACTTGATGTACAAAAATAACTAAAACTGAAAAAAGAAGATAATAATGATAAAAAACTATTAAAATGACAACAAAACAAAATACATTTTTTTACATTGTTATATTGTTAAAAACAACAATATCACTAAAACTTTAAAATTAAAATAAAATATACAAAACTAAAAACACAAATTCACAATTGTGAACTTACTGGTCTGACACACTACCCCATTCTCAGGCTCTTCCGTGCAGCTGATGTTTTCCCATTTCCCGGTGTTGGAGTGAAGCGCGACACAAGTGTCCATGAGAGGCAGATCCGTGTCATCCGAGCCGCCGTTCTCCCAGTTATTATAGCGCAACACGCTGTTATCGTCATGCCACTTGAAGACATCTTCTGCAGAGACACGATGCAACCAGACATATTTCATACACACATTCTCAGTGAAAACAACAGGATAGTATGGAAAGCCGTTTTAGCTTTTATTAATTTCCAGGATATGAATGCTTGATATCAACAATTGTGTTTTCACAAGTGAAATGTCACCATAGGCTGCCATTGAAAACCAATTGTTGATTTCTTACTAGTTGAAATTCCAATTTCACATATCAAAAATACAATTATAACAAGTAAAAACCTTTATTTTTGATATCAAGAATTAAATTGTTACTAGTTGAAATGTCTATTCTTGATATCCACAATTTAATTGCTAGTAACGATCATTTTTGATATCAATAATTCAATTTTACTAGTGACAATGTTAATTTCTGATATCATGAATGTGATTGTTACTAGTAAGAAAGTCATTTTAGATATCTGAAATAATATTGATATCAGAAATACATTTTCAGATACTAAAAATTACAATTTTTACTAGTACCAATTGAATTGTTGATATCAAGAATAGACATTTCAACTAGTGACAATTTAATTATTGATGAATTCGCATTTTTACTAGTAACAATGTAATTATTGATATCAAAAATTATATTTCTACTAGTAAAAAAATCAACTTATACAAAAATACAGATATCAGCAATTGAATCATCCTGGAAATGAATAAAAGCTAAAACGGCTTGCCATAGGAAAGCTTTCACTGTGACATTTATTTCACAAGATCATATAATCTTTAACACATAAGATTTCTGTCGGGACTCAACTTGATCACTAAAGCCCACCTGCACAGATGAATAATAATGAAGCTATTCATAAATCAAAGAAATAAAGGTGGATATGGATTGGTAGTGATGCAAGCAGCTGTTCATATATTATGATTGACCGAATTAGGGCCTTCATTTAAAACTCTATACTCGATTATAAAAGAAGAACATCATTTATAAGGTATGCACATATTTTTGCTGGAGAGCAATGACATATAGTAACTCATTCATCATTTTCAACCCAACTGCAATTCCTTATTTCACCTTCAACAAAACCCCACGCCAAATGTTTAGGTTTGGCACACTAAAAGTACATGCAAATACATGATGAACGAAACAACAATGTAACACTTGCTGAGTCTCACTCAGATGATCAAAGTTCACATTGTCCTCGGGTTCATTGTTCAACAACTCAGTGAAGTCTTTCATCACACACAGATACACACATGTGGCGTCTGGAATATGTTTCTATAGTCGTCACTTGAAAGCATCTGGACTCTGGGTGTGGATGATGTATTCTTTGAATCCGCCCCTAAAATAACAGGATTTCCTTGTGTTGTGTGACGACACGTGTGAAAAGTGCACTAGAGGAAAACAGCTCGAAACTTTAAAGGAGTAGTTCACTTTAAAAAACTTTTGCTGATAATTTACTCACCCCCATGTCATCCAAGATGTCCATGTCTTTCTTTCTTCAGTCGAAAAGAAATTAAGGTTTTTGATGAAAACATTCCAGGATTTTTCTCCATATAATGGACTTCAATGGGGACCAAACGGTTCAAGGTCCAAAAGAGAGTTTCAGTGCAGCTTCAAACGACACCAGACGATGAATAAGGGTCTTACGAGTCATGACTTGAAAAAAGATTTGTTCATTTTGATAAACGAGTTCGAACAGGAGAGTCACGAACGCTCATCACAGAACAGAGCAAGGCGACCATTTGTGTTTATAAAACTTAAACTTTTTTATTTATTTTTTAAATGGCCGATCATTTCGCTTGATGAGACCCTTATTCAACGTCTGGTGTCGTTTAAAGCTGCACTGAAACTCTCATTTGGACCTTGAACCGTTTGGTCCCCATTGAAGTCCATTATATGGAGAAAAATCCTGGAATAAACCTTAATTTCTTTTTGACTGAAGAAAGAAAGTCATGGACATCTTGGATGACATGGGGGTGAGTAAATTATCAGCAAAAGTTTTTTTAAAAGTGAACTACTCCTTTAATGTGTGTTTAGCAATATAACAAAGAGACTGAGCAACTTTAAAGGACAATCTGTCATCATGTACTCATTCTCATCATGCCATTCAAACCCATATTATTTTTAGTGTAAGTGATGTCAGACCTGGCAGAGCCGTCAGAACAAACACAAAAGAACAGCTTGAACATTCGTCCATGGAAGAAAGAAGTGCTCAGAACGACATGCCAAAATGTTTGCTTAAAGTGTTTAAAACGGAAAGTATCTACTCATGATTCACTCATTTAGAAGTTATACACACTCTCAGCAACACCAGGCATATAATCCTCTGCAACTAAACAGACTGGTTAAGGTTTTTCACAGTGTAAGCAACAGTCTGGTAAACAACGCTTTTCCACAGGCGCTGGTCTGAACAGATTAGTGAAGTTCAGCTGCATTCCAGTGTAGAGACGCTGGACCACGTCCAATAACATGCTTAAGCATCTCTTCTACTGTGTTTTGGTGTTTATAATGAAAAAAAAAAATGTTTTAAAAGAAAATTTGAAATATAGCTGCGAGCAGCGATGGCGGGCCCAAGCCGGTGGCACCGCAACCCCGGTTCCTTTAGTTACCTAAATGCACCCGGGTGGCGGTGCCGAAGGCTTTTGCCCTTTTATGATTAAATGTTAAAACGGCTTGCCATACTCTGTCATTTCGACTAGTCACAATTATGTTACAGATATCTTAAATGATAATACAAACTATCCAAAATGTAATTACGAATAGACAGAAAGACGTTGTTGATATCTACAATGTTAATTCCGGACAGGCAAACTTAGCTTTTAAATGTTAAAAGGGCTTGCCATACAGGGACGTAGGCTCAGAGAGAGGCTCACCATATTCAAACCAAAATATCTGACTTCCTCTTGGTCCGAGCTAATGACTATGTATTAGAAAGTTGTCCGGCTTGAGGAGTACAATGTATATAGCGATTTTTGTAACTGTAGATAAAACTAACAACCCCACTTTTGTCAAAAGGTGGCGCTATTTAGTCCTTGCACTATGCCCGTTTCTGAAACTTTGCACATGTCTACTGGCTAATAAATGTGATGTATCTGTTGAGTTTCAAGCAATTTCAATTTCAATTTCAATTTGACTGTTGAAAAGAAGTGCGCCGATTAGATACTCAGGATCGGTATCGGCTCTGACACTGCCATCTTTGACGAGGCTGATTCAAATTCTATATTGTGCATATATACTATTCTATGTTAGGCACAAAGGCACAAAAACTTTCTAAAGTACCATAAAGTTTTTGTGTACTGTATTATTAGTGTTCTGAAGCTATTATGTGATATAGAAATTAATATTTAAGTCATTAAATTCAAGAACACAAACTTTTCCCTCTCTGCGCCTGTCAGTCATTCACCATTCAGCATTCAAACAGCACGTCACATTCGGTTACAGTCAATGATGAAACGATCTTCAAGATGATTGAATGTTAATCCTATTATACTGGATCTTTAAGATAAAGGTCTAAAGGTCTATATTTTCGAATGAAGAAACTTTTTCTTGCTGGACTTTATTGCTGTAACTTAACCGTGTTACTTTCTACCGGGTGTCGGACGCTGTCGGTTAGATCACAACACTAGAGTCAGAGCACTATAATTGTTCTTCACGCACACAGTAACTGAAATTTAAAACCTTTAAAAGAAAAGGCTCAATAAACTATTGCATAGATAGATAATGTATAATACACTGTTCATAAATATGTATTTCCTTTGTGCTTTGAACTTTTCAATACGGACTCACTGCGCTGTAACTTCATGTGGCTTCAAGCACATCATTCTCCGCTCGGGATGCACATAAGTGCTTTGTGCTGCACCGTATTGGAGCCGTAATATCATAATGCAGTGATGTAATGACAGATTATTAATTGCCTTTCAATTATATGTTGCTGCGTCATTAAACATCTGTCCTATGCATTTCAAACATTTATAGCAGCCATGGCTATATTTTTTTATGATTTTTGTTATCTTGTTTTTCATGAATGTATTTTTCAAAAATAAGAGCAATGTGTATTATCTATTATTAATATGGTTTATAATAGCATTTTTGTCATAGATTATGACAAAGTAATCATATGATCCACCAGCGAGGAACCAGCAGAACAGAGTGAACATTCATTCTGTTTAGTTCAATCCTACTTAATAGGAATTTATTTAAAATGCTCGCTCTACTCCACACCATTAATGTCTTGTGCGGACATCCGTATTTCGACTTTCGGTTTTAAGTAAGCGATTTAAAAGCTCCCAAGTCCCAGCGGAGTCACACGTTGATTAACCGGTGGAAATATACACAATAGGCCTACCTGATATTGAACACAAGAGGGCAGTATAGCACTACGTATGACTCAGATTATTATTTTTTTTATGAATTTTACAACAATTCTGGCTGTTTTTGAACGTAAACATAATTCTTAAATGAAAAAAAGGAAAAATTGGGGAAGTTATAATATTTGTATAATTTAATTTAGAAACAAATGATGTATAATTACATTTTTAGAAGATATGAGGCTTTTAGTGTTTACTTTTTTGACATTACTTTAATCTTTTGCCATAGTTGCACATGTCTACTGGCTAATAAATGTGATGTATCTGTTGAGTTTCAAGCAATTTCAAGCATGCTAAGAGTCCCAAAAGCATCAAAAAAGAATGTTAAAGTTTGATTCGTTGCCACGGCAACAGTATCAAAGATATCAAAAATTCATTCACAGGTCTACATCTGCCGTGTATTTACATTATACAGATGAAGTTTGAAGCAAATCGGTTAAAAATAAGAGAGTGGTTTCAAAGCATTTTGAAAGTGATACACTTCCTGCTGCCAGTTGGTGGCGCTATAATTTTGACTCACAATAGTCACATCCATGTGATCGGTCTCTTACAGCGAAAACACTGCTGAAGTTTCATCAAGATCAGTTAATGTATGCTGAAGTTATAACACACATCCTGTTTCATGTTTTTCGCCATAATTTCGTTTCCTCGCCACGGCCAAACCGTTCGAGATATAAAAAATCCCTTGGCACCTTTTCATCCTTAATGTCTTAACTTCACGCTGATCGAGTTTTGTCGAATTTGGTTCAGTGCTCTAGGAGCAATACTTTAAATTCCATTGCATGTGTTTTAAACACAACCCTAAATAGCCGTCTTCCTGTTGGGCTGGGGTAAAAAGTAAGAGTGTGAAGTAGGCTATATATGAAACGATGAGATCTATATGTGTACCAAGTTTCATATTATTACATGCAAGTGTGTTTGATTTATGGACCAAATTTTCAGACCAAGTTTATTGACCAAGTTAATCTGATTAATAAACTAATTATATAAAACTATTGTCAATGCACTACAATTAAACTAGTTATATGTCTTTACTTCTAAAAAATAAAAATAAAAACTTATTTAAAAAATACCAGGCTTGAGAAATGTATTTTCTTTATGCAGGCCATACACACAGCAGTGAAATGGTTAAGCCCCCTCCCCCTGCACACTCACACACACACAGACAGCCAAAGACAGAGACATGTAGGCTCAGATTAAGCAAGACCACATTCAAACAAACACATCTGACTTTCTGTGGGTCCTAGCTAATAAGTTTAAATTAGAAAGTTGTCCGGCTCGAGGAGTACAATATACATAACAATTTTTGTAACTCTAGTTAAAACTAACAACCCCACTTTTGTCAAAAGGTGGCGCTACTGAGCCCTCACCACGCCCGTTTCTGAAACTTTGCACATGTCTACTGGCTAATAAATGTGATGTGTCTGTCGAGTTTCATGCATTTTGAAGCATGCTAAGGGTCTCAAAAGCATCCTAAAAGCATCCTAAAAGAAGGGTAAAGTTTGATGCGTCGCCACGGCAACAGTTTCAAAGATATCAAGAATCCATTCACAGGTCTACATCTGCCGTATGTTTACATTATACATATGAAGTTTGAAGCAAATCGGGTAAAAATAAAAGGGTGATATCAAAGCATTTTGAAAGTGACACACTTCCTGCTGCCAGTTGGTGGCGCTATAACTTTGACTCACAATAGTCACATCCATGTGATCGTCCTCTTACAGCGAACACACTGCTGAAGTTTCATCAAGATCAGTTAATGTATGCTGAAGTTATAACACACTTCCTGTTTCACGTTTCTCGCCATGATTTCGTTTCCTCGCCACGGCCAAACCGTTCGAGATATAAAAAATCCCCTCGCAAACTTTCATCCTCAATGTCTTGACTTCACGCTGACCGAGTTTCGTCGAATTTGGATCAAAGCTCTAGGAGGAGTATTTGACATTCCATTGCGAGCGTTTTACAAACAAACCTCAATAGCCGACTTCCTGTTGGGCTGGGGTAAAAAGTAAGAGCGCGAGGTATAGATGAAACGATGAGATCAACATGTGTACCGAGTTTCATATTATTACATACACGCGTGTTTGAGTTATGGACCAAGTGTTCGGACCCCGTTCCAGGGGGCGCTGACGAGCCGCCCTACCACGCCCGGGTACCAGCTTCAGCCCGGCTCTGATGGCCGCGGGTTCTGACCCGTGTGCAAAGTTTCAAGAGTTTTCGAGCACGTTAAGGGCCCCAAAAGTGCCCAAAAGGTAGTAAAATAATAATTATTATAATAATAATAGTGAAGAAAAATAATCCCAAGGAAAACAATAGGGCCTTCGCCCTTTCAGGGCTTGGGCCCTAAATATAGCTGCGAGCAGCGATGGCGGGCCCAAGCCAGTGGCACCGCAACCCCTGGCTCCTTTAGTTACCTAAAGGCACCGGGGTGGCGGTGCCGAAGGCTTTGGCCCTTTCATGATTAAATGTTAAAACGGCTTGCCATAGTCTGTCATTTTGACTAGTCACAATTATGTTACAGATATCTTAAATGATAATACAAACTATCCAAAATGTAATTACGACTAGACAGAAAGACATTGTTGATATCTACAATGTTAATTTCCGGATAGGCAAACTTAGCTTTTAAATGTTAAAAGGGCTTGCCATACACGGACGTAGGCTCAGAGAGAGTCTCACCATATTCAAACCAAAATATCTGACTTCCTCTTGGTCTGAGCTAATGACTATGAATTAGAAAGTTGTCTGGCTTGAGGAGTACAATGTATATAACGATTTTTGTAACTGTAGATAAAAATAACAACCCCACTTTTGTCAAAAGGTGGCGCTATTTAGTCCCTGCACCATGCCCGTTTCTGAAACTTTGCACATGTCTACTGGCTAATAAATGTGATGTGTCTGTTGAGTTTCATGCAATTTCAAGCATGCTAAGAGTCTCAAAAGCATCCTAAAATAATTTCAAAGTTTGAAGCTTTGCCACGGCAACAGTTTAAAAGATATCAAGAATCCATTCACAGGTCTACATCTACCGTATGTTTACATTATACAGATGAAGTTTTTCATCTGTTTTTCATCATTATACAGATGAAGTTTTTCATCTGTTTACATTATACAGATGAAGTTTTTCATTCATATTATTACATGCAAGCGTGTTTGATTTATGGACCAAGTTTTCGGACCCCGTTCCAGGGGGCGCTGTCTAGCCCCCCTGCCACGCCTAGGTACCATCTTCAGCCCGGGCCTGATGGCTGTGGGATATGACCTGTGTGCAAAGTTTCAAGAGTTTTCAAACCCGTTAAGGGCCTCAAAAGCCATTAAGAGTCTCAAAATCATCAAAAAAAAAAAGAATTTTAAAGTTTGATGCGTTGCCACGGCAACAGTATCAAAGATATCAAGAATCCATTCACAGGTCTTCATCTGCCATGTATTTACATTATACAGATGAAGTTTGAAGCAAATCGGGTAAAAATAAGAGGTTGATTTCAAAGCATTTTGAAAGTGACACACTTCCTGCTGCCAGTTGGTGGCGCTATAACTTTGACTCGAAATAGTCACATCCATGTGATCGTCCTCTTACAGCGAACACACTGATGAAGTTTCATCAAGATATGTTAATGTATGCTGAAGTTATAACACACTTCCTGTTTCACGTTTCTCGCCATAATTTCGTTTCCTCGTCACGGCCAAACCGTTTGAGATATCAAAAATCCCCTCACAAACTTTCATCCTCAATGTCTTGACTTCTTGCACACCGAGTTTGGTTGTGATTGGTAAACACATGCGTTGTAATTTGATGTATTTCTCCTAGGACAACTATTCAAACAACCCATAATTCTCAACTTCCATTTTAATTGTCGTAAAACTTAGAGCACGAAAGTTGTTTGGCCTGATGTGATCTATAATTGTACCGAGTTTCATATTAATTCACGCAAGTGTGTTTGATTTATGAACAAATGTTCGAATCCCAGTCCAGGGGGCGCTGTCGAGCCGCCCTGCCACGCCCGATGACCAGCTTCAGCCCGGCCCTGATGGCCATGGGTTCTGACCCGTGTGCAAAGTTTCAAGAGTTTTAGAGGATGTTAAGGCCCCCGAAAATGCCAGAGAAGTCGCACACAGCAAATAAAGGGTTAAAATTAACCTGACAGGCGCCCCTCCTCTCACTCACACAGAGAGACACTGAGAGACTGGCAAAATTCTAAGATTTTCTCTACATTCAAACAAAGATATCTGACTTTCTGTGGGTCCTAGCTAATGAGTGTCAATTAGAAAGTTGTCCGGCTCGAGGAGTACAATATACATACCGATTTTTGTAACTCTAGTTAAAACTAACAACCCCACTTTTGTCAAAAGGTGGTGCTACTGAGCCCTCACCACGCCCGTTTCTGAAACTTTGCACATGTCTACTGGCTAATAAATGTGATGTGTCTGTCGAGTTTCATGCGATTTGAAGCATGCTAAGGGTCTCAAAAGCATCCTAAAAGAATGGTAAAGTTTGATGCGTTGCCACGGCAACAGTTTAAAAGATATCAAGAATCCATTCACAGGTCTACATCTGTCGTATATTTACATTATACGGATTAAGTTTGAAGCAAATCGGGTAAAAATAAAAGGGTGATTTCAAAGCATTTTGAAAGTGACACACTTCCTGCTGCCAGTTGGTGGCGCTATAACTTTGACTCACAATAGTCACATCCATGTGATCGTCCTCTTACAGCGAACACACTGCTGAAGTTTCATAAAGATCAGTTAATGTATGCTGAAGTTATAACACACTTCCTGTTTCACGTTTCTCGCCATAATTTCGTTTCCTCGCCACGGCCAAACCGTTCGAGATATCAAAAATCCCCTCGCAAACTTTCATCCTCAATGCCTTGACTTCATGCTGACCGAGTTTCGTGCCGTGTGTTTGAATTCTCTAGGAGGAGTATTGCACATTCCATTGCGAGCGTTTTACAAACAAACCTCAATAGCCAACTTCCTGTTGGGCTGGGGTAAAAAGTAATAGTTTGAGGTATATATGAACGATGAGATCAACATGTGTACCGAGTTTCATATTATTACATGCAAGCGTGTTTGAGTTATGGACCAAGTGTTCGGACCCCGTTCCAGGGGGCGCTGTCTAGCCCCCCTGCCACACCCAGGTACCATCTTCAGCCCGGCTCTGACGGCTGTGGAATCTGACCTGTGTGCAAAGTTTCAAGAGTTTTCAAACCCGTTAAGGGCCCCAAAAGCCGCTAAGAGTCTCAAAATCATCAAAAAAAAAGAATTTTAAAGTTTAATGCTCTGCCACGGCAACAGTATCAAAGATATCAAGAATCCATTCACAGGTCTTCATCTGCTATGTATTTACATTATACAGATTAAGTTTGAAGCAAATCGGGTAAAAATAAAAGGGTGATATCAAAGCATTTTGAAAGTGACACACTTCCTGCTGCCAGTTGGTGGCGCTATAACTTTGACTCACAATAGTCAAATCCATGTGATCGTCCTCTTACAGCAAACAGACTGCTGAAGTTTCATCAAGATCAGTTAATGTATGCTGAGGTTATAACACACTTCCTGTTTCACGTTTCTCGCCATGATTTCGTTTCCTCGCCACGGACAAACCGTTCGAGATATCAAAAATCCCCTCGCAAACTTTCATCCTCAATGTCTTGACTTCACGCTGACCGAGTTTCGTCGAATGTGGATCAAAGCTCTAGGAGGAGTATTTCAAATACCATTGCGAGCGTTTTACAAACAAACCTCAATAGCCGACTTCCTGTTGGGCTGGGGTAAAAAGTAAGAGCGCGAGGTATAGATGAAACGATGAGATCAACATGTGTACCGAGTTTCATATTATTACATGCAAGCGTGTTTGAGTTATGGACCGAGTGTTCGGACCCCGTTCCAGGGGGCGCTGACGAGCCCCCCTGCCACGCCCAGGTACCAGCTTCAGCCCGGCTCTGATGGCCGCGGGTTCTGACCCGTGTGCAAAGTTTCAAGAGTTTTCGAGCACGTTAAGGGCCCCAAAAGTGCCCAAAAGGTAGTAAAATAATAATTATTATAATAATAATAGAGAAGAAAAATAATCGCAAGGAAAACAATAGGGCCTTCGCCCTTTCAGGGCTTGGGCCCTAATTAAAGGTACAATATGCAAGATTTTCTCGCCACCAGGGGTCGCTAACCTCTTACAATAACAAAGGCGTACAGTATATTGATGACGTATATTCTTATTAAGCGAAATTATGGATCTTGATTGATCTTTTATGGATGAGTGAATACATTGATGTTTTTAGTTTTTAACATGACTGTAGTATGAAGCATGATTGCTAAATGTATACCAGCGGCACACGCAACGCGAGGCCTGCGGAATCACAGATGCACATCATCAGTGATGTTTTTACTAAGGCAAACATAAATGTCTTCATTGAACTAAGGCCTAACCCTAGCTTAATCTAAACCCTGTCTGTGAAACCGGGCCTTAATGTCTACATTGATAATATAATTAAAAAAAAAATTGATATGAATACCCCACTTTCTGCCACAATACCGGTTACAGTTTGCAATTGCATTACTAGAGTAAATCCATGGTAAATGTATGTGATTTGTAGTTGGAAAAGCCTTCTAATAGTTTGGTTGTCACTCATGTTTCTCCTGTTTTCCGCATTAGTGTTGTTGAGACTGTTATCAGAGCCCGTCTAACGGAGAGCCTTGGCACTTCCTATTAGCCCCGTTGTGTATCATCTTGGTTGCAGTTCCATTAGAAGTCCACTGGAGGTGATCGCGGGCGAGTGCAGAACGAATGGGATTCTATGGGGCTAAACGGCTAAAAGTGTCGTTAAATTAACACAGATTTTATTGTTGATTCCGCAAGTTCAATATAGATTATAGGCCAAAAGTCGAATGAACGTGTACTTATGTCCTTTTGATTTCTTACAGGTTAGGCCGTTGTTGGCCGGATAACGCTAGCATTCTGCTATTGTGTGACGTCATCACATTTTTGAATGTATTTTTAGAACAGATAAGTGAACTTAAAAATGCAAGTGTATTATCTTAGCCCTCCCTTTTGAATGCAACTTTCAAATTACTTGACAAAAAATTACATCCTGAGAAAAGTGGATTTCTGGGGGTGAAACCCCATTGACTCCCATTCATTCCGCACTCGACCGCGAGCGCCCCCGCATGGACAGAGACGTGTTACTGCAGCCAGTCCACAACCCGGAAGTAACCAGCCAGTGCCAATTCTCTTCAATTAGACATTCTCTGATGTTATCTGGCGTTGGTTTAAATCACAAGGCATTTGATTTGTGGGTTGTATGGGAGAACTCAAACGCTTCTCACTGGATCTCACAGCATTGTTCAATAGTCGTGTGAATAGTGCATGAACATTATATCAAACACTTATAGAACTTTTGTTATTATGTTATAGGGGTAAATTACATCACTATCATTTTATCGCCCAGTCCTGTCACTCTCTAGAGTGAAGGATGATAGTTTGAGGGGAGGGGTTTAAAAGGAAAAGGGATTTGTGATGTCAGCCGACACATTTGTTTCAGAAGTTGAGCAGATTATTACATTTACATTTTGATGAAAGATTATGAAAACACACATATTTTCTCTAAAATGGCATGCACAGATGAAATATTCACAATAAGAAACCAAATCTAGATCCTTCTGATGTTTAAAGAAAATTAAACTCACCGTCGCTGTCGTAGTACATTCCCAGCCAAACGTTCATTTTGCCTTTCCACACAAAAGGGCTGTAGTTAACGATGAAGTCATTCTCCTCAGCACTTTTTACCGTCAAGAGATCTAAAAATGTAATGGGAAGGTTAGTGTATAAAACAATATACAAGTTTAGATTATTATATTTGCAAAACGTAAAAAAAGCAATTACCATATCTTCCACACTTGACTTTTGCATCTCCAAAAGTGTAGCTCTTGGCTACGTCCTCATCTCCATGGATGAAATGATAGCAGTTGAGGCCGAACGGCAACCATGTTCGTCCATCTGCGGGGCAGTCTGTGCAGACAAGGCGTTTTTTTGGGTTCAACAAGTCCTAACCAGGTTTTTACACGAGGTAGCAGCGATAACAAATGTTTTGTTTTACTTTGTTTTCATGGAACACTTGAGACAACGTTTCATAGTTGCATCGGTCAAACTCAAAAAGGACATAAAAACCTCACAAAAGTATCTTAGCAGTAGTTCACATGACCTATGAACTGTATTTCCAATATTCTTCTGGAACAAGAAATATAGCTGTTGAAGTCCACAAATCAAAAATAACACCAGACAATATGTAAATGACATGCAAAATATGCTCTTCCTCCATATTTTTGTCTTGTTTTCCAGTACAAACATCTAAACATTCAAGATTTTTTTCTTGAAATGCACAATGCCATAATATATCAAGTTTTATTCTCTGAAAAAATAATCAAAAACTAAGTGAGTTTTTGCTGAAAACGAAAAATATAACTTCTTACTCCATTGTGAAATATATTTTCTTGTTTGAAGCATAAACTAAATTAAGCAAAACTTAATATCTAATTAATTTTCTCCAGTTGGCCTTGATTTAAGGATGTTTGATGTGGATGACGTATATGTATATTTGAAATAATTTTATTATTTTTTCAGTGCGAGAACCAATGATGTTTTGATAATGACTCCAAATAGTGCCAATGTTGTATGGTAGCATACTGGTTTGCATAAGTATATGAGTACATGATGACAGGAGTTGCATTTTGGGTGAATTATTATTACTATAAACATTTAGAGGTTGCAAAACAATTCCTTGCTGATGAAAAGTATAAGTAAACACTACATGCATTTCAATTACATGCATGAAAAAAAATTATAATTTCAGGAAAATCAAAATCAATCTGCATATTTCCAGAAAGTTCGGTCACTGTCACCAAAAACCGAAACAACGTGACAGAAAACGTTTAGGAATTATTCATCATTATATTGTTACAGTATCGATAATTAAAACTAACTAACGTTATAACTAACAAAACAACGTTTATGTTGAGCTTCCCCTTTTATTTTTAGAGCCTGACTATTTTTTTCCCAGTCTAGCTAAGACAGAAGTCAAAGCTCGTGACATTGTGATGGAGAACTTTGAAGAGAACTTTGACGTTCCATTTCAGAACTTTCAAATGTAACTCAAAAGAAACAATGTAACCGTTTCTCGTGACGTGAACGAGAACACTAGAGATCTCAGATGAACTCTGATAAAGTTCAATCTTGTTGTCGCATCGCCATTAAAACAAACAATACAGTAACGAGCTTAGCGGTAAACGCGTAACAAACACTTTCTAACGCAAACTACTCACCACCACCAGACGTGTCCTCTCCTCGCGCGAAACGGCACGTGAGAACAAGAAGAACGGTGCAAAACACTGTGAAATGACGAAAACTGGACTCCATGTTTTCAACACAGTGCAGATATCATGGCTGAGCCTGAGCGCTGAGCCGCGACACACACACACACACACACACACACACACACACACACACACACACACACACACACACACACACACACACACACACACACACACACACACACACACACAACAATAATTTAACTTGGTTAGTTAGGGGTTAAATGCATTGTTTCTAGTTTTGTAATGGTGTTGCTATGTAGCTAAGCGTAGATTTTGTGCATTATTAAGTTGTATTACTGTATATTAAAGCACAGATAGATGACCGATGACCTTTCAGATATTATTTTGGCACTGTTAACTAGACTAAAGAGCCTCGAGCCATCAAATCCCACAGGAATTTAGGCTACGTGACTACAGTGAACTCACACCATCATACAATCGGATAAAACACCTGTCTGACTGAACACAGAGATGATAGGCCTTTAGTGCTTGTTTGCTTTAAAGTTCATTTTTTAAAGTTACGTAATAAAAATTCTAATAATAAAATACATTAAAAAAATGTTGAATCTTCTTAATCAAAAGGACATGCATATGAAAATATTTTTCCAGATGTTTACCATTTTAAATTAAACGTTAAATGAAATAAGATGGGGACGTCATTAATCAGGCCTATGCCATGAAAAATTAAATTTATTAATGTAAAAAATAGATAAATGTATTCATGTTTTCATCTTTTTCGGTTTAGGAATAGGCCTACGTAAAATTTTAAAGGAAACTTTATTAGCCTAAATAAGCTGTCATTTTAAGCAGGCACACATAGAAATATTATGATGAATATTATATATCAAAGTCTGAGACACTTAGTGCAAAAATAAACAGAGTTACAGTTGTTTAAAGAAACTAGTACTTTCTCAACTGACCAGGCGTCTGTGGAATAATAATAACATTAATAAAATAAATGTGTGTCTGTGATCATTGCCAGCTCATCGTGCTGAGATATTCTTCTTCACATTTTTAAAGATTTTGGGGATAGTCTACTTTGTGAACCTTATTAGGTCGAGTATGTCTTTAAAAACCTGTTCTCAGAACATAAAAAGCAAAGAAAAATAGCCTAAAATATTTAGTTTCAAACGCGTTTTTACGAAACAAAAACTTTGTTCTATAATCACTTATAGATATTATTTAATAGTCATTTTAGTACTTCAACTTAAACATTGATTTTTAGTTAGTTGCCAAACCAAAGCAATATTTGGTGTGGATCTCAGACGCGGCCTTTAGATGGCGCTCTCGCTGCATGGACTGATGCAAGTTCGGTATTTTACAATTAAATCCCTGTTTTAAGATCGTTTCTGATGAAATAGAATGGTAAAATTAAATTAAAGATAAATAAAAAATATTCATAAATACTACAATAGTATATAAATAATACATAATTATATGTATTTATATATTATAATTACAATTATCTGTAATTATATACATATTCAGTGTATTAGAAATTAGTATAGTATACAAAAGTAGATCATTTATTATTCAAATGAACTTTTTCTTCAGGGTTTTTTAATAATTTAATTCATACAGTGCAAAAACTGTATTTCCATAACTCTCCACACACGCACACAGCAAAATATTTCTATATTCATATAGAACTGTAATGAATAATATACACAACACAGAGGACCGATTGAATAACCACTCTTGTCTTTCTCTCTCATTTATCAAGGTTTGTTAAATTTGTAAAAGACCATATCAAACTGTATTTTATGACCAACTATTTTGCTTGAATTTACTTTCTTTTATTGACAATTTTAAGAGAGAGAGATTTACGTGAATCACTTACCTGGAGCGTTTGTGTACATGTGTTGGCTTTGTCTTGTTTAGATATATAAATTAACATCTGAGTGAACAATTGGAGCCTGTTATCACAGTGTTTGATTCTTTGAACACATTTTTAACCTTATTCTTGTGTCCATATGTTACTGAATAATAGTCCACAGCGAGTACAGGTGCTCTAATGGACCACAAATAGGAGCTTCTGCTCTTTCATGTCTCTGGAAAAGTGACGATACGAAAGGCACTAACAAATGAGCTTTTCACGGAGACACTGACACCTGCTGGTCAAAGTCAAGTACTGCTGAGAGGGCCACACTGGTCACGTGGTAAACAGCAGGCAACTTAAAGGGATAGTTCACCAAAAATGAAAATGATGTCATCATTAATGACTCGCCGCATGAGGGGGGAGTCAATAATGACATCATTTTCATTTTTGGGCGAACTAACCCTAAAAAGGACAGTTCTGGCATTATTTACTTTGAATATTATCTAAAGAAAATACCATAAAAAATATCATTACAGTAGTGCATGCTTCAGGTGAATGAATGACAACATGAATAAAACAAAAATGTGTTTTTATTCAAAAAATCTCAAAGAAATGAACAGAAATAAAGCTTAATTAACAATCTACTAAAAACAAAGGGGAGAAAAAGAGCTTTTTTTGGCTTCAACAAACACTCCAGAAAACAAAAGAAAATATACAGAGGAAGGTTTCTGATAAACCGGACGTACAAGATACCACTGGCAAGCGTGTGGCACGTACAACAGAGAGAAAGAAATTACAAAATCAACTCTCGTATAGATATCTCTATGAAAATCTTTTTATTGTTTTTATTTTTTTCAAACAGTCTGTACAAAACTTCTCTCTTCATAAATTATTACTTTTTTTTCATATAACTTAATGGCTGTCTAGTACATGATTTTTCATATTCATGAGCAATTTCTCTCTGCACAACAACTCTTTTCAACTCTTTGACCCAGACACAGATTGGCACTTCGGATTCAGATGTTACTAGCAGCATGAGCCACACAAGAACTCCACAGAAACACACTCGCTGCCACACACACACACACACACACACACACACACGTCAAGAATGGACTCGGCTGTGAGCTGAGCACCACGGATACGCCGTTAAAACTCTGTCTGGACTCGGTCTGAAAGCAATAGTATGGAAGCCCATTTCTGACGCATAAGACAAAAAAAACATGCTTCGGTAAATCATAATTATTACACAAGTCATAATTACGAGATAAAAAAGTCAAACTTATGATACTGAGAGAGATTTAAAAATTATTTTGATTTTGAAATGTTGAAATAATTCTGATTAAAAGTCTTTTCAAAAATTTCAACTTAGTACGTCAACTTTTTAAGTCATAATTTTGACTTAAGTACTAATTTATCTTTTCATCTCAAAATTGACAGTCATAATTACGACTTTTAAAAATAATAAATGACTTTTTAAATAATAATTTAACTTTTTATGCCAAAAAATATGATTTATTCAGAACATAACTCTTTGTTACATTTAATTTAGTAGTAATTTGGTCCTTGTTACATGTAGTTTTTAAGTCATAATTTTGACTTAAGTATTAACTTATCTTTTCATCTCAAAATTGACAGTCGTAATTACGACTTTTAAAAATCATAAATGACTTTTTAAATCATAATTTAACTTTTTATACCAAAAAATATGATTTATCCAGAACATAATTCTTTGTAACATTTTAGTCCTTGTTACATGTAGTTTAAATCACAATTTTGACTTAAGTACTAATTTATCTTTTCATCTCAAAACTGACAGTCATAATTACGACTTTGAAATAATAAATGACTTTCTAAATCATAATTTAACTTTTTATGCCAAAAATATGATTTATCCAGAACATGATTTTTTGTTACATTTAATTTAGTAGCAATTTAGTCCTTGTTACATGTAGTTAAAGTCATAATTTTGACTTAAGTATTAATTTATCTTTTCATCTCAAAATTGAGAGTCATAATTACGACTTTTAGAGATCATAAATGACTTTTTAAATCATAATTTAACTTTTTATACCAAAACATGATTTTTTTGTAACAATATAGTACATGTAGTTACTGTAGTAATAACTTTAAATTGAGCATAATTACATGCAAACTTTAACCGTAACTCTGTAGCAAGTACCCTGTAAACCTTTATTTTAAGACGTCGTTGTTACGTTGTACTTCCTCAAATAAATACTGAGTAATATTAAATGAACTACATTACTACAGAGTTATGGTTAAGGTTAGTTACTTATGCATTATTATTATGCATAATTTACAGTTTTTACTATAGTTAGTACATGTAGTAACGTGTAACTACGCCACCTTAAAATAAAACGTTACCTATTTTTGTGTTATGTGTGGTAAATGGGCTTCATACCACAGTGATGTCTTGCAACTTTCAGCATCGCGGTTTCTCTCTCTCTTTCCCTCTCTCTCTCTCTCTCTCTCTCTCTCTCTCTCTCTCTCGCGCACGCTTTCTTGTCTACCTCCTATGGACTACTGGAATATCTTGTGATGAAAAGCAGCATTGTTTTTTGCTTTCGAAACGATGAATCTGAACGCTAAACGACACTAAAACAAACGCACAACTTTCCTTATAATGATAACAACAATAATAATAATAATAAAAAAACTTTTTGTTTGAAGAAGAAGAAGAAGAAAAGGACCAAAGTATCTGAAAAGAAAAAACCTGACAGAAATCAAGTGTACATGGACAGCTCCTGAGCGGCCCGTTTGGTCTGGAGGGGCGGGCTGAACCTGCTAGCCCGACCAATTAAAACAGAGGACAACAAAACTCTGAGGTAGATAACCGGTCAACAAGACCCACCAGGTCAAAAACACAGTCTTTTGGAAGACAAATTAATGAATAAAGCCTTACTAAAATATATCGTGAGTTCAGAAGAAAATAAAAACGTTGCGATTATTGTTCCAAAAGCGTGTCCTAAAACCTAGTGAGCTGCTTTCGTATTTCCCGAATAAGTCACGTTTTTATCATCTGAAACAATGCAGTTAATGTTACGCTCGTCTTTTCTTCCAACGTGTACAGTAGGCGGGGCTTGATTGTGTCAGTGGGGAATTGATTGGATGGTTGTGGTTTGCTATTGGCTGATCTCATGCGAGTGACAGGTTGCCCCGCCCTCGTCATCAGAGAAGCTGCAAGTGGGAGGGGAAGATGTTCTGATTCAAGATGTGCACGGATAATCAATTTATAACAAAGACGGCGATATTCCATAAAAAATATCGATTTCATGAAGTCAAATTCGCAAAATATTTCAGTGTTTTTAATTCTAAATGTTGTTTATAATGAATGCACAATATTGTCAAACGATTAATCGCATCCAAAATAAAAGTGTACATATACATAATATATGTGGGTGCACTGTGTATAATTATTTTGCATATATAAATACACACACATGCTTGTATATATTTAAGATGTATATACTGTGTATATATTTATATATAATTTATATTTTATATAAATATAAATAATATTTTTTTCTTAAATATACATGCATTTGTGTGTATTTATATATATGTATATATACAAAATAATTATACACAGTGCACCCACATATATTATGTAAACACAAACTTTTATTTTGGATGCGATTAATCGCGATATAAACAATTATTTATTTTATACTTGTGTTTTGTTCTGCTCTGAATACCATTAAATTTAAAGATGTTCATTGTGTTTATAATATTTGCAAATGTATCAGTTCATTTACCGGAATAATTTATGGAGAAATACGGCAGTAAGCGAAGCATCATATAAATCCTTCATTGAGAAGGCAATCCCATAATGCATTTCGAGTTCACTGAAAAAAATAATATGCTTATCTAATCAATAAAATTGTGGCAACATATTACAAGCAATATTATTAATTAAATTGTACAAATTAGAATTAATTAGAATATTAATTTGATTAACTATTACTCAATTCTAATTTGTTCAATTTAATAAATTATATTGCTTGTAATCTGTTGCCACATTTTTATTGATTAGATAAAGCATATTCATTTTTACAGAAATCATGGCTAAAAATAATTGATTCTAATCTAATTTTGTATCTTTACTGCAACATGCCAATGCAAAACTCTCCTGTAGTCTATCTGTATGATTTACAAATAATTATGATGCTCCCTTAGAAGGCAGCTCACTAGGGTGATTAAAACACAACTTGTCCTCGTTCCACGTTTCAGTTTCAGTTGTCTCTGCTCTGTAGTGATGTTTTCGTTTAGTTTGTGGCACTCGCTGGATCCAAATCGTCCTTCACGCCATCGGTGTCCGCGCCTCGAAGACTGAAGACAGCTGAATGCATATGTACAAAGAAGGCACATTCTCCAGAACTGCAATCTAGCCTGTTAAAAAGTGTCAGCGTGGCCCGTCTCGAGAGAAAGCGCAAAAACTCGAGATTCGTTCGCCTGCTATAATCGAGCACACGTTCACGATTTTCAGTCTGACTGACAGGCCACGCCTCCCTCCCGCCCCCAAAATTAGAATACGAGTCAAAGCTCCTCCCCCTCCCACACGAGTTCATCTAAAGCTAATCTACAACACCGAGATTTATAAACGAAAGTAAAAGGCAATTATCAAAAATGTGATCGTTCAGCAGAATTTCTACCACATTCAAACAACCAAAGGATCATGACCTCTGATTATAAAAACATTAAATCCTATGAAAACTCCATCAATGTCGTCACTCGAAACGGTAAGATCCGAAAAAGCAAAACACCGAAATCCAAAATCCAAGCGCAGCGAAATTTTTCCTTTTTGCGAGATGCTAAAAAAGCCCTATTCAGCTGATTTACAAGGCAGGAGCCACCCTTCGGCTACCGTACGGGAAAGAGTTTAAGGCAAATCGTAGAAGACGGACAGATCGGTCAGCACACGACAGAAAAACACATCAACGACACTCACACCGCAAGCACAAACGCATCTTTCTCAGGATGTCCGGCTGACAAATCTCTAAGAACAAACATACAAAAGAAGAGAGAGAGAGAGAAAAAAAAACAAATCTCAAATCATAGAAACAAGAATAATATCCATGCACATTGAAGTTCCTGCATCTATGTGACAATCCTTGGTAAAAAATAATCAGTTTCCTTATTAAAATAAAACTTTTCTTTTTCTTTTCTTGCCATTTCTCTTTGTTAGCATCCTCTGATGAAATGAATCCTTGATTTGCACCTAATGGAACTTATACCAAAATAGTTGAAGTAGTTTTATTAGAAAACCAAGGAACTCGTCGTAGAACCTGTGCAAAATGTCGATTCGTCGGTAGAGCCGGTCCTTCAAAGGAAGCTGTTATTGATTTAGCAGTCGTCTCCTTCTCTCTCAACCCTAGAAGTGAAGCAGAAAACTTCAAATCAACAGTTTGATTAGAAAGAAAGGAAGACGTTTGTTGTTTAGCTGATCAAAATTGACATTTAGAATCTTATAAAAGATTTTGGTTTCAAATGAAATTCTATTTATTTGTCAAATAATTCGGAAATAAAGACTATGAAGAAGCATATATAAATGTTTATCATAAATGATCATCAAATCAGCATATTTGAATGATCATGTGACTGAAGACTGGAGTAATCACAGGAATAAACTACATTTTACTATATTGGAAAGAATTATTTTAAAAGGTAATAATATTGTTTTAATTGCATGTTTCATCAAATTAAATGCAGACTTGGTGAGCAGAATACACTTCTTTCAAAAACATTTTAAACTTCCCATCACCAAAATGTATAATAATGTATTTTCCAAAAGTATCTGTACTTTTACTCAAGTAACAAAGCTGTGTACTTTGTCCGCCTTTGTTTAAATGGTTTATAGGAAAATCTCAGTGGATTCGATATTCGAAAGCGTACGGTAAAATGACACACGAGCCGGTACATGATGTATACGTGTGTAGAGATCAACAGTGAAAGATGTGAGTGATCGTACCTCTTCATCACTTGGCCTGCTGATAGGTATAAGGTGAATGATCACTGGACGAATCCACCTGAGGTTGTGGACTGTTCTCCTGCAACAAAACATCATGCTTCAATTTCTCACATTTAGGCACCAAATCAATGTCATCATACAAGCTGAAATCAGAACAGAGATCTGAAGCACTAATATAATATAAATCAGTGAAATTTTTCCACTGCATATTTCGCTTATTATTTTGAAGGCAATTAACATGCGCTAATGGATGAATGTCACAAAAACATGCTCATGTCACTGAAAAACAAACAACATAATAGGTTTCCCATTCGGCAAAAATAATACTATTACTATACAATAGAGCCAGACCGATATTATCGGCCGATATTAGGCATTTTCCAAACTATCGGTATCGGCAGTTATAATGGCCGATAAATGAATATTTCAAAAATAAAATTAAAACGGATGAAACACGCTTGAACCATGTCATGAGTGTTGGAGTTTTATAGATTGTCCACCAGAGGGCGCTCTACACCGTCCCTGTTGGCAACACTCGTTGAGTTGGTGACGAGACATACGTTGCTTGAATAACAATTAAAAGAACATCCCCATCAGTTCTCTTAACTCAAATAAGCATGACTAAATTTGTGACTATCATATCCAGATTTGCTGTTAAATAAGCCGAGAGTGAAGCGGAATTAGTTAGTAATAATTATGTTACGTTGTTACAGAGTAGTTGACTGACTGTCCTTTTAACTTTTGACAATGTGACTGAAGTATTTCTTTAATAGCGGGTGACAGTTATAGCAATGAGACGTCTCATCTCTCCTCGGCCTGTTATATTGAAAATGTATGTTTTACAATTTGCAGTATGACGTTATCCATTGCTAAATTATGGCTCATCATAGACTAGCTAACCATAAAGCTAGCTAATGCCACTATCATCAGTCTGTTCTGTTGTGACAATAAAAGAAACAAGTTTCTTTTTAAAATGCATGATCATAATATTTTAGTTAAAACTCATAAATAACTACAAATAACTATGTTAAGGAAATCTGTTGATGTTTTGTTGTGCGTTTCGAAAAAAATAAATAAAATATCGGCCGATATATCGGCATATCGGATTTTAAAACCAAAAAATATTTGTATCGGTATCGGCCTTCAAAATCCTTTATCGGTCGGGCTCTACTATACAATACTTTATCATATATATTAATTATATAATTTTAATTAATCAACAATTGTATAATTCATATTCAAAAATATTTATCATTGCATAAATTAAAGGCAATACACAAAATACTACCCTAATGTATAAATACTTATTGTTATTGTTATGATTATGCATCATAATTGGGAGAATGTGCTTCATTGTCATGAAGATAATCAATAGCTCTAAAGACAAGTGAGCAAAATATTTTTTTTGTATTTCTTTTGTTTGATTTTGGAAACATTCCCTGGACATGTTGTTGACACTCAAGAACATTTCAGCACGATTGCACAAGCCCAGTCTGTTCTCGAACTTTTCTCCATTTATGGTGATTGTGAATTCAGAAAGTTCTCGAGTACAGGACGAGATTAAATCTGTGTCTGGGGAAAGTGTGTGTGGACATGAACCCACCTCGACTGAGACTGCGGTGGTCTGCATGTGAGTGTATGGAGGGATGTACTGCCCCTGGAGAGCTTGACTGGCTGGCATATACTACAGGAGACACACACACACACACACACACACAGAAAAAACATCAACATTTGCTCCTACAAACCTGCACACTTTGCTGCTGTAGTGTTTTGTGCTCTCATTCTGTCAGCGGTTTGTGTATTTGGTTCCATGTCTGGCCTGTATATGTTTAAATATAGGCTTATACATTGTTTTGCAGCGTTTGGCCATTATATGCAGAATCAGTGTAACCCCCCAAAATATTATTGCACTAAAAAAAAATTTCCAACATAAAAGATTGTTAAAGGACTTTTGCTGATTATTTACTCACCCTCATGCCATCCAAGATGTCCATGTCTTTCTTTCTTCAGTCGAAAACAAATTAAGGTTTTTGATGAAAACATTCCAGGATTTTCTCCATATAATGGACTTCAATGGGGTCCAAACGGTTCAAGGTCCAAATGAGAGTTTCAGTGCAGCTTGAAAAATTGAACAAATCTTTTTTCGGGTCATTTCGTTCATTCAACAAACGAAATGACTCGAAAAAATATTTGTTAATTTTGATGAACTAGATCGAACAGGAGAGTCACGAACGTGCATCACAGAACAGAGCAAAGCGAGCATTTGTGCTTATAAAACTCAAACTGTTTTTTTTATTTTTGAAATGAGCGATCATCTCGCTTGATAAGACGCTTATTCATCGTCTGGAATCGTTTAAAGCCCTTTGAAGCTGCACTGAAACTCTCATTTGGACCTTGAACTGTTTGGTCCCCATTGAAGTCCATTATATGGAGAAAATCCTGGAATGTTTTCATCAAAAACCTTAATTTCTTTTCGACTGAAGAAAGAAAGACATGGACATCTTTGATGACATGGGGGTGAGTAAATTTTCAGCAAATGTTTTTTAAAAGTGAACTACTCCATTTAACAAACTTTTATGTTGGAAAATTTTATAGTGCAATAATATTAAAAAGTATTCTCGTCGCCTGATAAACTTAAGGTTGAGTCACTGTTTTAACGATGTCTTAAATACAAAATTAAAAAGCCTTAAAAGCATTACATTTATTAATTTGGAAATACTACCTTAAAAATCTTGAATTTTGATGTCTGGGTCTTAAATTGTGCTGTATGTAACTTAATGTATTTTTCCTCAGAAGTTTCATTTGTCAACCACGATTATTATGATTTTCCTTTAATAAACAGCTGCAAGTGCTTTATATTAGCAGATTTTGAAGAAACAAAGCAACACGTATGAGACTGTAGTGTGAGAAGTGTTGATTTGCACTCACTGTTCCTGCGCTGCCCAGAGAGAGGTGACCCATCTGCTGAGTGAGAGGACTCATCATGGACGTGGGCTGCAGAGACATGGAGTGATCTATAGAGGGCGATATCACTGCTCCCTATGAGGGAACGGACATTACGTTACATTTATGCACTTATAACATATCCACATATATACACTTCCTTTCATAATCGGCCCATTTTATAAAATAAAATAAATAATGCTTGACTATTTTACTCAATATGTGTGTACTATGTATTTTCAAGCAAAAGAATTTGCTGATCTGCGTGCTCTTTTCAAAAGGAAACGAAAATGATTGAAATTAATTGAAATAAATCATTAATTGAAATAACGCTGAAATAAAAGAAAAATGATACATATTAAATGAAGTATATAAAAAACATTGCAACTAACTGAAATAAACTCGAATATATATATTTAAGCGTTTGCAGTATGAATTTGCTGATTTGCTCTTTCTAGAGTTTTTATTGTTTTAACAAAAATGATTAAAAATCATTATTTGAAATAAAACTAAAATATAAATATTAGGTTTTAATAGAAATTTAACTTTGTACTGGAAAAATCACAATTACTATTCACACTATTCATGTCTTCATAATGTTTGACAAATAAAATGTTGTAAAAAAATTAATAAATAATATAATTCCCTCAAAGAAAAAAAAAAGTTGGAAATGAGGAACTTACGTATTTGGGTAAGTATACCCAAATAAGTACATTTAAGTAAAATTAATACTTTTAATTATTTAAAAAAAATGTTTTACTTCAATAAATTATATTTACTTAAATAAATAAGCATAAGTAAAAACTGTTTTTTTGCTAATTTTCACTGCTGTGCTTTTAATAAATAATAATGTTCAGTAAAAAAACAAGCACCAAACAGATCGTGGTAATCCCATGGTTTTCTTTGAAATGTATGACAGATGATGGTTTTTGATGTTTAATATGAAGTAAATGAGAGTGTGAGGCATCTGAAGTGTATTGGTGGTGTGTGCCCGGGGTCTGTCTGGGGTGTGTGTGTGATGAGTCCTGCTTTCTTACGCTGTGAGTCAGAGTCAGTATATTTAAGAGCTATGAGCCATCAATGCCATTACTGGCCTTTAAATGCCACAGTTTCCGCATTGATGATCCACGGCACTCAGCTCTATACGCACTGACTCATAAACCCATTACACCACACATTACTTATGTACATTATACACACCCACTCAAATAGAAAAAAACACACATAGAGTCTCTTCCTGTTTGATGTGTCATTCAGGCAGCTGAGCTTCACTTATTACCTGAAATCTGATCATTACTGATCTCTCACACACACACACACACACACTTAAGGTTCTTTATGCTGGCGTGGAATTCAACGACACTGTACTACAGCATCAGGGTGTGAATTAGTGTTACACACATACACACACACACAGCAGTGTTTCCTGCACAACCGTGGCGGCTGCTGCTCTTCAAGAGTAGGAAGCACACGTCACGCATCAGGGACCGAATGTGAACTTTTATGTTGTTCTAGGCAAATTTGCTCCTAAAAGCAGCTTCTCAAATGACAGAATGGAAATAATTGACAAAAATGAATGGGTCTGTTTTTGTACGTTATTTACAGACTGATATATTCATGACCGTCTGATGACTTATGATGTCCAACTGTGTTCTTTTTCAAAGTAATGATGATAAAGCGTTATGAAAACTTAAATCTGTTTAATTACTAATTGTTTACTGGTCGTTCATAAGACAACATACAGCTATAGACGTATCTCCAGCAGAGCTTTGACATATAAATGGTATTTTTATCAACAACAACATTTTATTTTATTAAAAAATAAACTAAAATAAATAATCAAAAGTAAAATATTAAAATAAAATTATAATAATACATTATAATAATTAAATAATAATTATAATATATATATATATATATATATAAAATATATTTTTTTATTATAATAATTATTATATATAATAATATTATAATATTTTTTATTATACATTTTATTTTATTATAAAATAAACTAAAACAAATAATCAAAAGTAAAATATTAAAATAAAATTATAATAATAAATTATAATAATTAAATAATAATTATAATATATATATATATATATATATAATATATTTTTTATTATAATAATTATTATATATAATAATTTTATAATAAAAAAATATAATTATTATTATAATATTTATTATTATATGAATAATATTAATTCATTAATTAATATTAATGATTATATTAATATATAATATTATTATATATAATAATTATTATAATAAAAAATTATGATAATTAAAAAAATGTGAAATACAATTTAATGTAAGGTTTCATAGTTAACTACACTAGGTAATAAGAACTAACAATTAAAAATATTTCTTAAGCATTTGTTATGCTAATCTCAACATTCACTAATATCTGATTCAAATCAAAAGTTGTATCTGTTAAGATTAGTTGTATTTATAATAGTAATGTTAACAAAGATGTAGAAATACTGTCACGAATGTATTGCTCATTGTCAGTTGATGCATTAACTAACCTTAACTAATACAAACTTGTTGTAAAGTGTTAGAAAAAAAAATATATAAAATGATAAAATAGGCTATTAAATTAATAGTGCCGCGCATAAATGTATATATTTCTTTATAAATAGAAGCTAGTCTCTTAATTCTGTTTGGATGAGCAATGCTGTCCAATATTGATGTTCCTACGGTTAGACTTATTAACTATATTATTTGGCATAAGTTTGTTCATTTTGATGTGGTTTGCTGCTTTAGTAGACTCTCTGTCGACGTCACCCACACTATGAGCAGTTCAAGTGTAGATCTCCCACACACACACACACACACTGTTGAGACGGATCATGAGAGACAGGCAGTGATCAGACTCACCGGATGCTGCATGATGTACGGCTGATGGGTGACCCAGGATGGATTCTGGACCTGAACGATACAAACACAGTCCCTTAAGACAGTTCTGACGCATCCACTTCTCTGAGACCTCGATCGCTCTGCATAATGTGTGTTACCTGGTATGTGGACACAGGGGAGATGTATGGAGACATGGGCGTCTGTGTGATCATTCTGTTTGTAATACTGTAGGCGGTCGGATAGAATCTGCAGAGAGATGAAAAGGGCATATTTAGGCAAAAACAGGTGAAAATCGAAACATTAGAATATCGTGCAAAAGTTATAATTTCAATGATGAATTCAAAATCTCAGAAAATTTGAATATTACATGATATCAATAAAAAAAGGATTTTAAATACAGAAATTTCAGCCCTCTGAAATGTATATAGTAATATATACTAAATATATTAGTTTCACCTTTTAATTTGAACTACTGAAATACATTCAAATTTTTCGAGTTTCACCTGTATGTGTGTGAGGCTGTGCAATATTATGAATATAGTATGAGCATGCTACCTTAAGATACTTTCTGTTATATAAATATTTGTAAATATAATTCGATCAAGTATTAATATGTATAAGTATATAATACTTGACTATTTTACTCAACTAAAAACGTTCAAGCATTTGTAGTATCTGTGCATGCTCTCTCCAGTGTGGTTATTGGTAACTAAAACAAAAATGTATTCATTGAAAATAACTCATTTATTGGAATAAAGCTGAAATAAAAAAATATATATAAATATTAGATGAAAAATGTATATATATATATATAATTTTATTTTTGAAATTGTGCCATGGCAACTATATGAAAAATAAAAAATAAAATAAAAAATAATATTAAGAATTGTTTTGTTATTGTTAAAGCTGCAGTTCGCAGTTTTTCCTCTTTGTCGCCATCTCTGTTTCACGGAATTATCAACTTTACGTGAGTTGTGCTTCGGCACGGCACAGCGCGGATGAACACAATCCGCGCTGAACACGAATAAACTAGAATTAAAATGAAAGCTGAAAATATACAAATACAAGCTAATTTAAAAAAAATTCATAAATACTACAATCCCTGGCAAAAATGGATGTTCACTCAGAATTTTTAGTTACTTTATAGTAAACTAACAAATCACACATATGACACCAAAAGGTTTTGCTCAATAACTTAACATTCTGGCTTCATGAAACATACCTCACACAAATCCACTTCTTTTTTATTAATTTTATTAATTTCCCAGAGCAAGTAGAGCAAAAAAGTATGGAATTAATCCAAGTAATAATAAAAAAATTTAAGTGGATTTGAACAAAACCTTTTTTTGTGTAATTTTTATGTTGTTTATTTGCTATAATCTGGGTGAACATCCTCTAAGTGTGTTGATTGCATAATTTTTTCCAGGAGTTGTATAATACTCTATACTACAGTAACACTGGTTCTTTCTAAACTCTTATTGTCTCGTACCCATTTTGCATAGCAGCGGTGGTGGGGTCGTACGTGAGGGTCATGCCAGCCTATGAGAGAGAGAGAGAGAGAGAAATCAGTGATCACAAATTGGCAATTGAAAAAGGAAGACACAAAAAAATCATGGCAACCAAAAGAAAACAGAACGAGTGATCACTGTTTGACAGGAGAGGTTGAGACAGAGATGCACTTTCTCCTAAAATGTGAAGCGTTCAAAGACACAAGGAACCTTTACTTTAACTAATTTAACTATATAATCCCAAATTTCAAGACCTGAAAGAAATTTCTAAATTAGAAATCTTATCTTGCTGCCCAATATGTACAAACATGCCACAACCTGAGGGGCAGTAAGTGACTGACACACACACACAAATATATCCAAACATTGTGTTAAATGTTTATATATATATATATATATAAAATATATAATGCTTTGGCAACATTGCTTCAAAAACTGTCATGCCAATAAAGCCCCTTTGAATTAAATTATATTGAGAGAGAGAGAGAGAGATAGAGAGATAGAGAGATAGAGAGAGAGAGAGAGAGAGAGAGAAATAAAACAAAAATCACATTATTCAGTTCATAGCTGTTTTTGAAGTGTTAAAAAAGCAAAACAAAAAGTGTTGTGCCACATTGTGCTTGTGAATCATCCACTAAAATACACTGAGTAAAGTTTAAAAATTACATGGATGTCATTGAGTGTGTGTGTTCAAATGCTTGATGGGGCCATCGTACATGTTATACAGTACACACACAGAGACACGCACACACACACTCTCAGTATCACTTGTGTGGCTCACGTATATGACTGTATTAGAGTAGCTTGTGTAAACACACACACACCCACATGAGCAGCGTTGTGCAACATCTCTGCTGTGTGTGTGTGTTTGTGGCAGGTGATGCACACGGCTGTACTCACGAGTCTGCTGTCCCCGTCTCTGGCCCAGCCTCGTCCGTTCTGCACATATTTATTTTGACTCTGACGCTTCTTCTGGCCTCCGTCCGCAAACTTGCACAGCAAGGGTTCTGACGGCGCTGTGGAGACACAGAGGAGAGCATGAACTCTCAGCGTGACGCTCACTGCTCACTCAGAACCATCAGTGTGTGACAGCAGACATGCCTCGAGCGTTACACACTTTGTTATGGAACAGTAGGACAGCTTTATGTTAAGTACATTAAACACACTCAGAATTCATCCTGTGAAAACTGTTTTATAATTGAACGTTGCGTTACCATAGAAACTGTATTTTAAATTATTTTACCAGGCTCCTCCCCTTTTGGGCATCATTAGATGTCATAATTAATGATCAAAACCTTTTCTAATCTTGACAAAACACATATTGTCTCAAAGGTTCCAAATTTTGTGACAGAACTGATATTTGGACTGAAATGTATTATATGTATACAACTAAATTCAATGAAATTCAATGGCACCCGGTGGCTATTTTTGGTACTACGCCTAAACAAAATATCAATTTTTGTGATATCAACTTCAAATTTGGAACATAACTTGGTTAGATATATGGCTTTGATTTTATAGTAATTTTAAAGTAAAAAAATAGTTTGTAAAATATATATTTTACATAAATTAAAAAATATACAGTACAGTATATTTGATTTACTGTTAATTTAAACGTACATATCTTTTTCGTACTTAAAATTTTTTAAGTGTTTTCACTTCAGCAAAAATCTGCTGATTGTTTCCTTTAAAACGAGACCAAACTTGTATATATTTCAAAGCATTCTTGAATTACAACCGTTTAAGTTTGAATAGTGCGTTTTAACCCCCATTCTCAAAAAGGGGGGTGACAGCTAAGGAGTTAAACCCTGACATACAATCAAGCATTTTTCTTCTTGAATGTCATGTTTCATGATTATGGACTTGAAGTTGAAAAACTAAACGTTGTGCCTAATAAACAACATCCTCGTCTTGACGTAGCCCTCAAACCGTATTCACTTTATAGCCCTTAATCCTGTAATTATGGACAAATGTGGGCACAGAGGACTCAGGTGTGATCGTAATTTTTATTTATTATAAATGTTATATCACTGTCTTCGATAAAGTTTTGTCTATCCATTTATGGTGTTTTTTTTATTTGGGGGGTATTTTTGAATTTATTTACTTCAAAAAGTACCATATTTTCAATGTAAATTATGCTTATTTTTATGTTTTATTTTTTAATTTTTTTTAACTACATTAAAATATCATTCCAATAAGTTCTTAGAGCTAAAACCTAAAGATGAAGTGACTTTGCTGTTATTTTGGCTTATTTTAGAATGCTCTAAATCAGTTTTTCCCATTCATTTCTATGGGTTGACCCAAATACAAGATTAAAGAGTTTTTTTTTCACCCACTTAACATTGTAGAATTGAGTAAAAAAAAAAATTGTGTGTGTTCAGGAGGCAAACTTAGGAAAAGTAGCCAAGTCTTGTACCGCTCAGATCAAGGGAAGTATTTTTTTTTTAAATAAATCAAAACTATTTTGCCCACATTTGTCCAGAATACGGTTTTAGGGTTAACCCACTGTATACATTTTCAGCACCTATGATTCATAGTTGTAGATGCAATGCATAAATTGCACAGCAAAATCTCTACCAGTTACACATCGCCGATTTCCGTCTTAAAGCCTCAGAGGCTTCCTGGCTCGATCCACAATGACTTTCCCACAATGCTTGGAGAACAGGAATCTAATGTGGAAGCCGTCTTCGTATAATCCCCTTCCTTCCTTTCTGACATGGTCAGTGGAGACTATTTCAGTCTAATAATCCAATTAAAATGCTTAGAGCAAGGCAGAGATTCCACTCAAAGAAAATTAGCACACATTGCTTTCACTTGAGCCCCAAACGAATCAAATAAGCATTATGAACATCAGCTCCACCCAGCTTTGTAGATTTTCAGTGTTTCGTGCAGCAAGTCTGAATCTACATTCGTGCGAAAGCCATTTGGTACATGCCCGAAAGCCTGTTTCCATTTAGACGCCATCCGAGGAGAATCATTACCAGAGAATGAATGAATGTGCTCCAACAGAGCCGCGCTGTGCTTTTATGCACAAACAAATAGAGATAAAACACACATTACAGGAGGAGTTCACCCAAAAATGATAATCTTTCATCATTTACTCGTATTATATGGGGAAAAAAGAGGCAAGGATCTTCTTTAGAAATCTTTTGTGGAAGAAACAGTGAGCAAACAATGATAGTATTTTCATTTTTCGTGAACAATTCCATTACAGTCAACGGCACACACTTACCCATAACTCCAGCTGGTGTTTTCAGAAATTTTCCATTGAAGTGAGAGATGACAGCTTCACATTTCTCTGTTGACTCCATCCTAGAGAAACAAATTATCGGTTTATAGGTTTGCACATTTGAGTATCAAACATCATTCCCATCATCTGCACCAGCAAACATGTTAAAGTCATATGAAGCATAGCTAATAAAGCTACATTTAAAATATAACACTACTTTTAAAACACGGCTGGTGTCTTTCTTTTCTTGTTCAGACAAAGAGGTTTTAACTGCATCTCTCATTTAAACTTCATTTAGATTTAGATTTGGTAAGACCGATTCATTTCAGTGAATCACTTCAAACTGTTTATTTTAGTGAATCAATTTAAATGATTCAATGATTCATGCATGCCATCACTGAATGTTCAAAGAACCAGTTGTTAACTAAAACTTAAACTAATATATATATATATATATATATATATATATATATATATATATATACATTTTTGTTTCTTAAAATAAAATAAACGTTAACTGAAATAAAATAAAATGTAAAACTTATTTTATTTCAGCTAGCTTCCAAGGCAATATTTCTCATTTTAATTTAGTTTAACTTGATGTTCTAAAATAACTAAAACTATATATTATATATATATATAGGTTTAGTTATATATATATATATATAATAAAAAAGACATATTTTTTAAAAACGCAACAAAATGACTAAAACCTAATAGCTAAAAATATTTTTTAAAATATTAATAAAAACTATAATAGTTTTTCTCAATTATACTAAAATAACTTTTAAAAAGCATTTAAAAATATATGTACCTAAATATTGCTGTTTATTTTTATATTTTGTTATATTTGAGCATGTAAATTAAAATGATTAGGTGCCTAGATTATTTTAACCACAAAAAAATACACTGTTATCAATTTCAAAACAAATATGGAGATTTGTATTGAATATCATCAAAAGGGTATAGAAATTGAGATTTTCATAAACTTTTGGATATGTGAAGCTATGATAACCAACATAACACAAGTTTTGTTTATTTATTTATTTATGCTCGCGGAAAATTGTTCTACTAGAAAATTGACTATAGTTTTGTGTTATCATTAAAAACCATTGTCGTTATTTATATCGTTGTTATTTAAAAACTTGCTTCACTGATTCAACCAGTTCAGATTTCTTTTTTCACTCAAGTGAATAACACTTTTTTTTTTGCAAGTTTTTACTTGCACGGTATCATGAATTTACCAAGAGGAGTTCAGAGAGTTCAGTTTCCTGGCTTTGCCTTGCTGATATGTCAGATACACAGTTATATTTGAAAGCAACTGACTGGCACAAAGAATCATGGGAGGGTCTGAAGTGTTTGTGTTGTGGTGGGCAGAAAGCCAGGGGCTTTCCAGGACGTCTGAATCCCGTGCCCTGATCGACGCTACAGTCTTGAACCATGATCGGGGAATTCACAAAGAATGATAGAGTTGATATGGTAATTTGGGTTCAGATACGAGACCCTCACCTGGCAAATCCGACCCCTCGGCTGGCCCCGTTGCTGTCCCGTAGGATGCGTGTGGAGACGACCTGTCCGAAAGACTTCAGCATGGCCTCTAACTCCTGCTCATCCATGGTCAGCGGCAGGTTAGAGATGTACAGGTTAGTGGGGTCCTGCTCTTGTTGCTGTCGGAAAAGAGACAAATACTGTGAAACTTGTGCCATTTTATTGGTTATCTGCTCACTGATCATCAGTGGTGGGTAGTAACATAAATCCAAAAATTTAAAGTACCTCTAATTAAATTATTAGAGCTGTGCAAAGATTAATTACGATTAATCGCATCCAAAATAAAAGTTTGTGTTTACATAATATATGTGTGTGTGTGTGTGTGTGTTTCAAACTCCTTTAAAAAACAAGAATGTCTTAACCTTAGTTAAAATACCAAGATGATAAAAACTACATTTAACCACAGCACTTGCGTGTGTAACATATTTAAGGCTGTTTTTTGCTGATTCCTAACACATGTGCTACTGTACGTTAACGGGGAATCAGCATCAAAGTCATGAACACTGCGTTCATTCCAGACCTACTCTGGTTTAGACTTAAAAAAACAACTCTCACCCAAACAGTCTAAAATAGGCTTTAATTCTCACGCTTTAAAGGGAGATACATTTGGTTGTCGTCCGCAAAAAGGTGAAAGGACACTCCTGTTTGAAATAGATCCCAAAGGAAGCATATAAAGAGAAAATAATACAGGGCCGAGAACTGAGCCCTGAGGAACACCAGATGTTACATGAATTTCAGATGAGAAATTATGTCCTCGGCAGAGCGCATATCTCCTATTATATGAGCTGAACCACTGCGACACTGTAACCCGAAGGCTCACACATGTGGCATTATATACATATGAAGAGTTCAGATGCAAAAGCCTCTAAATGCCATTTGAAATTTTCTTCTTTAATGATGATTTTTATCAAACTTGTATATTTAAGTTGAGTAATTTCACTTAAATAACAATTAATAGGTAATTATCATTGCCATTTAAGTGAAATCACTGAACTTAAATATACAAGCTTGATAAAAATGATCATTCTAGAAGAAAATTTCAAATGGCACTTAGAGGCTTTTGCATCTGAACTCTTCATATATATACTAGGGCTGGGTAATAAATATCGATTTTCTCGATATTAATCGATTCTCATTTTTACAAACCGATATCGATTCTTAAATCTCAAGAATCGATTAGTCATCCTGTTTCATTTGAATGAATGGGACATTGTATCGCGGCTGCGCGCATCCAAAAAATTGCAATAATCTTTGTCCTTTGTTACTATTGATATGAAACAAAGTCTCAATTTTCAAATGACGTCCATTTTCTTTAGAAATTCAAAAACATAAATAGAGTTTTGGCGCTGTGGCGTGAGATCGCTCTAGAGAAGCAGCAGCGCTGATCTCTCTTTCGGCTTAATAATACCAGTCACAGCGCCAAATAAACATGAATGAGCATCTGAAAGTGTGTTAAAAGATAGAGTACAACTTATCGAAATCCGTATCATGTCACATTGATTCGCTCAATCAGCGTTTCAACCGTAGAAAGACGTCAGTTAAACGGCTTGTAATCAATGTCATGTATCGTCATATTTACCTCAGAAAACCCACATAAACTCGTTAGTCAGCTAGAAAAAATAACTCTAGAGAGGAGCATTTTGCTAAATATATACACCATATTACATATACATTATAATTTTAATGTTCTTCAATATTTAATGCATATTTGAATAAATCTGGCAAGTTTTTATGACAGCCACCATTTAAATGTTTATATTTCATATAATCTTCTTATTATAAAAATAAATAAAAGTGTAATTTAAGTGTTTGTATAGCTACAAAACAGTTCATTATTACTTCATATTAGGCTAATGAAGCCTATAGGCTACAACTAGACTCCCATAGTTTACAGCATTAGTTAAGAGATTTGATTTCCTTGAGAAAAATGGCCATTTATTGTAACTGATATCCAAAATAATCGATATTGAATCGAATCGAATCTTAATCGAAATCTAATCGAATTGCAAGCTTGTGAATCAAAATCGAATCGAATTGTGAAATTTGTCTCAATACCCAGCCCTAATATACACACACACACACACGTATATTGCATAGAACACCAGGGTGAGTAAATGATAACTTCATTTTCATTTTAGGGTGAACTCTCCTTTTCAGGTTTTAGTTTAAAAGGGTGCTAATAGTCACACCTGAGTTACACACCTGTAAAAACACCTGAGGCCCTCTGATCTTATCATTTATTTCAATTCACACACTGCCAGAGCTCCATCACAGTTTATACACACTTTATCAGTGATCGGACGAACACCTGGAGATCTGACAACAGAAATCACTGACCATCCACACTTGCCATGCAATAATCAGCCTATTCATAAACCTAGTGAACTGCCTACATACTGTAGATGTCTTCTTAAAGGGATAGTTCACCCAAAAATGAAAATTCTGTCTTGTACCAACCCCGTAAGACTTTCACTCATCTTTGGAACACAAATTAAGATATTTTTGATTAAATCTGAGAGCTGGATCACTCCCCAATAGGCTTCCCAGAAAAACTTCCCTTTTGCCTCTACCTAAGCTCCGCCCACAAAAAAACTGAATATATTCACTGTTAATCAGAATTTGATGATTAATATACAGTTATGTGGAACAAGAATGTGGACACCATTCTCACAGGTTCATGTTTTTATAGTTTGCGTGAAGAGAACTTAAGTTAAGTACTAATGATCGTTGCGATGGAAGTTAATCAATTAAAACGAACTTTAGCTGGAAAATAACTTTATTCTAGAGCTGTCATAACGCCAAAACAATCTCTGTTACTTTAATTTCCTATTATCACTGTAAAAGCAGCTTTGGAACAATCTAATGACTCGACAAATAGAATTTGACTGTGGGCGGAGCTACCCCTTGAACGTGGGCGGAGCTACCCAGTGCTCCACGGACAAATAGAATCCAAGTAACCAGCATGATTTCCTGTCAAACGTCATTGGTTGTGGTTGGTTACTGTTCATATATGCTTTTCTTGTATCTCTGCAAAGGATGCATGCAATGCTGCCTAAGTTTTGGAAGGCTGGAAATGGAAATGCTGACTAGGTAGATAGACAGCTCATTAAGTTTTGGTAGATCCGTTAATTAAGACAGTATCTAAATACAAAGCACAGGTGAATTAAATTCATAAAAGAGGCTAAAGTGAAAACATGTCTCCCTTGTCTCACACTCTCTAGCTAATAAAGGGTGAGCATTAATATTGATGAGCGGTTCATTTGCATGCGGCCCCCCATCCGAGCGGCGAAACGTCGACTGATTTTCTGCCGTAGTTTCCCTTCCATCAGCAGAAACCAAAAGAGAAACAGGCAGAGAGAGAGAGAGAGAGAGACTCTCCCCAGGGACAAAAGGGCCGCTCCATTAATATTCATTAACATCCTACTGCGTTCAATCTCCACCCCTAAGAGATGGAGGAAAAACGAGCAGAACAAAGAGAAGACAAGGGAGAGGCGGGATTGGATTACTAAAGTAATACGCTGACAGAAAAAAAAAAAGCTGTCGTACCCCGAGAACGACGCTCCATCACGGGTATAACGGATGGAAGAGCAAACGAGTGCTGGAGATGCTTAAGAGCCATCAAAAACAATGTTTATTTATTTTTTGAAAAGATGTAGCTATTACAAATGACAATGACACAGAAGGTCGAACAGTGTAGCTATTACGGGGTGTTTTATGGGCCCGTTTTTGAATGGCAAATAAATTCTCATTGTGCTTGGCTTGCTCCAGGGGAGAACTAAAACGCTGGTGTGGTTTTTAAACAGACTGAAATCTAATACCACAGCTAACCCTGGTCATCCGGGTCGGGCTACACCAGACATACGGAAGCTCTTATTTAAAACGTGCTGGAAGAAAAATAGCATAAAATTTACTGAATGATACGAATGCTTTCGATGTAAGATCATATGGATCAAAAGTGAGACACTGTATTTTAAATAAATATCAATATTTTAAAAAAGTACACTCTTAGAAGAAAAGGTTCTATATAGAACCTTAAAAGGTTCTAAAGCGCTACGTATTTGGAACCCCTAAAATGCAATGCATGTGAATGATCACAAAATTTTAAAAATAATGTAATTAATCAATCACACGAAGAGTGCCATTTCAGTTTTTATCCTCCAAAAATCAGCATGATTAAAATGTGATATTAAGTTACTACAACTGTTTAATAAACAACAATTTAATTACAACTACAAAATGTTGGAGAATAATGTAATATGTGAATCTATCTATCTATCTATCTATCTATCTATCTATCTATCTATCTATCTATCTATCTATAAATATAAATATAAATGTATATTGATGTATACAGCACAAATAGAATGATTCAGCTTTGACATCACAGGGAATAAACAATAAAATATATTATTTTAAATTGTATTAATATTACTATCAATGTCTGTTGAGCCTAAGATTAAAAAAATTAAAGAGGCACAAATCGAAATTGCTTTTTAAAAATTAACTATTTCATATCTTAATTTCACAATTTTTTGTATAATTTAATTAATATTAGACTTTTTGATGAAACTCAATCATTTTAATCGTACTGAATTCAAGCCAAAAAAAAGTTCAAGCAATAAAATAAAATAAAATAACCACACTTTTATTGAAAGCAGCACACTAAAATTGGAGAGAAAATATATTAATATGAAATATCTGTATACTTTAAATATCCATGTATTCTGTGTGCATGCATTTATTTAAAATGTATTTTTATCAATATGAAGTATTGATTTATGGACCTAGTGAGAATGATGTATTTATATGCATTTAAATATATATTATATTAAATGCATAATATTTGAATATAGAAATACAAATATAAAATATGCATTTTGTACATCTTCATAAATCTTACATTCGTGTAACATTAAAAAATACGTAAGTTGGGTTGGTTGCAAAGCATTATCATGTGTGTATCGTTCCCCTTCCTCCATTAGTGCTTTTTTTTCAAGGTTTGCATGATATTTTAATGACTATTATTAAAAAATGTGTTGAAAATCTCCATCCACCTGTAGGCTAGGTTACGCCGGGCCGGTGCAGCTGGCCTCAGATTAGCGGACAGAGATCAGCTCGAGCCACTGCACGCACGCAATGCTGAGTTATACATCTCTCAGGTCAGGCATTAAGAGCTTTACGCTGATATCAGTACACAGAGATAGTGAGCAAAGACACTACATCAATCCCTATTAGCTGACCAGCTGACATTAGACACCAAACACCAATTTCCAGCACAAAAAACCCCCAATGAATATTTAAATAATTAAGTCTGAAATGTCATACTAGAGTAGTATGAAGCAATGCAGGAAACATTGGTATCAGTGTGTGTGGGCTCGCATGTGTCACCTGCTAACAATTTACTCAACGTGAACCATGTGACTTCGACAGAAAAAGCACACAATATGCGTATGGAGTAAGTGTGTGTCAGACGCAGATGGTGCAAGAGAACGTGAGAGAGAAAAACTCAGTGTATATGTGTGAACAGGAACGCATGGCATATGTGAGGGTGTAAGAAGACTATGTTCAGAATATACTATTCATATACCAAACTCTAAAAAATGCTGGGTTGTTTTAACCCAATTTTGGGTAAAATATGGACAAAACCAGCCATTGGGTTGAAAATGTAATTTAAAAATGTAACCCAATGGCTGGGTTTGTCTATATTTTACCCAAAATTGGGTTAAACAATCCAGCATTTTTTAGAGTGCATGCACTAATATGTGAAGTTTATTTATGCATAGAATACCCAGATGACCCACAATGCCAAAATGTGAAGTATACAACAGAAAACACTGTGCAGTATTTGTTTTCTTCCCAAAAATCATAACTATTGGTCGCCCTGTACAGTACATCTCTCTTTTGGTTTTGCAAATATTTTACCAATGAAAAGTAAAAAGTAAAAACTGGAAGAAACACTACACACACACACACATTAAGAGCTGTCAAACAATTAATCACGATTAATCACATCCAAAATAAAAGTTTGGGTTTACATATATGTGGATGCACTGTGTATAATTATTATATATATAAATACACACACATGCTTGTATATTTAAGAAATATTTTCATGTATATAGAGTTATATATAATTTAAATTATAAATTAAATACTGTATAGATTTATATATAATTTATATTATATATAAATATCAATATTTTATATATAAATAATATTTTTCTCTTAAATATCTGCATGTGTGTGTATTTATATATATATAAAATAATTATACATTAATATAATATAATAATTATAAATACACACACATGCTTGTATATATTTAAGAAATATTTTCATGTATATAGATTTATATATAATTTAAATTATAAATTAAATAGATTTATATATAATTTATATTATATATAAATATCAATATTTTATATGTAAATAATCTTTTTTTCTTAAATATATACATGCATGTGTGTGTATTTATATATATACAAAATAATTATACACAGCGCACCCACATATATTATGCATATATCGCGATTAATCGTTTGACAGCCCTAATATATATATTTGAGTGTCTTAGTCTTTTATAACATGAGATTTTGGTCAAAATACAGAAAAAAAAACTGAACACTGACATAGTTATATATACAATAAACTTTATAACCTGTAAGTTGATGTAAACGTACTGCGATGCACTTACAGCCTCAGATGTGGTCGTTCAAATGACGGACAAAACACGTATATCAGAAATTCGCTGATCAAAAACCTTAATAAACTCCCATTTGAGCTTGACTTTGGTTAAAAGGTAATAATATAATAAAACATGCAAGTGTCTGGCCATAAAGAAAGGCACAATATCAACTTAGACGACTACTTATTTAAAACATTTCCTGAAGTGTTTCAGTTTTGCCCGACAGCGACGATATGCAATGCAAAAGCAATGATCACTAATGTCTCTTTCTTGACTCAATATTTGATTAAAATGATGAAAGTTTTTTTTTAAACAAAACTGGATCTTAAAACTGGAAGTTCTGTGACAACAATGCAGTGTAAGATGTTTTTGAGAGATTTGTCCTTGCATAATGTGTACATATTTTAATGCAGGCAGCATAGTAAGCTACATAGTTTTGCAAACAAATCCGGAGTGAAAGGTTCAGACACAGTGCCGTGTCACTGGGTTACTCCAGGGGCTTCCTGTCTGAGATATTGATGTCTAACCATCTGTTTATATCATAAACAAGGTGAAAGGACGAAACATCCAAGGACAACACGCCAAGATGTCTGTGCCAGAGAGAGAGCATGAAAAAAGTCCGTCCAAGCAACTCCATTTACAATACGTTCATTTGTAACATTCATTTTATAGGAAAAAGCCATAATTAAACACAGATAACCGTGCTCTTGAGCACAAACAGCACTGTCAACACTGATATACTTCAATATGACCATATCCCACCCAGTTGTGCAACTCACTTTTAATTACACACTTGCCCTTTAAATAAATATGCATGCAAATTCTGATGCTCTAATTACCTTGTTAGTGAATCATCACAAAAGACCAAGAACAACAAGTCAGAGTCAATATAAGTTGTCTTTACAAAAACAATGCGTTTTCGCAACACACACCCTCCGTTAATAAAAACCAGACGGCAATGAAACAAAACATCTTTGATTTGTTTAGAAAGGGATGGCACGGACATGCCTTAAAGCTCACTAGATTTGAGAGTCCTTGAGTCACGTGATGGGGAACTGTAATGAGACACACCCTGACTGAGGCTTTTATACGACAGGATCGTTAAAGCTTCACATGACGGCCTCCAATTATTTACTTACGCAGGAATGTAAATCTGCCGACTCCAAAATCATTCACTTTTTGCATTAAAATAAAGAGAATTTGGTAGAAAACGTGTTAAATTGTATAAAGAAAATGTCACAATGCAAGAAATCTGACATGTTCCTGAAATATTCAACGGGTGTGTCGTCTAGATGCTGCACCTGTGAGGGTGTGTCTCAATCCTCGGGTTGATGCACTCACACACACACACACACACACACACACACACGTCACACGGAGCTGCAGGTGACAGAAGAACAGGTGTGCTCTTACCTTTGCCATCTGAGCCTGAACTCCGCTGGTCTTCAGAGCGCTGACGGCTTTCTGAGCAGCAGCAGGGCTGTCGAAGTCCACAAAGCCATACCCTGAGAGACACACAACCACAACATGCACTTAGATACGCCTTTAAAGACACCACACACACTTTCAACCTGGAAAACAAGGTGTACTAGGGTCAATCTATAGCGTAAAACTGTTTTAAAAATGTTATATTATTGATTCATTAATACAAAATAATATAATTTACCCTACAAAAAATAATTGCTTTTTTCTGTAATTTCTATTATTCTCTGTGGTGATTCAAGTAAAGTAAAGTAAAGTAAAGCAAAAAAAAAAATAAAAATCAGCAAAAATTATTAATGATTGATTAATTAATAAAAAAAATAATACAGTTTAACCTCCAAAATTGCTGCAAAAATGAATAATTTTTATTATTCTCTGTGGTGATTCAAGTAAAGAAAGTAAAGTAAAGTAAAGATGTACTAGGGTGAATCTATAGCATAAAACTGTTTAAAAAATGTTATATTATTGATTCATTAATAAAAAAGAATACAATTTAACCTCCAAAAATAAATTGCTGTTTTGCTTTTTTCTGTCAATTTCTATTATTCTCTGTGGTGATTCAAGTAAAGCAAAACAGTAAAGTAAAGTAAAATAAAAATTAAGGCGTACTAGGGTGAATCTATAGCATAAAACTGTTTAGAAACATTTATATTATTGATTAATTAATAAAAAATAATACAATTTAACCTCCAAAAATAAATTGCTGTTTGCTTTTTTCTGTCAATTTCTATTATTCTCCATGGTGATTCAAGTAAAGTAAAGTAAAGTTTTTAAATAAAAAATAAAAAATTAAATCTGCAAAAATTATTAATGATTGATTAATTAATAAATACAAAAAATACAATTTAATTTAAAAAAAAAAATACAATTTAACCTCCAAAAATGAATTGCTGCAAAAATGAATATTTTTTTATTATTCTCTGTAGTTCAAGTAAAGTGAAGTAAAGCAAAGTGAACTAGGGTGAATAGCATAAAACTGTTTAAAAAAATGTTATATTATTGATTCATTAATAAAAAAATAATATAATTTAACCTCCAAAAATGAATTGCAGCAAAAATGAATATCTTAATATAATTTAACCTCCAAAAATGAATTGCTGCAAAAATAAATATATCTTAATATAATTTAACCTCCAAAAATGAATTGCTGCAAAAATGAATATTTTTTTTATTATTCTCTGTGGTGATTCAAGTAAAGTAAAGTAAAGTGAACTAGGGTGAATCTATAGCATAAATCTGTTTAAGAAATGATTCATTAATAAAAAATATATGTATAATTTACCCTCCAAAAATTAATTGCTGTTTTGCTTTTTTCTGTAATTTCTATTATTCTCTGTGGTGATTCTAATAAAGTAAAGTAAAGTAAATAAAATAAAAATAATAAAAAGGTGACAGTATAAAGTCCAAGATCACTGTCAGAGCTCTAATAGATGGTTCTTATAGAAAGTTAGCATTGTTATTCATGAAATGAGATGTTTTTTTTGCCTGCTCAATTAGAGTATTCAACTTTAATCCCAAATAGTCATATCATCCAGAAAAACATAAATCGCTTAAGTGCACACGTATCCATGTAAAATATAATTTCTCGAAACGTTCTGGGAAGGTGCAACTCTGCTACTAAACATTTGAGAAATTATGTAATTTACAGGAAAAGTGATGCAATTTACCAGACAATAAAGATCTAAAATAACATTTTTCAATGCACAAAACGCCAACAGACACAGGACCTGTTGTGAGCGTGTGCAGAGCGTGGCTGAAAGCGTTTGCATCTTATCAGTGAGTGTGTCGTGAGAGTGAGAGAAGTGCTGCACTATCAGTGTTTGCTTCCCCTAATGAGAACAATTAAATGGACACGAGGAAGCCGATCCAAGATAAGTCCTTACGTTCAGCTCCTCCCTTCACACTCCTCTCTGCTTCAGCCTGTTGCTATATTTAATCTGCGAACAGGTCAAACCACAAACTCAGCTAGCACACAACATCCTGACTAATAGCTCGCATACATATGACGTATACAGGACAAAGAAACACTCACTAAACGCAGCCACAGGTATGATCCATCTGCTACGGACAGCAACGTCATTTCATATCAGATCAGATCAAATTGTTAAGATGTAAAAGAAAACACAATGTGGTGTTTAGCAAAGCTGATTTAATCGGATTTAAACTTTGAAAACGCATAAGAGTGATTCTTTTTCATCACAGGAACCAACATTTCAGCCAAATCTTTCACTGTAGTGAAGTTGATTCAAAACGTTTAATGCAAGAAGTTAAATACATTTATATAAACATTAAACACATTTATATTGATCAAGCTAACACAGAGAAATAAACAGCAATATTTTCCTATATATATTTTTTTTTTACTAAAACATTTTAATATATGAAAAATGGAGAGCCTTCTTGAGGAATGTGGAGTGATGTTGCAAATGATTCATTGAATCAGGTTCAAACTGATTCACTGAAACTGACACTTTGAAATGATTCATGGAAAAAAAGGAAAGATAACAATTTAATTACAATAAAATAATAAATAATTTAATTACATTAAAAATTAAAGTAAAATAAAATAAAAAATAATTTGCTAAATCAACTTTAACCCATATCTTCCAAAAAAGCATAAATTGACACATTTATCTTCTTCTTATAGATAATGAAGCCTATAAAGCCCACTGAATCATATTTGGCCTTACAATCAATTTCTAAGGCGTCTAACTGATCAAAACTGCTATAAAATCTCCTTTTGTACTCAAACTGTCATATTGATTAGTATAATTGTAAAAGCGTTCATCTTCAGTTTTTTTGCTGTAAAATCTTTATAAAGTAAACATAGGAATAACTTTATATAGTTAATAACAGTTCAAAATGAGCACTTAATGGACTGAAGCAACTTATTACTTGATTATCCACACATTATTAAGTACTCAAATATGATCATAAAGGCTTTTAATAAACGTTTATTTGTTCATCTCTCAATCATCATTGTATTGCATTGCATAGGCTTGCAACAGCTTTTAAATATAATCTTTCTAAGACATATTACTGGGAGATATAGTGACGACTGATATTTATATGCATTTTATGCAAGCAGTCCGATGTCAAAATCTCATTGATTTACATGACAAGCAATATTTTTGTCCATATAAATATCATTATCTGCACCAAATTGTACTTTTTTTTAAATAGTGTTTTTTCCTCCTCAAATATGAGCTCCATATTCTCACTATATCATAATAATATGAGACACAAAAGCCTGATGTATTAAATGTGATGGTTTTTAGATTTCTCAAAATATTTTAAGTTTCAATAAACTGTTCAATTTAAAAAAAAAAATATTATTATTAGGTCAGGGTCACTTAAATTAAATGTGAAACTAGTCTAAACCAGAAACGATTGTATGTATAACGATATGATCTTTACCCGCTAAATCACTTCGAAAACATTGCAAGTATACAGTGAGGTTAGTGTTTATCAGTTTGATGTGAAAGTGAAAGTCAGGTTTGACTGGTTAGATAATAGGTTGGGTTTAGATGATTTGCATTAGTGCACCACAGGGAAACTCGGGGGTTAACATTTTCCGTCCGGCTTCTTTCAAATTCCTGCGGGGTTGAGAAGGGCTGGACTACAGGAAACTAAGACGTGAAACCGGTCCATCAACACCCTCCTCGGGCCTGACTGAAATTACTCAGCACATAAATAATCCACAGCGCTGTGACTAAGCCACATGCTCCAGGGCAGGCGTGCCCCGAGGTGCCAAGCCCAGGAACCGAGCCAGATCCTGGAACAAACCCCACAGGCCTCAGTCAGGACACCGAGGCCAGGACGGGATTAACAGCGAGGGGTCTGGGAAGCAGCGACTGCGTATCTGGTTCCCCATACACCCACACGACAGCATAACTGTGCAGTGACGGAGAGCAGGGCGGAAACACACGCCTGCATAAACACTTGTATAATATACTGCAAATATAATTAATCAACGCAGCACTGAAAAAAATAATATGCTTTATCTAATCAATAAAATTGTGGCAACATATTACAAGCAATATTATTAATTAAATTGTACAAATTAGAATTAATTAGAATATTAATTTGATTAACTAATAAATAATATTGCTTGTAATCTGTAGCCACAATTTTATTGATTAGATGCATATTCATTTTTACAGTGTGGAATGTGCAGGGCTCCAGACTAACTTTTCAAGTAGTTGAACTGGTGCTACCAACTTTCTCAGTTGGTCGCACTAGCATTTGATTTGGTCGCACTTTTTTTTTTTTTTTGCTATGCACTGTAAAACATATTTTCAAGATTTGTTATCACAAAATATTGTCTTTTGTCAAATCAACTTTATAATAATTTATTTAGTTGAGATAACTTATTATTTTGAGTTTCTGATGGTTAAATTAATCTCCTTCATTGTATTAACTCACTTTTTCCAGTTCAATCAACTTAAAATTTTAAGGTAACCCAGTTTACTTACTTTTTTAAGTTAAACCAACAATATTTTTTTACAGTGTAGTAATCACAACATTTTTTCTTTTGTCAAATCAACTTAAATAATTTATTTAGTTCAGATAACATATAATTACGAGTTTCCGATGATTAAATCATTCTCCTTCATTGTATTAACTCACTTTTTCCAGTTCAATCAACTTAAAAATTTTAAGGCAACCCAAGTTACTTACTTTTTTAAGTTAAACCAACAAAAAATTTTTACAGTGTGGGATTAATCAATGCATGCTGACGAATAGTGGTTTTAATGGACCAAAGCTAGCAAATAAATCTATCTATTTACATTTGAATCATAATCTTCTGTCTTTCTATCTTTTAAAAATCATTAAACATTCAAATGTATGCATTACATTTTAAAAGATTAGAGTATTATAATAAGCTAATACAGATTTTTCGTTATCAAAGTTTATAGTTGTAACAAAAATCAGAAATCTCACACGCCCTACCTTCTGCATTTTATAATAATTTCCTTTTCCTCAGTCGAGCGATTACTCTCATCTAACCGCTGAAAAGACGTAGGAAGGGGCACATTGTTTAGTGAGGCATTTTTATTTTTGTATGCCTTAATTTGTGAATTCGTAATTGGCGCGTTCCACCATCAGTGTGCAATGCGCGTGACGTCTACGTTCGTCAATAAATAAACTGCACGTGTCTTGCGGAAGAACACCGTAGCCGGAGCTTCCATTAATGTCTATGGCGAGTCACGCAGGCACTGGGCAACTCCGCACCCGAGTCGACCCCGGGATAAAATAGTCCGAATATAAACACTTATTATAGACGTATCGCAGTGATTCAGGATAAGTCAAAAACACGGTTTGGAAAATGGATTTATGAGGTAGCCTACTCGTTCATTTTGAACATAAGTTACGGACTGCAGCAGCTGATACAACGGCGTTCTGTTGCGCGAGCGTCCACTCGCACATATGCGACCACATAAAATTTGATCTTGTACATTGCATATGCAACCAATTTGGTCGCAGTCTGGAACTCTGATGTGATACACAGTAATTAGAGGTGTAACGATACACGTATTCGTATTGAACCGCTCGGTACGAGGTTTTGACAAACACAAAAAAACGCATACGACAATTTCGGACTCAGTGTGCAAGGGCCTTTAAATTAGGGCCCTACACTCTTAGAAGAAAAGGTTCTATATAGAACCTTAAAAGGTTCTATCAGCACTACGTATTTGGAACCCCTAAAAGGTTCTATACACTCTTAAAAAAGGGGTTCCTCTGGGTTCTATATAGAACCCTGGGGTTCCATACTTGGCCAATAGAACCTTTTACCGAAAAAATTGGTTCTATATAGAACCATTTTGGAGTTCCATATATGAAGCGGGGGATGGAACCATTTCTGGTTCTAAATAGAACCATTTCTTCTAAGAGTGTATGATTTTCGCAATCACGGAATCGCGGAATTGGCAAATTAACGCGGAATCTAGTGTTAACGTGGAATTTCGTGGAATTTTACATATTTGGAATGAAATTCTATTTTTGTGTGGAAGAAGAACGTATGTCTGGTGAAAATGCAGACCGGGGGAAGCAAATCTGGGCGACACAACCCCCCGTCATTTCAGCTACAATGACGAAATCAAAACAATGAAAGCATGGCGAAGCGGCTCTCCACGGTTCTGCTTTCGTCGGCGAAAAGTTAAGAAACCCGACGCTATAAACCGTCAGTGCCGAGCCGAGCAGTTCGCACGTGACTTTTATGCAGTGTTTCCCACACATAGACTAATTCGCGGCCACAAAATCAACTCCGGCCGCCACATATTGCGTTTCGTTAATTTTTTTAACGCTATTTAAAACACGCAGCATTGCATTTCCTTTCCTCGCTCTCCCTCCGTCTCTCTATCACTTATGCGTCTCTCACATACACACACACACAACGTGCACACCGCGTCAGCCTATGAGGCGCCAGACTGAACAAAAGCGAAGCGAACTCCGTAAGCGACACTGGGCGAGAGAGAAACAGAGTGTGACTTTATTTAAACTTATATAAATAAATATATAAATTTATTATAAATTAATAATAAACTTAATTTTATTATAATTTAATAATAAATTATATTTTATTTATTTATTATAAATTATAAACTAATATAATTTATTTTACTGGACAGTTTAAAAATTATAACCATGTTTTGTTGTTACTAAAAGAGTGCAGTGTTACGTTGCATCATGCAGTATTTGTCCTGAAAAGGCTACTGAGTAAATGTCTGTTACCTCAATAAATTTAAGGTCATTTCTATTTTATTTGTATACATTTTAATCATTAACTTTAAAAGCACACTCTTTTTATGACTAAAATAACAGTCAAGGGTAAAAAAAAAAATTAATTCCCAAAAATTAAAACGGAAAAAACGGAATTTGGAAAAAAAATAAAACGGATTTCATAGGGCCCTATTAAATGCATTTTAGTTCTTGCAATAGACCTTAGTCAATGAAGGGACAGAAATCGCTCAGATTTCATCAAAAAAAAAAAAAAATCTTCAATTGTGTTCCCGAAGATGAAAGAAAGTCTTACAGGGTTGGAACAGTAAATAATGACAGAATTATCATTTTTGGTGAACTAACCATTTAAAAATCAGTTTCTACATGGAGAAAATGAATGGGATTGTAATAATTATCACCGCACTGTTGCTCTGCGCTCTTTCATTATCTCAGCCATAAAAAGCAATTTTTCGGGATTAGTTAATTACATTTGAATTGAAAGTTGCTGTGCACACATTAATACAATAAGCAGCTCTCAGAGGAATATGAAAACCCATCTTAGGGCAAAGCTGCACAGATTTAGATCCACACATATTACATAAACGCACATACCTTTGCATTTGTTTGTGGTTTTGTCTAAGATGGCCTTGGTTGATACGATTTTTCCATACCTATAACAAGAACAAATAGAGATGTGTTATGGATTTTAGAACACACACACACACACGGATATAAATAACTCAGTTTGAACAACAACAAAAAAATCATGTTCGAAACACGTGAAACATGACGATACTTTGAGTGCAGATGTATACAATCAAAATTTAACGTATGTACCAGGGTTATTATTGTTAACTACATTTTCATTACTTGAAATAAAATAACCATTTACAGAAATAAAATAAAATATACAAAACAACTTATTTTATTTTAGATAATGGCCAAGGCAACATTTACATTTTTTGTGAGAAACTTATAATAAAAAATACTAAAATAACACTAATATGTATTTGCATATGAATATTGAATATGAAACGACCGTATGTGTGCAAATTAGAGTAGGATGATACAGCTTAATTTAGGTAAATGACTTTGAAAAATAATTGTAGGGCTGTCAAACGATTAATCGCGATTAATCACATCCAAAATAAAAATTTGTGTTTACATCATATATGTGGTTGCACTGTGTATAATTATTTTATACATATATATATATATATATATATATATATATAAATACACACACATGCTTGTATATATTTAAGAAATATTTTAATGTATAAACTATAGTTTTATATATAATTTATATTATATAGAAATATAAATATTTGACATATAAATAATATTTTTTCTTAAATATACATGCATGTGTGTGTATTTATATATATATATATATATACACAAAATAATTATACACAGTGCACCCACATATATTATGCAAACACAAACTTTTATTTTGGATGCGATTAATCGCGATTAATCGTTTGACAGCCCTAAATAATTTACAAAATTGCTTGAATTTTAATTACCAGCAAATATATCATGAAAATATTGAATGCATTTCTGTATCACAGTTGCAAATTAAACAAAAGTCCTACAATGATATTTGAATATTTTGTTTGAAACAAGCAGTAATTTATTATTCATTCTATTTTCATTTTTGGGCGAAAAACTCCTCTAAGATGTATGTCTATAAACCAGAAAATGTAAAAGAAGTGAATCTTGAACAATGCTTGATTGTATTGAGGAATACCCTGCACACGTCTAGGGCCAGAAACGAGATCTTCAGGAGGAAGCGTCTCTGGAGGAGGTTAACGGAGCCAGAAACCTTATTGATTTATGAGGAGGTTATAAAAACTGCAGTGGAATGCTGTAAGGCACATGTGAGTGAAAACACGACCTTTGACCTCACAGGATGGGCACCTCGGCACCAATATGACCTCACGAATACTTCCACGGCCACCGATGGCAAGAAAAAAAGAGGGAAAAAAAGGTCATTAAGCTCTTTCAATTAATAACACAATTAGGAAAGCCTTCGTGAGATTTGAAATCCAATTACAGCAGACTCCTGAAGTCTGTGACCTCGAGGTCTGCTTCTCCAGGGCGAAGGAGGGTTATTTGCACCAATTGACCTAAAATTAATCAATTTACGAGGATCTTGCTCCTTTCTTCCTGAGCGGCTTAGGGAAGCCGTGCTTCAATCAAAAGCTCTGTGGTGTTGGGCAGGGTTTCAAGATTCAATGCTTTCAGGGACTCGGACGACACGTTTACGGCGGCCTTTTTTTCCCATCACATTAGTTTTTTATTATTAAAGAGTCATAAGCCTTGAATCAACAAACCAATCACAATCACATTCTCACTGTTAACTAGTTGCTAATTAGCATGCATGTTATTAGGATATTATCTTGTTTATATAGACAGAGAACATATTAATGCCTTATTCTGCATGACCATATTCTACTTTCCTTAATCATACCCAATACCTAAACTTAACAACTACCTTACTAACTATTAATATACAGTAATTAGGAGTTTATGGAGGAAAAATCATAGTTAATAGTGAGAAATGGACCCTTATCTAAAGTAACCAAAGCAAAAAAACTGCTGAAAATGGGACAGAAAGTCAAATATACAAGACTGTGTATGTAATAAAGTCAAATATACTTATATAGCACTTTTCACAATACACATTGTTTCAAAGCAAATCATAATTTTAATGATTATTATATGAATATTTTCATGCCTTATATACATGTAGGAGATTCGAGCCGGACTATCACGTTGAGACAATATAAACAAATCAAGCATTTGAGATTTGGTATGTATATAATATAAGTATACGTACATTATGAGTATATAATCGCTCTATGTGAGTATACTGTACTGTACATCTTTGTACACTCAGAAAAAAAGGTATAAAAGCTGTCACTGGGGCTGTACCTTTTCAAAAGGTACACTTTTGTACATTTTAGTACCTTAATGGTACACATTAGCATCTAAAATGAACATATTAGCACCTAAGATTTACATATTAGCACCTAAAATGTACATATTAGCACATGAAATGTGCATATTAGCACCTGAAATGTACATATTAACAGCTAAAATGTACATATTTGCACCTGAAATGTACATATTAGCACCTGAAATGTACATATCAGCACCTGAAATGTACATATTAACAGCTAAAATGTACATATTAGCACCTGAAATGTACATATCAGCACCTGAAATGTACATATTAACAGCTAAAATGTACATATTAGCACCTGAAATGTACATATCAGCACCTAAAATGTACATATCAGCACCTCAAATGTACATATTAGCACCTAAAGTGTACATATTAGCACCTGAAATGTACATATCAGCACCTAAAATGTACATATTAGCACCTAAAATGTACATATTAGCTGAAATGTACATATTAGCACCTGAAATGCAAAAAAAACATGAAGAAAACAAACCAAACTCGTACTTAATGAAAATAATCCCATATATTTGTCTATATTTAAAGAAATATGCATCTAAATACACATATTTAAATAGTTGAGAGCGTAGAGAGACTGTAATTCGTAATTTTGGTGCAATTTTCTTCTCTGATTCTCTGATTGGTGGAGATTTCAAAGCAGAATCATGAGTAATTCACATTATTAAAAAAACAAAACGTTAAAATAATGCGTGCTGATTGCTTCATCAAAAGCATACACGATCGATGAACGACCTTGTAGATCACAGTAGGTCTGTCTTTAACGGTTTAAATGTTAAAGGCCTAGCTCAAAATCAATTCCCATAAGGAGAAAATGAACACTTCTGTTGCACTTAATGCACAAAAATATCCAGCACACACAAATATCAAATAAAATACATTCAAAGCACTTTAAACAAAGAATAAAAGTGATGCTGCCTTAGAATTTAGCCGACTTTTTGATCCCGTTGAATGCAGCCTACGTAGGCATCTCACTAGGTTTTGGCACAGAGCGAACGCGTTATGAAAAGTTGATAAATTTCATTCATTAATCTCGTGTCCAGAGAGACAACACAACAGCGTTTATGGGCCTTTTTATGCGCTTCATCGCCTGGTTTACCGGAAAACGACGAGGCCATCGGGAGGAAAAACCCGTCCTAATAGGCCGGCTCTCCATTAGCTTCCACTGAAAATCTATTACAATTGAATTTCGGCGGCCAGACAGTGGAGGAGAAGCAGGGAGACGGATTGAATGACCGAGAGAACAATGTGACTGGTGTTTCACCTGCCATTTCAGCCCCAGTCTTGATCCCATTATAGCAGCTCCAGTTACTCTCCACCAGAAGCGTATTGATCTCTAGTACGAGCTCTGGCCGATGTTTCATAACTCGGCTTAAGCAAACATCTGCTCTGTGGATGCAGTCTTCATGTATTTGTTGAGACTATTGGTGACCATAAGAGCTGTTAAAAAACAGCATTTACAACTGTAAAAAACTACTTTTAAGATTTGTAATCACAACTTTTTTTTCTTTAGTCAAATCAACTTAAATAATTTATCTATATGTAGTTCATATAACATAATATTTTGAGTTTCTAATGATTAAATCAATCTCCTTCATTGTATTAACTCAATTTTTCTATTTCAATGAACTTAAAACTTTAACAGATTACTTAATTTTTTAAGTTAAACCAACAATATTTTTTTACAGTGCTCACTTTTTTTTCACAAATGAATTTCCAATTCTTTTGCGAATACTGGATGAGGATTTTTTTAAATGATTTCATAGAGACTGCATATGAAGCTGAAATATTTTCAAAATTAATGCATTCACAATATATAGATCCAGGATTTTCAAATGCAGTATAAACAATCAATTCATACAGAAAACTTGTGTATTCATGAATATGTGTGCATCTTTTTCCGTAAAAGTAAATTGTAAAAAGTAAGTTGTGTCGTACACTCTAAAAAATGCAGGGGTTTTTTAATCAAAATTTGGGTCACCCAAATGTTGGGTTAAAAATGCAATAAAAAAATTACAGTTGAAAGTGAAATTTGAAGTTGAGTTTAAATTTGAAATTATATTTTGAACCCAACATTTGGGTTTGTCCATATTTTAACCAAATTTGGGTTCAATCAACCCAGCATTGTTTAGAGTATATGTTGATATTAATTTGTGATTGCGTGGATGAGTTTATAGATTTTATTTCTGTTTAATCACGTTTTGTAAATACATATATTTTTAGACTATATTTAGACTAGCTCTCTCTTAAGTATATATATATATATATATATATGAAGAGTTCAGATGCAAAAGCCTCTAAATGCCATTTGTAATTTTCTTCTTTAATGATGATTTTTATCAAGCTTGTATATTTAAGTTCAGTAATTTCACTTAAATAACAATTAATAGGTAATTATTATTGCCATTTAAGTGAAATCACTGAACTTAAATATACAAGCTTGATAAAAATCATCATTCTAGAAGAAAATTTCAAATGGCGCTTAGAGGCTTTTGCATCTGAACTCTTCATATATATATATATATATATATATATATATATATATATATTGCATAACTCTATGAAACAATATAAACAGATCTGAGCATAACTACAAACCATGACATTCATTTAAGAAATTTTTGTTGACGTTTCCTGGTTTGGAAATCACAACTAGCTGGTGTGTAGATGGTGTGTAGATTTTTATGGGAAGCTAACACAAGTGTCAAGCGCAAAGCGCTAGTAACTTTGTGGGCGGATCTCGGCGCTGTTGGTATTTAACCGCAAGTTTAACCGCGCAAGTTCATTCCCTAGTTTGCCGGCGTACGACTTTGCACAAGTGCAAAATAGGAATGATACATGCGTCAGGGTACAAAGTCGATTCAATGCGCTGGGTGCAAGATAGGGCCCAAAACCTCAAAGGAACAAGGAAGAAATAGCTCACTTTATTGCACCATGTCTGGGTAGGATGCAGTGCTAAGTGACCCGACACAAGAACGCACAACCCTTGAAGAATGTTTGAGGAATGTTCCCTCCCTTGGAGAACCGCCCTGGTTTTGGTTCATTTCCAACTAGACACTAGGGTTTCCTTAAGGACAGGCTCTTTAATCTATTCTAGTCTGGATATATGTGAAGGTGAAAGGGTCCTGAATCTGATGAAAGCCATACTTTGATTTGCATGAAAATGCGACTTACTACCAAAATCTACAGCAACACACACACAATACAATCAACTTAACTGAGTAAATGATTTCAACTTAAATTACATATTTATAAAGCACTTTTCACAATACACATGGTTTCAAAATAGAAAATCTATTCTAGTCTGGATATATGCAAAGGTGAAAGGGTCCTGAATCTGATGAAAGCCATACTCTCTCTGATTTGCATGAAAATGTGACTTACACTTACCAAAACCTACACCAACACACACACACACACAAACAGTACAATCAACTTAGCTGAGTAAATGATTTCAACTTAAATGACATATTTATATAGCACTTTTCACAATACACAAACAGTTTCAAAACAGAAAATCTATTCTAGTCTGGATATATGCAAAGGTGAAAGGGTCCTGAAAGCCATACTCTGATTTGCATGAAAATGCGACTTACAGGCGCTTATGTTAAGTGGATTTTTTTTTCTTTTTTGCAGAGTAAAATCCTCTCGGCGACAATTCACAAGCACAGTTCTCATGCATTTTTTCTATCTTCAGTAAGATACAGATGAGAATGAAAATGAAAAATAATTTTACACCCCAGCATGATTTTTAAAAATAAACAAACATCTATGCACTGAGGTTTTAGAGTTGCTAAAGTATATATATATTTAGCATGCATGATGTGTAAAGAGATGCATTTTTAAAATCTCAATTTCAGGATGAGGTGTTGCAACCAAAATCTATACACACACACAGCAGCACAGTACAGTACAGTACAATCAACTTAAATTACATCAAAACGACTTCAAAAAAGTTGAATCTCTTTATGAAAAAATAAATTAAAAAGGCTATATACACTTCCACTAAATTTTGATGAGTTGAATGTAAAAAAAAACATATGTTGTCATGACTTATTGATCATGTTATTTGCATATATCCAATCTGATGGACAACATTTTGAAGCAACATTCATAAGCGTTCAACATTTTGAATATATTTGGCTACAAACGAAGACATTTTAAAACAGTTTCAGACAGAGCCAATACATCAATATTGAGATACTGAATAATAGCATCAAACGGCCGAAAAATATTGAGACAAATGTAACTATATCGCTATAAGGTAATCATATCGGCAGTCAAAAAAGAATAGAGGATCAAATTCACACACACTGATCGGATGTTGCATGGTTCAACATATCTGATTCTCAAAGCCCCATAAGCTTGTGTTATGATGACAATACCTCTGACCTCACATCTTTCCCAGGGATGTGTCCTGGAAAAGGTTACACCAGAAAGGTCAAAGGACAAATCTCTTTAGCCATCGTGATGAGATTAGGCTAAATACAGTGAAGGGTTAGACGATCACACCACTGACCCTCCAGTGAAAAGCCCAACACTAATCCAGAGCCTCAATCATGCCCATAGATGAACTGTGCTCTCTTTAGTCTTTTTCTAATTAAAGACACTGCTTGAATTCCTCTGAGGACAAACCTGTGAACATCACAAGGCGTACAGTCGAAAAGTTATTTGAGGTGATGCAAATATAAAAAGGTGATTTCTTCAAGAAACAAAGTGACGTTGGACCTATAAATGTGCCTCTTCACTGAGATGCAGACCCGATAGTTTAGACTTCTTAGGGTTTATTTTATTTTACAGTGTCCTTATTACATGTTACATGAACTTATTTAGAAAATCATGCATAATTACAACCCTAAACCAAACCCTATTCCTATATAATAAGTACATGTTGATATTACTCAGTATGCAAATGTACAATTTTACTGTAACATGTACACCATAAAATAATAATAATAAATAAGGCTGAAACAGTGTGCGCAAGTACATGAATGCATGTAAAGGTAACTATTGCATAAAATAATTAAATAAATAAACAAATACCCAAATAAATGAATGATGTGATATACAGTATATCCATATTAACAGTTTTAGGTATGAGTTACGAAATTGAATATTTTAATTAGGGCTGTCAAACGATTAATCGTGATTAATCGCATCCAAAATAAAAGTTTGTGATTACATAATATATGTGGGTGCACTGTGTATAATTATTTAATATGTATATATATATATTTAAGAAATATTTTCATGTATATACTGTATATAGATTTAAATATAATTTATATTTTCTATAAATATAAATATTTTATGTATAAATAATATTTTTTCTTAAACATACACGCCTGTGTGTGTATTTATATATATACAAAATAATTATACACCGTGCACCCACATACTTTTATTTTGGTATTATTTTGGCCCTAGTATTTATTATATTTTTCATGGCTTCTTAGGCATTTTATATAGTGCAAATATCTGGCCATAAAAGGAAAAAAGAGAAGAAAAGAAAAGAAAAGAAAAGAAAAAATGTTTTATTGTTGAGTCCTGCTTCTAGTCCTGAGTAATGAGATCTTCTAATTAGCAAACACAAAGGGCAATGTGTTACAAAGTCGATGTTCGTTGTGTGTGTGTGTTTGTGTATATAGAGTGGGAGGAAGTTTGATGAAGGGCTCAGAGGAGGAAAATGAGACTTCAAAGTCACATCAGTGGTCTTTCATCCAGTCACCATCTGAGATCCAGTAACAGGATCATTCTGTACTCTGCTTCTGCTCGTGATGCAGCGAAACAAACCTCGTGCTCCTTTGAAACTAAACACCTCTAAACATGTTTGTTCTTGGGGTTGGAGCAAACAGTACACGTTTCTCTACACCCTACACACCATCAGTGGACAGGACTGATTCACATGTGACAGCTAAGAACAAACACAGAGTACTGCAGAAATTCACAGCGGGATGTGTCCTAAATAAATCAAACGGTTAGAGATTGTTTCAACCCAAATGTTGGGTTAAAAAATGCAGTTAAAAAATTTACAATTGAAATCGAAAGTTGAAGTTGGGTTCAAATTTGAAATGACATTTTTAACCCAACATTTGGGTTTGTCCATATTTTTCCCAACTTTGGGTCACCCAAGTGTGGTTGGAACGTGCCGCATTAATATAGAAGCCACATGAATACGTTTTTAATGTTCTATAATATGATTTTACAGTATTAAGCATTTATTTTTCTCAACTCAAATGTTTTATAAAGTAAAGCAGGGTGAGGAATAAACTTTTCCATTGAGGTGCAATATGCGCTGACTACACTGTAAAAAATATTTTCAAGATATGTTATCACAACATATTTTCTTTTTGTCAAATCAACTTTATAATAATTCATTTAGTTGAGACAACTTATTATTTTCAGTTTCTGATGATTAAATTAATCTCCTTCATTGTATTAACTCACTTTTTTCCAGTTCAATCAACTTAAAATTTTAAGGCAACCCAGGTTACTTACTTTTTTAAGTTAAACCAACAATATTTTTTTTATAGTGTAGTAATCACAACATTTTTTCTTTTGTCAAATCAACTTAAATAATTTATTTAGTTCAGAAAACATATAATTTTGAGTTTCTGATGATTAAATCATTCTCCTTCATTGTATTAACTTACTTTTTCCAGTTCAATGAACTTAAAATTTTAAGGCAACCCAGTTACTCACTTGTTTAAGTTAAACCAACAATATTTTTTTTTTACAGTGTAGAGTTAAGGGCCTTTTTTGACCTTTGTAAGGGAATTAGCTCATTAAATGTATCTACACTCTAAAAATGCTGGGTTGTTTTAACCCAACTTTGGGTCAAATATGGACAAACCCAAATGTTGGGTTAGAAATGTAATTACAAAAATTTAACCCAATGGCTGGGTTTGTCCATATTTGACCCAAAGTTGGGTTAAAACATCAATTTACAACCCAAATACTTATATTTAACCAATGACTTAAAGATTGTTACCAATAAAATTTTATTAGCATCAACTTTTTTTGTCCCCTTATCTTGAAATTGGTGGCCTTTTTGTTTGCATTTTTGCCCCAATCCCATGCCAATGTCTGGCCCAACTTCATCCTAACAAAACTCAATAAATGCAATGATTTAATTCAATTGACTATCCTTCCCAAACATTGGTTATTTAATATATTTTTGTTTTGAATGCTCAGCAAAAATGACTAGCTGATATATAATTACCATTTGGTCATCCCACTCACCCTAACTTAGACGCACCAACAACACTGCAGCAATGCAGTGTGGTCTATCTGTCAGTCTTCTTCCTCACAGGAGTCCTCTGAGTCCTGCGATTCTGCTCGAAACTCACAACAAGTCATCCAATAGACTCAAAGCGACACAGCATATGCCTCATATTTTATTGATGGCATTCATCCCAGACCTCTTAGAGGGGAAAGTCACCCTCCAGCCCTTGACACAGAGTGACCGAAATATGAGAGTTCATTGGGCCGCAGTGCCAGTCTGTGTGAGATTATAATACTAAGACTCCAGAGCCAAGCAATGACTCTTTCTTTATCCAACACCGTTAATCGACAGAATTTATGGCATAATTATTTAGTGCATAAACTCCACCGTTTTAAAAAAAGCATTAAAACACAAGAAATAGAAATTCAATAATACTAGATATGCACAAATATTCAAATTCTGGCCAGTCGATAATTCGTCGATAATTGATTTAATTTTGATTTAATTTTATGGCCAGAAATTGATCAAAGGACCATAAATTTAACTTATAAATAGATTTAAATCAATTAAATAACACACTGAAAATCAATTGTTTTGCAACAATTGATGAAGTGAATCCATGAATCACAAATGTTTACTTTTTAGATTTGATAAAAATTACATTTAACAGTTTTATTCAATTATTCAATGTTTTCCAGTTTCATTCAATGTTTTTCAATTAAGGGGGCATTTACATGACAACGGTGTACTAAAAGTTCTTCACGTACAAACCACAACGTTGTCAAAACTCGCGAAAACTAAAACGAAAGCTCAAATCCAAAGGCGATGTCACTTTGTAAAGAAACACTATGCACGCCTCCTATTAGACTGAATGTGAAATACATATGACATCAACAAATTAACAACAAATTGTAGTTTGCACAGACGATAATGGTATCGTTTTCAGAAACTTAAACATAATCTGATGGGAATATTGGATGATTGCATGTGATCTACATGTAAAAATAGGTGAAATGCACAATAAAACATCCAATATATGTAGAATATAGATACTTTTTAAAACTATTCTTGAATATTAGCCGCGAATCAATATGATTCTGATACATTGCACATCCTTAGAAAATAATACACAGGTTCAAAAGAAGATATAAGACTTTATAATAGTGTGAGAGAATCATTTATTTATCTTGCCCGCATTAAGTTTAATCCAATCTTTTCAATGTCAAACACACATAGCTAATGCGGTGACTTAAGTGCAAGAATACCAGAAAGAGACTGTTCACATATTACACCAATAATTAGTAGAAACATAGTCCCACTTCATAAAGATGATTTAATTGTCAAGTAATATTCAGGAATCATTCACATCAGTGCTTTAATAACAAACACAAACTCCATAATTCTGCTTTTGCAATTACAATGTTGCTCCATCTGTCTCACTGTAGCCACAAATTGTCTCCAAAAAACTGAGTCAAAATATTTTTTTTTTGTGATATTTAAAATCATGCCAAAGATGCATCGAGTTTGAAACAGTCCTCAGATCTCTGAACGTCTCTCAAAAACACCCTAATTTATGAACGGACAATCTCTGATCAATAAACTGACCTCAGAGCCATTCGACCACATCGAAGCATTCATTCATCAAGCAAAAACCTTCATTCATCAAGCAAAAGCATATTGTTTCAAAAACAAACTGGGAATGGGCTACAAATCTGACCCTGTAAAGCAGCGATTGGATTGTTGATTCATCGGCCACAGTAATCGATCTTCATTTGGAGGAGCCGTGAAACTGGGCTTAACGAGACACATACGGTCAAACTGGGGCGCTGGAGGCCACACTGTTCATCTTATCTTCTACTACAGCAAATAAAACAACTCTCAAAGTGCTTTCCTAAATCATTAAAGCTTTCGGTACTCTTAAGCGAGGGCTGTATGATCAGATAAGCTTAAAGGAGTAGTTCACTTTTAAAAAAGCTTTTGCTGATAATTTACTCACCCCCATGTCATCCAAGATGTCCATGTCTTTCTTTCTTCAGTCGAAAAGAAATTAAGGTTTTTGATGAAAACATTCCAGGATTTTCTCCATATAATGGACTTCAATGGGGTCCAAACGGTTCAAGATCCAAAAGACAGTTTCAGTGCAAACGGCAAACTGTTCAAAGGGCTTTAAACGATTCCAGATGATGAATAAGTGTCTTATCAAGTGAAATAAACAGTAATTTAAAAAAAACGAGTTTTATAAGCTCTGGTCTGTGATGCGCGTTCGTGACTCACCTGTTCGAATTCGTTCATCAAAATGAACAAATCTTTTTTCGAGTCATTTGGTTCATTCAAAGAACGAAATTAACAAACTGACTCGGAAAAAGATTAGTTCATTTTGATGAACGAGTTCGAACAGGAGAGTCACACAGAACAGAGCAAGGCGAGCGTTTGAGCTTATAAAACCTAAACTTTGTTATATATTTTTTAAATGAGCGATCGTTTCGCTTGATAAGAGCCTTATTCATCGTCTGGAATCGTTTAAAGACCTTTGAACAGTTTGTAGTTTGCACTGAAACTGTCTTTTGGACCTTGAACCGTTTGGACCCCATTGAAGTCCATTATATGGAGAAAAATCCCGAAATATTTTCATTAAAAACCTTAATTTCTTTTCGACTGAAGAAAAAAAGACATGGACATCTTGGATGACATGGGGGTGAGTAAATTATCAGCAAAAGTTTTTTTTTAAAATTGATCTACACCTTTAACTCCAATTGTATTTGTCTGAAAGAAGAATGGCAGACACACTTAGGATGGCTTGAGAGTGAGTAAATCATGGGGTGATTTTAATTTTTGGGTGAATCATCCCTTTAAGTAGAATACATTTCTAAAATGACAATAATCATGATTATTAATCCAGTTACCATAACAGTGCAGCCCTTAATCCTGACGCTTGTCTGCGTTTTGCATAGCCTGGGTTTCCCCATTCTCCCTTTGCACAGCATGATTGTATTCACACTGCTTGCAGTCTGGATACCAAATTTTCGCCTCAGCGAGGGGACCAATCACAAAACGGGGAGGGAGCAGCAAGACGATGATGACGTCTATCCGACACACCGAAGCAGTTTGTTTATACCTATGGAGCAAACATTGCAGCAGACGCGAAGTTACCTTTCGATGCAGCCTTAAGATACATACGCCATCGTGTACACATAAATCTCTGACCCATCGTCTTCTTCCTCGTCTAATTTCTGTCGCTCTACATACGTCATCTGGTATAATTGAAACGATTGACTATACGCTACATACAGGCGCATTTGATAGACATTCGTAGCACCCAATAATATGGCTCTGGGCATTCGTAAACCACGCCTCAAATACGAGAAAATGAACATGTGGTTCCCGCACCACGTCTCAATCTCAATAAGACGTTAGCCAGGCTCCGTTTTGCAGGTAATATCTCCAGAAATGAAAGTTAGGGCGGTACTCACGGCTGGCAGAGCTTGACCAGGTCATGGTCGGTGGTGTTTGGCGGTAACCCACGAATGTAGAGGTTAGTTTTACTGAGCTGCTCCCAGCCGGCCGTGCTGCTGCTGCTGCTGTGATTGGTGCTGCTGTTGGTCCCGGGACTGGGCGGAGCCATCGGGTGGGAGGCGGGGCCAACAGGGGGCTGGTGGGGGAGGGGACACAAAACAAAGCTAAAGTCAGAGTGAAACCAGAACATAGCAAGGCGAGCATTTGAGCTTATAAAACGTAAAATTTGTTGTTGTTTTTTTTTAAATGAGCGATCGTTTCGCTAAATAAGACCCTTATTCATTGTCTGGTGTCGTTCAAAGCCCTTTGAACAGGACCTTGAACCATTTGGTCCACATTGAAGTCCATTATATGGAGCAAAATCCTGGAATGTTTTCATCAAAAACCTTAATTTCTTTTCGACTGAAGAAAGAAAGACATGGACTTCTTGGATGACATGGGGGTGAGTAAATTATCAGCAGAAGTTTTTTGAAAAATGAACTACTCCTTTAAGCTGGACTGTGACGCTATTTTCTTCTAGAAACAAACATTGTTGCATTATTTTCCAGTTATCACTGTAAAGCTGCTTTGAAACAATCTGTATTGTAAAAGGTGCTATAGAAATAAAGGCGACTTGACTCGACTACTGACTAGTAGCATTTCCCAAAATTTTGAACAGAATCAAATGCAAAACAATGAAAAACAGGTGAAATGTGTAATTGTGATGTTAAAATGCAATTTCTCTCCCATGAGTTCAACTCATAGACCAGGCACACGTTTACATTTGTTAGTGAATTGTTGGGACTTTGTCAACCCGGTCTCATCCCAAGACGTCATATAACTGACGTTTTGGGACGTCTTTTGACCATACGTCAATATTCGCCTTTTTAGGGCCCCCTTAAACGTCGGTAGATGAGGTTATTGGATCCTAACCCTACCCCAGACCTAAACTTAACCCTAAACCTAACTGACGTTAAAGGTAAAGCGTCAGTTGTATGACGGCCCGGGATCGCCATCTACCGACGTTTAAGGGGGCCCTAAAAAGGCGGATATTGACGTATGGTCAAAAGACGTCCCAAAACGTCAGTTATATGACTTTTTGGGATGAGACTGTGTTGACTTTGTAGCCTGGAAATCCAGACCCAAATCCGAAAGATTAAGGGTCTGGCATTGAGTAGTGAAAATCGCCCAACTCGAGGGGCGGCACCAAGCATGCATTTGAAAATCTCCCAGCACGCCATTGGATAACACTACGACCAATAACAACAATACGCCCCATATGCTTCGCTACCAGTGGAGCTAACTGGTAGACTAGACTCTTCGGCAACGTATCGAACGCCGTCTTCCAAGTCTAACTTGTTCATTGTAGCGGCCAAAGCCATTTCAAACAACTGGTGTTCATCCATGGCCATCTTGCAATGTTTACTAATGACTTCAATGTCACAGCGCTGTCGTCATCTGTTTGGCTCGCCTATATCAAATACACCGATGTGATTGGTGCAGCTCAGCTACGTGGGCATTAATGAGCATTATTACTCAATGCCAGAGTGACTCGTTGAGCAAATTTAATTGTGCTCTTGCGAGAACTCTGGATTCCCAGGGTATGGACTTTGGGACACGCCTTGTGAAGAAAACCGGGACGTCTGGTCACCTGACTTGAACAAGACTGTCGAAGAGCCGCCCAAACCTTCTCCACACTGCAGAACTCATTATAAAGACTGAGGAAGTTAAAAAACCTGTAATTTAGGTTTGCATATACAGTGTTTTACATAAAAACACCATCCTTAAATGAAAATGATTTCATTATTTAGTCACGCTGATGTCGTTTCAAACCTGTATGTGGATATTTTAATGCTATTCAAACTTTTAAACAAAATTTTGCTATTGGTGTTGTACTCTCAGCTACTTTGAACACATTTTACCATGTTTATATCCTTTATGTGGTTTTCTTAATGCAATCTCAGTGTTGAAATGCTTCCAGTCTAGGGCTATTTACATTTGTAGTGATGTATTTGGCAAGAAAAAAAGAAAATAATTGTAAGGCCAGCATCATTGATAAGATATTTGTCTTACAAAAACGCATTGCTTCGCTTCAGAAGTTATAAATATGGATATTTTTATTACAAAAACACATCGCGTCACTTCAGAAGGCCTTTATAAACCCCTGGAGTCATATGGATTACTTTTATGATGTATTGATGAGCTTTTACCATTATAAAGCTTGAAAGAACCAGGATATTTTTCAAATATAACTCTGTTTGGCTGAAAGATGAAAGTCATAGACACCTAGGATGGCTTGAGGCTAAGTAAATTATGGGATAATTAAAATTTTGGGGTGAACAAACCCTTTAATTTCAGTAAATCATTCATTTTTTCATTCAATCATTCATTGATTTCAGTTATCACTATTAATTAATGCTGTCCAAAAGAGAAGGTACTAGCTTGCTTTTACAAGTTCTATATTAAAAAGAGTAATTTCAAGTCTAATCTCCAAGACACAAAAGCTAAAACAAATGCAAAACAGGAAAGCAATGTCGTAGCTCTGATAAATCTGGACCTAAAGGAAGCCTGTTGGGAATTTTTTGGGAAATTTCTTGATACTTTAAAAACATATCTGCAGCAGTGCATGGGTGCAAATCTTTGTCAAGTTAAGATGGCTCATGCTCACATTTCATATAAACATAAAACATGTCTGTTCTGATTCACCAATAGAATAAGTTTGGTTTTGCATATGCTATTAAGAATCCTATGTTTTAATGCATTGATTTCTCCCTCCAACTCTAGTGTACAGGGTCTCTGAATCTCCTCAGCATACACTGCTCATGTTTGTCAGGACTAGGATGAGTATCTGGCAGCGCTGTGATCCATATCTGCAGTGCAGTCTCTTCCACTTCAGAAAGCGGTTGTCAGCATTAAGTGGGTCCACAGGGGCCGGAAGCTCTGACCTAGGAGCAAAGCTGACGGAGAAGACGCTTTGAGAATCTAAAGGAAGTGAATGCGGCACAAGAGGCCGAAGGGCGAGTGTTGAACATTTCTATGTGCCGAACCCTTTCGTGAGAGCTTGATATGTGCAGATGTACGACAGACAGACAGATCTCATTTCATTGAACATCTACAGTAGGTCTACAGCAATTTCAAGAGGATCACAAGGAATTATTTATTTCTATTAGAGCCCGACCGATAAAGGATTTTGAAGGCCGATACCGATACAAATATTTTTGGGTTTTAAAATCCGATATTCCGATATATCGGCCGATATATTTTTTTTATTAAATATTGTTGGATTTCACACACGTGTAAAAGAAAAGCTAACTTTTCTGCACAAGATACGTCTGATACTTTTTCTCTATGTCTAAATGTTCACTCCTCGCAAGTAAACTTACATTTTACAATGCAGGGACTGTAACTAGAGATATGCTAGCTATAAATACAGTAATCATTACTTTATTTAGGCAGAAAAAGTTCATTGTGGTTTCCAAGCTCATTAATGTTAACGTTAGCGGTCTTCCACTGATGATAGTGGCATTAGCTACTGTAGCTTTGTGGTTAGCTAGTCTATGATGAGCCATAATTTAGCAATAGATAACGTCATACTGCAAATTGTAAAACATACATTTTCAATATAACAGGCCAAGGAGAGATGATTGAAGCGTGTTTCGTCCATTTTTATTTCATTTTTTAAATATTCATTTATCGGCCATTATAACTGACGATACCGATATTTTGGAAAATGCCTAATATATCGGTCTGGCTCTAATTTCTACGGTAAAAAATCTGTCATTACGATTGAAAAATGACGCCGTTTCCATTAACCGATGTTATGCGACTAAAACGTAATTTTTTCCTCTCATGATAAAAATCAAGGCAACGGACGTTGGTAGGTTTACATATATCAGAGCCACGGCACTAGACATTATTATTATTGATGGAAGGAGACGTATGCGTGTTATCCAAGCATTAATGGCTGGGAAAGAGCCTTATATTGTGAACGGCACATCTGAGATGTTTGCACTGAAACTGTCTTTTGGACCTTGAACCGTTTGGACCCCATTGAAGTCCATTATATGGAGAAAAATCCTGGAATGTTTCCTTCAAAACCCTTCATTTCTTTTCGACTGAAGAAAGAAAGACATGGACATCTTGGATGACATGGGGGTGAGTAAATTATCAGCAAAAGTTTTTTTTTTTAAAGTGAACTACTCCTTTAAGTTCCTTGACTTTTTAATATTCACCACAATCTAAAAAAAAGGAGAATAGCGCACAAATAGTGCAACATATGCTTTTGCATTTGTGTTTTTCGGTTCTTACGGATACAATAAAGATATTTTTGCTCATTATAGTGGTGAAAGGGTTGTGTTTATACTGCATGAATGATTTGTACACATGCTAGATTCAATAAAAGGGATGGAATATATGAACTAGGTAAAATAAAATTATTTTTAAAGAATCTTTGTACAGTGAGAAATGGACTTTTGGATTGATTTCTCAAATATAAACGCAAACTCCACTCAAGTAAATGTCACAAGGATCCACAAGAAAACTTCATAATCAGAACCCAAATGTGAGGCACACTGAAAATCTTCTGAACGGGCTGCGGATCTGTTGAGGTCAATGCTTTGCTGGCTTCATTCTCTGCACTATAAAAGAGTTCTTGTGTGGTAAAGACATCACTTCCGTCCTGTTTTGTATGGACACAGATGTTCTGTGCTGTGGAGGTCTTCCTGCTCAAGTGCCCTCGCAGTTCAACTGTGATTACCCCGCTCGCTCTTTTGTGGAAGTAACAAGGAGGAGGAAGCGTTGGGAATCTCTGGTATGCAGCCGTGACACAGTTGACTGGATGAGTTTCATACTGGAGCGGAAAACTGTCCTCCAGCGTTCCCATTATGCCTTTTACACAACTTCTGCTCCAACATTAAACGGACAGAAAGTTCATTGTGAGAACACATTCCTTTTGTTTTACATGGTAGTGCACATGATACTATTTCACATGTCACATGACCGAAAAACACCAATGAGGAACTAATATAAAGGCTGGTTTTTACTAAATATTTTCCTGATGGTATAATTACCAGAAAAGTCATTAATCTTCCACTTCTGTCTTGTCTACACCCATTTGAATAGACTAAGTTTAATGCAATAATATGTATTTGCTGCAATATCTTCTGAAAGTACTATTCTGATTAATTTTTGTGTTATGAAAACATAATAAAAAAAGCTTATATGTAGAACGCTGCAAGTTTCTAAAAACATGAACATGTACTGTAACATTATTGGAAGAAAGTCATTTAAGAAACCAGATTTAAAGGGATACTCCACTTTTTTTGGAAATAGGCTCATTAGTAAAACAGTTGAGTTTTACCGTTTTCGAATGTATTCAGACGATTCGAATGTATTCAGACGAGACCAGAAACTGTCTGGTTAAAGATATTCTTCTAAATATCAAAAAATCATCTGAATGGATTTGAAAACTGTAAAACTGTATTCCGATATATCGGCCGATATATTTTTTTTATTAAATATTGTTGGATTTCGCACACGTGTAAAAGAAAAGCTAACTTTTCTGCACAAGATACGTCTGATACTTTTTCTCTATGTCTAAATGTTCACTCCTCGCAAGTAAACTTACATTTTACAATGCAGGTGTAACCCCTCACACCCGGGTCCTACTCGCCCCGCTCCGAGCGGGCCTCGAACCCGGGTCTCCGGCGTGAGAGTCAGGCGCTCTAACAAGGAGGCTAAAGACTGCAGCCTCTAGCGTCTGTCGCTAGAGCGCCTATTGAGATCGGGGAGTGAGGTTTACTCGCACAGCAACTACTAGCTGGCCTCCGTTACACTGGGACTGTAACTAGAGATATGCTAGTTATAAATACAGTAATCGTTACTTTATTTAGGCAGAAAAAGTTCATTGTGGTTTCATTTTTGTGTTATGAAAACATAATAAAAAAAGTTTATATGTAGAACGCTGCAAGTTTCTAAAAACATGAACATGTACTGTAACATTATTGGAAGAAAGTCATTTAAGAAACCAGATTTAAAGGGATACTCCACTTTTTTTGGAAATAGGCTCATTAGTAAAACAGTTGAGTTTTACCGTTTTCGAATGTATTCAGACGATTTTCTGATATTTAGATGAATATCTGTAACCAGACATTTTCTGGTCTCATTGACTTCCATAGTATATGGAAGTCAATGAGACCAGAAACTGTCTGGTTAAAGATATTCTTCTAAATATCAAAAAATCATCTGAATGGATTTGAAAACTGTAAAACTCAACTGTTGACTCTGGGGGAGTGGTAAAATGAGCCTATTTCCAAAAAAAAAGTGGAGTATCCCTTTAAATATATGATCTGCATTATGTTATTAATATGCAAATGCCAGTTCACCAGAGAATAGGGTTGATTTTAATTTGAGAGTAAAAGAGTAACTCTCATATAATAGCATGCATTGTTTGTACTGGATATGAGGCGTAGAAGTCAAATATAATTTTGGGAATATGTGCTACAGGCTTATTTAGATGAATATTATTTCATACCATGTTCAGCTGTCACTAAGCACTTCTGTTTACTTCTATTAGTAATATTTCCACTTTGACTCACATTTAACGAAACAATTCACCCAAAAATGAAAATGTTGTCATCATTTGCTTAACTTTGAGCCACTTGGACCATGTATTATATTCTTTCTTCCATGATAAAAGTAGTCTATGATTTATGCACTATATGCTGATGGCATTTTGCAAAAAATAGACTGAAGTAAATAATAAAAAGTAATACATATGAATCACTTTTATGATGCATTTTGTCTTTTTTGTAGTGTGACAATATAAAACACTGTACTTTTTCATGATTTTGGAAAACACAAATTCAGATGGACATGAGAACGAGTAAAATCATTTTGGGTGAACTGTCCCTTTAAAGGTCCAGTGAGCGATTTCTGGTTGATGTTTGAAGTCACCAATAACACGCCCCTACCAAAAAGGATCACATCCCTATTCTGATGCCTTCGCCCCCATATTCATACTCATGCTACGCAACACAGGCAACAACAACAGTGAAATCTGCTGATGTGCCTGATGTTATCAATACATAAAAGCAATTAGTGTTACTATGATCATTTAGGTCGAATGTCTAATTGATATTTAGCCTCTCTACTCCCTTCCATCCAAAACAAACAAACATGGTTTTCATGAACAGGTACCTAATATATTACAAATGTGACATAGTGATCACTAAAAGAGGAACCCAAAGAAAAAAACATTTATTAGGAGTGTTATCTCACTTTCCGGGCACACTTTAGAAGCCAATGCTTGAAATGGGCGGTGGAGGAGGTTTAGACGTCCAGGTTTATAATAATAATAATAATAATGCAAATGAAAAACAAGCGAAAATGACACACAAGTGAATTCAAGCAAAAGACAGCAAATCTTAGTTATATAAATCAACCTCGGCTCCCCTATTATGAGTGGACACGCCCATTACTGCTGATTGGCTCACTCTCTCTCCTCCCCTATCATGAGTGGACACGCCCCTTACTGCTGATTGGCTCGCTCACTCTCTCTCCTCCCCTATGATGAGTGGACACGCCCCTTACTGCTGATTGGCTCCCTCTGTGGATACGCCCCTTACTGCTGATTGGCTCTCTCTCCTCCCCTATTATGAGTGGACACACCCCTTACAGCTGATTGGCTCACTCTCTCTCAATCATGAGTGGACACACCCCTAAGTGCTGATTGGTGCAATCTCTCTCCTATCATGAGTGGACACACCGCTAAGTGCTGATTGGCTCACTCTCTCTCCTATCATGAGTGGACACACCCCTAAGTGCTGATTGGTGCAATCTCTCTCCTATTATGAGTGGACACACCCCTAAGTGCTGATTGGTGCAATCTCTCTCCTATCATGAGTGGACACACCGCTAAGTGCTGATTGGCTCACTCTCTCTCCTCCCCTATCATGAGTGGACACACCCCTAAGAGCTGATTGGCTCACTCTCTCTCCTCCCCTATCATGAGTGGACACACCCCTAAGAGCTGATTGGCTCACTCTCTCTCCTCCCCTATCATGAGTGGACACGCCCCTAAGTGCTGATTGGCTACATGTGTTTTGGTGCTTGTTTCAATCCACTTTTCAATGGCGTTTTTCCAAAATTGCTTACTGCACCTTTAATTCCCCCACAAAGGCAGAGACAGCAGTGAAAATGCCCAAGATTGGCAGGTGCTGAAAAGCACAGATCTGAGCTCCACGAAATCCAGTAGTGCCGAACAAAATATCATTTCATTAAAGGTCTACACAACAAAGACAGCATTTAGGGGTCAGGACAGAGTCAATGTCCTATTGAAATGGCCTGGAAACCCTTTGGCCGCTCTTTATGCCATTGTCCAATGCAGCTGCGTAAAGGCGAAACCACAAGACTGGGTAAAGGAGACAAGCTCGAGTTTAAAAAGAAGACGGTGGATTATTAAAGGTCAACACTAAATCTGCCTTGATATGAATTGCTCCAACACTACTGATATTGAACATTTAACAGGGCAATTAAAACGTCTCTTTCGATCAGTGGCACGTTTTGACTTCTGAAATCAGGCCGCAAAGTCTCTTTGTGTTCAGGTTTTTTAGCAATTTAAATGCATGCTTTCACATGGTTTCTGGCTTAAAGGCATAACACAATCAACAAGCAACCATATATGCATTTTAATGCCTAATTAAGTTCACTCACAAGTTTAAATGAAGTTTAAAGCACAATCCTTGAAGTAAAAAGCACATTCTGTCACTGTTAGCCTGCATTTCTCCATTCATGTCGAGCTTTTAGAGGTCAATGAAAACCTGGGTAGTTAAAATACTATATGACATACAGAATATTGCTTTTGCTTTGTTCCTGTACCGCTGATTCTCATTCAGTTTGTTTTCTTTCTGAGAAGGCACTGCCTCTCCAAACGCCCCTGGTTTCTACTTTAGATGAAAATAAACTCGTCATCCTGTAAAGCACAAAGACTTTATGCTATTAGTCAAGTGTTCTGAGAGGATACACTGGAAAACAGCACAGTTAGTCACGTTGCCGGTCAAGCGGGAAGTCCTTGAAGCGTGCTAATCTCTTTAAATGCTCGCAGGATGAATAGTTTAGCAGAATCACATTTTACCATCCTATTCATGTAAAATAAAGCAGCTCTTCCTGTCGACGTCATCCTATTTATCGGACAGCACTTTCCAAGAAAACAGTCGGTTTTTCAAGCCACGACTTCAGGACAGGCCTCGAAAAAACAAAACGAGGCCGCTCATCTGATCTTTGCATCGGAGAAACAGGAAATGAGGCACAAACAAGTGGACAAAGAACATCTTTGAGGACGAGAAGCCAGTGTTTCCCCTCGAAGGTCCTCTGACCGAAACACACACATTCCCAGAGTGGAACGGGCTTTTCTTAGGAACTCAAAGCTTGTTTTGTATCTCGCATCTGTTTGACCATTCAGCTCTGCGGGGAGAGACTGGCTTCTTATCAGAGAACCGCAGACCTCGTCAGCCCATCATATCCGTGCTGGAAATACACTGAAGACTTCCAGTAAACGCCCTCACCCTGCGAGAGATCCAGCTCGGCTGCTAAACGGGCCTGTGAATATACGCATAATCCTCTCGAGCGACTATACCAAGCCCTTCCTCTTTTATCAAGCGCTCAATCTCTTAGCGTGCCGCTGCTGCTGATAAATCAAATTTCATCATTAGGAGATGCAATAAAAGCATGTGATTGGCAACGAGGCTTCCGCAGATACTGCAACTCCAAACGGCGACACTATCTGATCCCAACATGATGCGCTGATATGACACCGAGTTACGGATCAAATGACCCCAAAATCATATTAAAAACAATGTTAAATTAAAGGAATTGTGATTTTATTGTCATGAGAAGTAAAAAATATTCTCATTACCGTAATGCAGACGTTTGACTTTTCAGTTTCGTCCCAATTGTGAGTAATGTGATATGTTAATGTTTTGATATATTTTAATATCATAATATATATATATATTAGGGCTGTCAAACGATGAATCGCAGTTAATCGCATCCAAAATAAAAGTTTGTGTTTACATAATACAGTATATGTGGATGCACTGTGTATAATTATATATATATATATATATAAAATACACACACATTCTTGTATATATTTAAGAAATATTTTCATGTATATACTGTATATAGATTTATATATAATTTATATTATATATAAATATCAATATTTTATATATGAATAATATTTATTTCTTAAATATACATGCATTTGTGTGTATTTATAAATATACAAAATAATTATACACAGTGCACCCACATATATTATGTAAACGCAAACTTTTATTTTGGATGCGATTAATCACAATTAATCATTTGAAAGCCCTAATATATATATATATATATATATATATATTAGGGGTGTAACAATATATCGTGCCACAATATATCGCAATACAAAAACGCAACAATAAGTATTGTGGATAGTGACAATATGTATCATAAAAAAAAAAGTTTTAGTGTCAGTACTACATTAAACTACTATATATAATGTTGATTATAAATGTATAATAATGCAATGGGGGGAATATTTGTGGGTCCTCCTGATAATGTCAAATGACTTTTGGCATTAAAATCCAAAATTATTTTAAATATATCTAATGCAAGAATATTCGTCTAAGCATTTTCAGCTTCAGAATCATGAATATTTTTATTCTGGTGTCACCATTGTCCTTGGGTTACAAGTATATTCATTTAAACCCACAATGTAATATCAAAGTTAGCATTTTAATCTTTTATCATATGTCCTGGAGTATCGCAATAATATATTGTGAGTTCAGTATCGAATTGTGACATGACGGTATCCTTAATATATATATATATATATATATATATATATATATCGTTTTTGGTTCAGCATTAAAGTAATGAGAATTTGAGAGGGAATTGACATGTAAATGTCATATTCTTCATGAAAATGCCAGAAATCCAGCTAAAATATGACTTTGACATTTTCTTTGCAGATTTCACCCAAAAAGACTTGAAAACCGCACCTCAAAGAACATTTTAAAGTCAAATACGATTTTTACCCAATTATGTGGCCAGAATTTGCATATCATCCTCAACAATCGAGGAATTAATACATTTCCAGCAAATGTTTTCAAATTTGTCATGCACGATCAACAAATAAGGCTGAAAATGACTGTTCAAGATAGGTGGTGCGTGTGAAATGCATGAGGTGAGGCTTAAACGATCAGTGTCAATATGAGAACACACAAGGTGCATTAATTCAGCACTGTGACTTTTGACCATTACAGGCCGGTAAAGCAGATTAACCACTGAAACCACACACTCCATCAAAGCAGGCAGACAGGGCTGTGAATGCATGTTCACATCAGAGGAAAATGCAGTGACGTGCATGAGACGCGTAAAAACTTGTTCAAATAGAGGCCTATTTTTAAACTCGTGGGACGGGTTTGATTGGGGAGGTGTATTAAAATTGTGAATGAGTCGATGCAGTAACACAATAAAATGAAAAGCTCACACAACAAAAACACACCCCATCAGAGGCAAGCATTTGATTGGAAGGGCGCGAATGACAGCTATTCTTTATGGATTAGTTTCATGGAAGTGCTACTTTTGGACACTAGCAGTCTTTCATCCGTCGTCCAGCCTGGATATATCCATGTAATTACATTATCAAAACAATAAAAGTGTCACAGTTTCCACAAACACACTCTTTAAACCACAGGGCCACAATTAAAGTGAATTTACCTGTTTACGATTATACGATGTCCTCACTGTGTGTCCAGAATTTGCAAAAATCATCCTCAATAAGCGAATATCCCCTGACGGATGAATAAATGCGTCTATCTCATATGTTCTTGCCTATTTGGGAGGGTAAAGTTGTGTTTGTGCCTCTATAAACCATAGAGACCGAGCAGTGCTGTCATATAGTCTCACTTTAAGAGCGAATCGTCACAGGCAGGAAATATTATGTCTTGCGGAAGCATATATCCCACGGACGCTCGGTGTAGTCGGCTTGCCCAGCCCGTCTGTTTCGCTCAGTTCATTGATCTGCGGTGACTTCTCCACAAAACTACACCTCCCACTATGGAAGAAACCACTGTGCTCTTGTTAAAGGGGGGGGATGTACACACAAACAACACTTACAAACCTCACATACAGCCTCTTCGCTCAGATAACAATGCAGATTGCATGTTAAGTATGCATGCATGCATTTACATACATGCACTATGTACAGTGCAAAACATTCCAGTTTCGGAGCGAGAGGATATGACATGACGTTCACCCCTCCCCTTTGCCTACGCTTGGTTTCCTTTGGCTCACATACTTCACATTCCTGAGTGAGGCCATCAGGTTTTGTGGTTTCATATGTGCTATATGGACTGATTTAATGCTGTGTTTAAAAAACGAGAAGCCAAAACTGAGTGTATATGACATAAAATCAATGCTAAAAAAGCGGGATTTGTTTGTTTATTCTGTGTTTTTTAAGAGCTTCAACATGTAAGCGGACTACTCATGGATGGGTGTAGTAGGAGAAAATCCTGCGAAAACATGTTTACCTTTCAAAAAGAAAGAAGAAATCAGAAATATATTTTACATAAAGAAAATGAAGGACTGTTAAGATATTTTTTGCATTATTTTTGGTGAAAAATAAATGTTTTACTTATTGTAATCGATTTCATTCAATGATTTTACATATAATAAAAACAAAATAAATTATAAAAATAATTGCATTAAATTACGCTTAATTTAATTCGTAATAAATAAATAAAAAAAAATTTTAATAAATAATGTAAATAATTATATAAATAAATTACATTTAATTGTATAGTATATATTAAAAGTGATAATTAAATAAAACATTAATATTTTCAAACATAACCAAACTTAATCCTACAGAATATAATGCATCAGAAAAATCAGGATTTCCATTGAGAATTAATTTAACAATCCACAACAATTTCTGAATATGACTTTAACATTCCTCCAGCGCACTGGTTTACATCTAATCTAAATCTGCCAGAAAATTTAAAAATTAAGCCATGTCAATGATGACGTTAAAGTGCAAATGCATAAAACACAAATATGTCCTCAGCATAAATCCGTTTTCAAGCAAATCAATGTAGTTTCTGTTCTACAAATATCCAGTATTTGATATCTAGCTGAATAAAGTTGTGCAGGAAAGATTTGTAAAACGTGGAAACCAGTTTTTATTTTAGCACGGTAAAATGGCTGAAATAAGCTCTGTGGTCAAACATATTTTTTTTTTTAAAAATTATGACCGCAACAGCAAAATATGCTTGTGTTGGGCAGCTTACAAAAAAATAAAAATAAAAAAACAAATAAACGTTTGTCCAGAAAGTGTTCAAATGACATGTGGAAATAAAATCTAATATCAGTAATAATAAACATCCAGGCTTTCTATACTCTAAATAATGCTGGGTTGTTTTAACACAAATTTGGGTCAAATATGAACAGCACCAAATGTTGGGTCAAAAACGTAATACAATTTTTTAACCCAACTTCAACTTTCACTTTCAACTGTACATTACATTTTTAACCCAACATTTGGGTTTGTCCATATTTGACCCAAATTTGGGTTAAAACAACCCAGCACTTTTTTAGAGTGTAATATGAACTGTTTTAAAAAATCATTTTAATAATCATTGTTAGCAGTATTATATCCAGTAAAAAATGAATTTGAAAAGTTTCAAACATACTAGAAATTTTTCATTTAAAAAAGGTGAAATTTTTTTCATTAATTTAATTTAATTTAATTACAGAATAATTTAATATATGAACAATAATATATTTGATATATGCTTGGTCATGGGTTAAATTAATTATTTTAATAAAGTTTATTTTTTTCTGAAAAAATAGGCTATGTTGCATTATTGAAAGTGAAATAAACAAAAACAACTGTGTTATTAAAGAAATAATAATAACTGCTTCATTATTTCTTATTTTTTAATTATAAGCATTGTACATTTTGTTTAATAGATTGTGTGTCTTATTTAAAAGCACAATAAAATATATATATATATATTTTTTTTTTTTTTTGTGATTTGTGATTTTGTGATTTGATACAAAATAAACTGAAAGAGATTTTAAGTATCGAATCAATAAAAACGTAGCTTTTTAAGTTTTGAAATGGTCATAAACGGCCCTGGCTGAACACTTTCAATAACTTGAATCATTTAAACCTGTATTAGAATAATATTGAAGGAAGTCGTCATTAAAATTAAAAACTCCTTGGTCTAGATTCTAGCTCTGCTTGCTCTGGACATTGACATTCATAAACCATCATGGGACGCTTTTTAAACACTTGGTGATGGTGCAGTGGATAAGACACATGCCTTTGGTGTGAGAGACCCGGGTTCAAATCCACTGTGAGACACCAATGTGTGCCTGAGCAAGACACTTAACCCCTAGTTGCTCCAGAGGCGTGCGACCTCTGACATATATAGCAATTGTAAGTTGCTTTGGATAAAAGCTTCAGCTAAATGAATAAATGTAAATGTACAGTATGTAAGTGCATTTATACACAAAATAGAAATAAAAAAAAATCCTTAAAATACACAAGTCATGTCTTTCTCCGTCTCTCTGAATGTAAAGCACATCCTCACACCTAAACACTGCATTTCCTGTTGTAACTTCCCCTGAGCTCATCAGTTTTCGATTTCAGTCTGCCGTTTTGAATTCAAATGTGATCTTATAGAAGCACCGAAAGTGGTGTCAATAATCCCCAGCTACGGCTGATCGTGCTTAGACAGCAGTTTACATCGGATATGTAGAGTTAGAATGTAAATACTAGGTCATTTACAATCCCACAGAGAGCAGGAGATCTTCACCCTAAGATTCAATCCTTTTCCTTTTTTGTGAAGGAAAGAAATGTGACTAGAAAACATCTGCTATTCAGGACAGAGCAAACACGAGCAGGTCAATACAAGCCATGGATTACAATCTTTCTTCAAAGCGTGCAGCTTTAGAAATTTATCGAAAAAAAATGTGCACAGAAAGAGACAAAAATGCCCCAGATAAAAATGGGGCAAAAAAGGTCATATGTGACATACACTACTATTCAACAGTTTGTGGTTGGTATATAAGATTGAATAATTCTGTTTCATTTAAGTAAATTCTGTTATTTTGTGCTTTCTTTTCATTGAAGAATCCTGAAAGTTTCCAAAGCAGCAAAATTTATAATAAAAATAAATGTTTCAAATCATCATATTAGAAGGATTTCTGAAGGATCGTGTGATACTGTGAAAAAGTCAGCTTTGAACACAGGAATAAATTACTTTTTCAAATATATTCACATAGAAAAGAGTAATAATATTTCACAGTATTACTGATTTTACTGTGTTTTTGATCAAATAATTGCAGCTTTGGTGAGCAGAAGAGACTTCTCTTACACACTCTGAAAAATGCTGGGTTGTTTCAACCCAAATTTGGGTCAAATATGGACAAACCCAAATGTTGGGTTAAAAATGCAATTAAGTAGAAAGTGAAGAGTGAAATTACATTTTTTAACCCAACATTTGGGTTATTCCATATTTTACCCAAATTTGGGTTAAAACAACCCAGCATTGTTTATAGTGCAGCTATGAAAGGCATAATCATCAAAATTATAGCAAATAAATGCTTGAAATATCTCACTTTGCATGTAATCAAATGAGTCTATATATTAGTTTTATCTTTTAAGTTGAATTACTGAATTTTTGCACCATATATACTACTTTTGCACTATATTCTATTTTTTTTAGTTTCACTATATGTGTTTTTTCACACACACACATTCTGCTAATACTTTCATGAATTTCAATGGTTTCAAAACAGTGAAATTGATACGGACATGTCTAAATTGTGACGTAGGCGGAGGGGTGTAATAATAATAATGTGGTTTTCTGCTCTGGGTCATGACAGTGACCTGTGGCACCTCTCCCTCCGCTGTGTACGTGTTGGTATGAGTAATGCCAGCATGTCAGAGGCAAATGAGGAGACAGAAAGGGCTGATTCAGCACAAAAAAGAGGGTCAGAGTGCAAAATTAAACGAAAGGATAAAGAGTGAGAAAAGGGGTGCCCGTACTAGATTTTAAACATGCAAACAAAGTGTTAAAAGGGCCCTAAAAAGGGTATATATGCAGTGCATGGGGTGCCGTTGTGTTAAAAATCATTATTTTTTGCAATAAATAAAAGCACATTTTTTAAACAGAGATTGGTAAGCTTAAACTTTCATTTTTATCAAGTTAATAAAGAAGTACGGAAGTAAACAGTCAGCAAGAGAGAAACTTTTGCAAACAAAACCAATACAAAACAAAAATACTAATTAAATAAACATTGAAGATGTATTCAGAGACGTAGCCAACAACAGGAATGGAATAGCTGTGTTATTTTACAACTAATCCTTATTTAAAACTATCCAAAAGCAATTTTATCTTTGACTAACAGTAATGACTGCAACAGTAGAGCTGCACAGATCCAATATACTGTTACACACACGCTTTCTCAAATATTTATATATTGACTTAAGACGTAACCGACTGTTTACGAGGATATTTACCAAAATGGTTTTTCGATATATTAGTGTGTCGGCTTTTTGACGGTTTAGGCACATATCTGAACGCCCTCAGTATACTTTGCTTATGAGCGCATGGCCCCGTCTCGGAGCGCTTGTTGTCCTATAACAGACAAACATCGAGCCTGATCTCATGAAAGTTCGTATCTATAGCACGGTGTCATTTCTCATGCCATTTATACGCCAAAAAACAATTTTTGCGTGTATATGGTACGCGTTTTTCGCGTGCATTTGATACGCACTTTATGCCGTGTAATACGCACGACCTCCCCACCCCCCTCCCCCCTAAACATAACCAAGGGGTTTTCAGTGCATAGCATATACACGCAAAAAAAAACATTTTTGGCGTATACTGAATGAAAACAAACATAACAAATAAAAAAGTTTTGAACTTTACTACAAAAATGTGAAGAAGTACTGAACCATGAAATTGCACTGTGCCTTTTAAATATAAATATTATAGGGCTGTGCAAAAATTAATTGCGATTAAGCGCATCCAAAATAAAAGTCTGTGTTTACATAATATATTTGTGTGTGCTGTATATAATTATTTTGTATTTATAAATACAAACACATGCATGTATATATATTTAAGAAAATGTGTTATTCATACATAAAATATTTATATTTATATAATATAAATTGTGTATTTATATATATATACAGAATTTAAGCGCAAATAATTCTTAAATATATACATGCATGCATAGGTATTTATATATACAAAATAATTATATACAGCACACACAAATATATTATGTAAACACAGACTTTTATTTTGGATGCGATTAATCGCAATTAACTATTGCACAGCCCTAAAATATTACAATATTAATTATACCGTGATCATCCAATGTTACTTCATAGTGCATGAAATGTATTAGTAAATGTTAAAATTAACAATGAGGAATACTTACATTAGCCTTAGTGGACTCTTACTGAAAAGTGTTACCATTTCATGTAAATCAAAACACTCATGCTTAAAGACGGCCATCTTTAAAGCAACACTAGGTGAGGTAAATTTTTTACCTTAAAATAGTGTTTCCAAAATCGTTATTAAGTCGTAACAGGGTGAAAGGCACTTCTGGATTCGCCTATATCTGCTATAACCACGCTGTGTAAGATTGCCAGATCGAGTCGCGTTTCTGTAGTTCTAATGAGACATAAGAAAACTACAAATTTGACTTCCCTTACGTCAAGCGTTAAAACGGTCATTATTACAGTAGGTTTTTCTTCGTTTCTGATGTCACTCACAATACATCATACTTTCATGAAATCATGCACCTTGTCTATGGATATCGTTCATTAGCGCTAGGCTAAATTATTTACGACAATTCCGCTTCCAACCTGTAGGGCGACCTCAGAGGAAGAGCTACTTAAATATATCTACAAAATGGCAAACGCATTGCTGTTTTCCATATTCCTTTGGAATATCATGCACAATACGACCAGGAAATTGTATTAAGAAAGTGAATTACGTCTATTTCGGGACATTTTTGTTGACACTGCAAGTCCAGAAACAAAGTCAGTCAAGAACTGCTGGTTTATGACACCCAAGGACGTTTAACAAGATCTAGAGAAGCTTGAAAACCTACAGGAAAGCAGGCCACAAATCAGTCCTAAAGTCTCCCTGCTTGACATGGTACAGCTGTCCGTGCTGAATGTGCAGAGAAAACAAATGAAGAGGAAAGCGCTAGCCTCCCCCACAGGCTATCAGAGCTACAAATCACACTCTAACCTGCCAACATGTGAACACACATGCATGTGCATAAATCCATGCAGACTTTGCACATGCACACGGCCTCTTGCTGTGCCTATGACACACATAAAACACACGGAGAAGCTTTTGAACTCCAATGCAACTCTAAAAGCGCCACACGTTAGAGCGAGCTTGCCCAGACCACATTCTCGACATTCTCCCTGTAATGGAGAAACATCTCAGCCCTCGACTTCCTCCCAGAGAATCTTGTTCTGTCTCGGTCCATTTGCAAAGTAGAAATTAGGCTAAATGTTCTGCGCTGTTGAAACAGTGTCGACTACATACCTTCCTGCCTCTGCCGTCTGGCTCGAACCGAGGGCCCCATCTTCGCAACGGGGGCCACATCGTAGTCGTCAAAAGTGACAGCTCCGAGTTCGTCGCGGCACTACGACAGCAGTGTGTTTACATGTGTGTGTGTCTGTCGCACAGGAAGACGCCTCTTTTCACATGGTTAGTCAGTGACAGAACAAGAGAGAAAGTATGGATGTGTGCAGGACTGGTCTATCTATCTATCTATCTAAGCTTATTACTTGCTGAATACTGCACAGTATGCACTGTACGCACTGCCTACGTTGTTTAAAAAAATAGTTATGCATAATAAAAATGTGCACTTTAAAAAAAATTTGCTGATAATTTACTCACCGCCATGTCATCCAAGATGTCCATGTCTTTTTTTCTTCAGTCGAAAAGAAATTAAGGTTTTTGATGAAAACATTCCAGGATTTTTCTCCATATAATGGACTTCAATGGGGACCAAACAGTTCAAGGTCCAAAAGACAGTTTCAGTGCAAACTGTTCAAAGGACTTTAAACGATTCCAGACGGTGAATAAGGGTCTTATCTAGTTAAACGATAGGTCGTTTCAAAAATAAATTAAAAAGTTTAAGTTTTAAAAGCTCAAATGCTCGCCTTGCTCTGTTCTGTGATGCGCATTTGTGACTCTCCTGTTCGAACTCATTCATCAAAATGAACGAATCTTTTTTCGAGTCATTTCGTTCATTTCGTTCCTTGAATGAACCAAATGACTCGAAGAAAGATTTGTTCATTTGGAGAAACTTAAAGTTGTATACATAATACTTTGATGTATTTAAACTTCAACCTTTTAATTTATTTTTTTAAATGAGCGAACCATTTGGACCCCATTGAAGTCCATTATATGGAGACAAATCCTGCAACGTTTTCATCAAAAACCTCCATTTCTTTTCGACTGAAGAAAGAAAGACATGGATGATATGGGGCTGAATAAATTATCAGCAAAAGTTTTTTTTAAAAGTGAACTACTCCTTTAAGTCGTATGTGATTAATTAGTTAAACATTTTTAATCGATTGACAGCACTAATATATATATATATATATATATATATATATATATATATATATATTAGTTTTGTCTCTAAATTCTGACGGTGAACATGGATAAACCACAAAAAATATTCTATAAAATAGACTAAATAGTTGTGTATTAACGTTGAACTGCAGTCACGCCCGCCACTTTAGCTTTAACCCATCGTTTCCACAAGTAAACAAATAGTATATGAATGAACTATATATTTCATGGAAAAAAATAGTCCTGTCCACTTAAGCAGAATCTCTACCAGCTGACAGATTTGGGTATATATACATTCATTCACACAGTGTCCGGCACTATTCGACAGGCCTCTGCAGAACTATTTTTACCCCATCCGATCTTCACATATTTACTTACACATTTACTGAATTGCCTGTTTACACAAAGTAACAAAGCAGGTCTATTAATACCAGACGACGAGTCTGTGTGGGTCTCATTGACCTTGTCAGTTAAGCTGAAGGGCTTTGGGAGCTCTCCGCCTGTGTTTGTGAGACAGGCCCTTGGCAGAGTGCTTCACCACCATGGTGGTTATTATTGTGAGCTGGTCCCTCATTTTCCTCATGTCAAAAAGTTCCCAGAATGACTATCATAGGAGAACAATTGGAATTCTTTCAGGCCGGCACACACATAATGAGCTGGTTAATTGTGTACATTCCGCTGCCAGGCAACTCTTCAGACTGTATTGTAAACATTGTATAGGGCTTTTTCAGGCCTTTCACAATGGCTTTGTTTGCAGGCTGTGTGTGTGTGTAATGTCCAATGGCAGTTAATGTGCTAAAACCCACCCCTCGATCACAGGCTCATGTTGACACGGACAGCCCACCTACAAGCCATGGAAATACTTGGAAAAAATGGCGCTTTTGAATTATTATTCATATTATTAATGAACAGTTATGCGCCGGTGATGACAGTCTCGACTTGTAATACATTTATTACAGTTTAGTTGCTCCTCATATTCTTCATAGTCCATCTCATGCATTCTCAAGAAAATGTGCGGAATGCTGAGAATCTCACAAAAACATGTTTCACAGGAAAAAATAGGGAATTAGGCATTTGCAAGGTAATCCAACACCATTTGCATTTGTTACATTGTTGCATTATTCTCATGATAATTAAGCTGTAAAAAAATATTTTCAAGATTTGTTATCACCACATTTTTTCTTTTGTCAAATCAACTTAAATAATTTACTCAGTTCAGATAACTTATTATTTTGAGTTTCTGATGATTAAATCAATCTCCTTCATTGTTTTAACTTAAAATTTTAAGGCAACCAAGTTACTTAATTTTTTAAGTTAAACTAACGATATTTTTTACAGTGCAAAAAATCGTCCATAACTCCCATTACTGTGCGATTCTTTAGCTGAACAAGCATTACTTATAAACACAAACAAATAAAGCATTCAAAGCTTTTCCAATATTTGAGTTCATTTAACATTCTTTACTTAAAAATGTATGCATCACATTACATATATTACTTAAGTGAATAATGTTGCGTGAACTCAAATATTTAAGTACATATAACAACGGTTTTCTTGTTAATTTTAAATAAACTTATTCCAAGTTGGGATTACTTAAAAAGTATGATGCAAAAATGGCAGACATAAATCCAACACATAATTTTTAGCAGATCTGGATTTTGTATTTCCCCTTATATTTTTGCAAAAAAAAAATTGACATGCTATACAACTCCTCAATATAACCTTTTGCACATTCTGTTGCACTTTCCAGATTATATTTCCATTTTTGCACACACTATTCGAAACCCATAGGTATTCACTTGAATTATATTGACATTTGTACCTCATTGCCAATTTGCACAGCTCAATGACAATATAACTGAATTTAATACAGGCCGAGGCCGCCTAATCAAAAAATGGCTGTAGTACAAATGCTTTATAGTATTGAATTTGGCAGGAAATATGGTCCTAAATATAAGTGTGAATGATGGGAACATGCTTTTGATAGGTTTTGTGAGGTTGACCCTTCAATTACAGCTAATCACAATCAAATGCGCTCACATGCTATAATTGGTTTGTTGTCTGAGCTGTATGTTAGGCCAGAGCAGAGCGCCATATAAATGTGTTCTACCTATCCGGCTTTCAAATGAAGAAAAAAAGCTCCTGGCTTCCTTCCAGCCTTGAAAGAAATCAAGTTGCTGTAGCAATAATAATAAAAAAAAAGGTCATTCCTCCCCTGTCAAGGCTTATCTTACAAAAGCATCTCAACTTCCAAGCTCCTACAAGGGCATGTGTCCAAAAATAGCAAAACAGCCAACAAACAAACGCTGGATATTTTCTGAACACAAAATGAAAATCTAATTACAAAAAATAAGAAATGAAGGAGGATGAATGGTGTGGACTATAAATGTGGTCAGGCCACTTCATTGCAGAGTTTATGAAGCGTTAATGGACTCTATCCTGTATAAGTACGGCAGTATTTGCAGTTTCAGGATGCTTTTGTATATACTGTCGGCCCCCACATTAAGTCAACATATATACAAGCTTCCTAGGGTCTAGCAAAATTGATCCTGTTTACTTTCCCATCATGATTCTGCAGTGCATATCAGTCAAATCTCCTTTGTCTTTGCAATATCAAAATGTGCATTCAATATGCATCTGAATATTTGGATCAGATCATCAATTACTCGGCTTCTCGCCTCCAACCACCTGAATACATCTAACATCCACTTTTTACAATAAATCAAGGTCGTTTTCCCTCATAAATATGTCAGATTGACTTTGATAAGAGTGAAATATGTGAAATATTATGAGGCCTTGCTCAAGAATAAAAGCATGAAAGCTCAGGATCTGATACTTACAGGACTCGGACAGCAGACATCAATATTAACAAGGCAAACCAGTCAGGTCAAACAGTGACCATTGCATTAACTGTGAGGTTCTTTTGCAATGCTTTGATTGACTGAATGGTTAGCTAAGATTTAGGCTATATTTCCTCGATGTCATAAAATCAATGCTTTCATAAAGCTTTGTGCTGTGTTATTAGAAAGGAACTGGATCTTAGATAAATGACACCCAATTACCATAGCCATAGTCAGGATGCATATACACTCCACCCATTATTGATCAGATGTGATGTCTGATAAACAGCAGTATTTATTACTGCTCAACCAATATGCCATAATTTTAATGGCAGACACTGATATCTAAAGTGGAGGGTGCATGCATGAGAATAAAAATGGACAATAAACTTTTTTTCAAACAATATTTACTCAAAATTGACTGAATAAAAAAAAAACAATCTTATTGGCTCAGTTGCCGGCACTATTATTATAATTGCACAATTCAAAAGAATATCATTGTGACAGAACAAGACTGATCAATCAAATATCATTTCAACAGCTAAAAGATTATTGCTCAAACAATGACCACTTGAGTAAAATAGCTGAAGAACTTAAAAAGTTTTCATTGCTTACAACAATGGATAAAATTTCTTGTCAATGGATTGGTAAAGATATTGAATATGCGTCATTTTTGTTTTTAACAAGTATTTATTAGATTATGTAGGCTAATATTAATTAAATGTAATTTGTATATGTATTAAACATTTTAATATAATAGTTTAAGTTCTGAATTTGGCTAGTACCATCAACCAGCCTACTCTAGATATCTGCATCAGCCACTGGAAACAGTTTTTCAGAATAAAAAAAAATATATATAAAAAATGAGAATATTTATTTAATTTAAAAATCAAGCAATTTTGATTCGTAGCCTACAATTGTATGTTGGTTACCCATATCGCCCATATGAAACCATCGGTCGACCGCATAATGATGACTGTGTATAAACAAACAACACATTCAGTCATTTTTACAATTAAACTACGATTAATTGTCCTACAAAACACAACAATGATACTTAAGGGGATAAACTAGCATGATAAATGGGCAAGTTCACAAGAGAGTCGATCACAACAACACTAGTGCTGGAGTTCAGACTTCAGCCAGCGCGCGATGTCACGTCACAGGAATTCACTGGCAGAGAGAACGAACAAAACATATAATAACGCCAAAAAACGACGACCACAAAGAGTTTAAACGATCACTGTACACTCAACAGCATCGATTAGGTTATATCTGAAGTTGACAGTTCATATCTGATAAAAACACGATTTAAAATGTCCGCCCGAAAAATCACCTCAAGTACGCAACAAACTTACTACAGCGTCACTCGATCCATAACGCACAATATCCAATAAAACACGATACACACCGGTCACATCAACAAACGCGATATCAGACAAGAGGTAAAACTGATTTTCGTAACGTTACCTTGGCTTGAAGGTAGGGGTAATAGTAGGTATATTGGGGGTACATCTGCCTCCACACCTTGCCCATGAAGATTAGCGGTAAATAAAAACGTGGATGTCACTACTGTCAGACCTGAAACCTGGAGAAGAAAATCAACACCGGCTCTGTTCTCGACGTCCGAAAGCGGAGACTGTGGATGATGTGGGCGGTGAAGCTGCAGTGGAGCAAAACACAGCAAAACAGCCTCCCTTCGGTGCACTCAAACTCTGCTGGAAAGTCTGCAACACAGACTAATAAACACCAACCAAACGCTGTACATTTAAAGCACCAGAGAAAGAATATTTCATATTCTGTGATAATTGTTTGTAATCTTGCAGTATATGGCAAAAAATAGATTCACAAATTTTCTAATGTCTTCTATTAAGTGCTTAACTATGTGCATTATATATATATATATATATATATATATATATATATATATATATATATATATACATATGTATGAATTATTAATGATATATATATATATATATATATATATATATATATATATATATATATATATATATATACTGTATATATATACGTAGTAGGCCTATATATTTGCTTCTATCTATCTATCTATCTATCTATCTATCTATCTATCTATATATATATATATATATATATATATATATATATATATATATATATATATGACAAGTCAGTCATGGCCTCCTCATGCTGTTTATGCGCCAAATAGTGAATACAGGGGTGAGTTGTGAGTCTTTATAATTTCTGAGGGTGGGTTTATTTTTCCGTTTCAATTGTCTCAGTTTCTCTATTGACACAAATCTTAAAATCTTTATCACCATGAAATCAAAATGGACAATTCTTGTTACTTAAAGAATATTTCAGCATTTATTATAAATGATTTAAGCCTATCCATTCGTGCACATCATTATAAATAAAAAAATACATATATAATTAATGTGCCCTTGTAATCTTTAATCAAAATAACTTCCTCCTCCCTCTGGTGTGAGGGTCGGGGCAACCTGTCACTTACACGAGATCGACCAATAGCAAACCACAACCACTCAACCATCCAATCAATTCCCTTATGAACAAAATCAAATCCCGCCCTACATTTTTTCTTGCTTGAGAAGTCATTTCCCTTAATATAATGAAGAATAACAGCCGCAACTTCCTTTTCATGCTGATTTTGACTACAAAAAAGAGAATATTTTTCACTTATTGAGCAGGAAGAACAAGATTTAAAACTTGCCGAGCAATTGCAAGGTAAGTTTGATAATATAGGCTTTGCAGGTCGATTAAAACACTAAAACAATTTTAAAACAGCCAAAACTATTCCTGAAATAGCAAAAAAAAAGGTCATAATAAGGTTATAAATAAAAATCAAACCACATAGCAAGACCCGAATGTGAGTTTTCAGTGCATTGTGAAGGACCACAATGATTATACTTTTTGAATGGGACCTGGAAGTTAAAGGTCAAGTTCTCCATCCAGAGCATCTTCAATGGTAAGGCTTCCATTTCAAATCTATTAACATTTTTGTCCAAATATTTATGAAATTACTATTAATAAGCATTAATCATCAAGATTAACACAATTTTACAAACACGATTGCTTGATTCGGAATCCCAGTGATTCTACAAGAGATGTTATAATCCATGCAAACAGAGTTAAATGCTTCTTTAGTGACATTTTGCAGGCCTCTGGAGTCCAGCCAGAAGCTCATGTGAGTGATGCTTCCTGTTGAGCTTCAGGAGACAGGAAACATCATGCATGTCTAAGCGCCCTGTGAAGAAGGGTTGGACCAAAGCCTGCAGTAAAAAGCCAAAGCCTTGAGCGATTGAGAGCAAGAGCTTAATCCCCTTATATCTAGACGGCAGAGAGAAAGAGAAAAGAGGGGAAAAGATTAGCCTTCTAAAGTCATATAATTGGGCGCATTATATACCTGAAATTAAATGTTTTAGCAAATCGCTGTCCCTTTCCAAGTTTACATTACTTTGCTGTTAGTCTCAGATCTGATGCACAAACAAACGCGACTTTATTTTATTAAAACTTTGGTGCAAACTTTTATTTGATATGCATTGAACATGCTCAGAACAGCTCCTCATCTGTAATCACAGAACGAGACGCAATGTCATCCTGTGTAATGCGTGGGAAGGGCCTCTTCAGGTCACCTCGTGTTTTTTGTGCCTGTCCTGCCCAATTCATTACCCGCTGTTCCTCTGCCCTGATACCAGCTTCCAGATGGAGCTGCATGACACGCTCATTTATCACAGAAAAAAACACACATTCCCGGGGGTTACGACAAAACACACACAGACTCTATACACTCATTTATTGCAGTGATTCAACAATAAATTTGTTTGTAGTTTCTGAGTTATATTGGATATCTCATGAGGACAAATGCAGGGTTTTTTAAACGTTAAATTGATTTGACTGTGCAAAGTAGTCATGTGCTGTCGGTCGGTTCACTCTGCCTTTTTTCAATCATGTGAGACCGGCTCTATCTCCTATGGTATTACAAACTGTGTTTCCTAAACTCAAATTACACAAACCTGTGTTTTTTTTTCAGCTGAGTCCAGCTAATGTGCAGGTTTTTAAATGGAGTGGACTGTCCTTGTCTATGGTCACCGTGATTTTGCCAAGTAAGACATGTTCCTGAATAACATTCCTGTCCCAAAATTTAGTCCTTACCCCTAAATCTAACCCTACCCATAACTTTTATGGAAATGATAGGTGAATAACATCATGTTAAAAACACCTCATCCAGGTTCTAAGCCTAAACTTGACATAAACTGTAAACTTGTGTCTCAAATATGATTGGTTGATTGGAATGTTGTTCCAGGATCAACAAATCATGTGGAGGAACAATCATGTTCACCCCTTGGCTTGTACTGACAATACTAATATAATATTTGGTCCAGTGCTTGGTGTAACAAACTGTTCAGGTGCATAGAGTTTTTAATTTGATTTCAAGTAACAAAAAAAAATTAATCTTATCAACAGGCCAATGTCACACTTCCTGCTTCCGGAAGTCGAAGTAGGGATACAGAACTTCCGGTCAAATCACACGTTGATCTGACAGGTTACAAGGTAAACACCAGCGATTTCAAACCATGTTTTTGAGACGTCTTTGGCAGTGTTGCCAACTTAGCGATGACGTCATTGATATGCTAATTGTGACATTTAGTGACTTTTAGGGAAGGCCTTAATTAGCTACTTTCCTTTGAAAATAGAGAGCCTAAGTCCCGCCCCTCCGCTTCCGGCTCATGGGGCCTTATTTCGTTATTTCGGAAAAAATATGAATGGTAGTCAATGGCGCGAGACGACTTATCTTTTTATTCCATCTGAACTGTGCCCTCAATTACACATATGATGTTTGTCAATATAAAAGATAATTCTGAAAGTCAAAAACGTCACAGTTTGTTATACAACAGAAGAGTAACATTTAGTTTTATGTGAAAATCACTCTATGAACTACATCTCCCGGGAAGCGAAACAACGAGTGAGATCCGCTGCTCGTGTGTGTGCAGTCTTGTACAAAACACTCAGGTAGGACGGCGTAGCGTTACGATTATAACGTAAGACTGTAGAAACAATGACAGACAATAGCCTCAGTAAAGTTAGCTTCATTCATTGGGAGAAAATGTGCGCCTTTGGGGTTTGTAGTCTTTGTAATTACGTATTTTCACAGTCTTATAGCCTACCTCAACGGTTTTACATCAAACTGCGACTTTCTTTACTTTAAAATGTATCTTTTAAATTGACAAACATCATGTGTGTAATTCAGGACACAATTCAAACGAGATCAAAATATTTGTTGTCTCTCGACTACCATTCAGTATTTTTCCGAAATAAGGTCCCATGGTGGTCGACCGGAAGGGGAGGGACTTAGGCTCTCTATTGTTGCCAACACTGGCCAACTGGTGGGAAAACGCATGGGACTCAGCCGTCACCTTCTTCGTTGCTCTGATTGGTTGTAGCGCTATCCAATTGCGTTGAAAGACAACCGTTTATCCCGCCCCCCGGATTGAGCCCCGTCAATGATGAGTTTCCAGACCTAACATCTTGATGTAGGTCTGGCATGCCAGGCTATTGGTAGACCACACTGGCTGCGAAATCATTATTGCTGCCGCTAGGGCGCATCTAGATTTCATTAAACACCATTTTTAACAAAAAACGCAAAACTTTTTATGCAGTTTGACAGTTTGTTTAACGACGGCGTTTTGCGGGACTGAAAATGCAAACTTTTGTAAACGAGTTTTCTGACAACAATACTATTGTCTTTAAGCTAAAAACGTGAATTTCATGCTGGACTGGACATTGTGGTCATGTAAACATGCCATTAGAGGATAGGACTGGAAATTTCAATGAGAAATAAATGATTACATATTGAGATCTCTGACTTGGTAAATCTGAGAACAGATCTCTTTTCAAACTGTAGCGACGTGACATTACTAGGTTGTTTATCTTCGAAGTTATGCAAATGTCTTGTTTATGCATACCTCCCTTGATTTGGCAGCAAATGCAGGAACATATTAAGTGTCAAGGTTCACATGAAGTAACGGCTCGGTGAACGCATGTGTTTCTGAGGACGTTCATTCTGCTGACCAGTGCTTTGTGTTGTCACATCAGGGCATTTTGCAGAGCTCTCATTCTTTAGCTTGTTTTTTCTCTTGTCCGTCGACACTGTGACCCTTTTTTGATGGTGCAAGCTCATTGGTCAGCCTGCTCCATAGGCCACACCCCCCAGGAAGTTTAGAAAACAACAGCATTTGAGAACAATGTCAGTGCATAGCTAATTTAAGAATCTGTGACACAGAAGAAAAAAATCTCAGAAGAAAGCCCTGACTGCTTGGGATTCACTTTTTGTGATTGTAAAAAAAAAAAAAAAAAGCCATTATTATTATTATTATTATCAGGGTTCAAAATTAAAATCAAAATTACTTAAAACATTTTTTTTATTGAGATACTGTTTAGCATGAGCTCCGAGGTTGGACATTAATGATATTTGCTTAGCCATAAGCCCTAATTTTGTTAAAAAGCAATCTATTCCTGAAGTGCAATCCACAGATAAGTTACCACTCCCAATCGAATAATTGTGAATGGGATGATTGAGTCAGATTCCCAAAATTTTTGAACTACTGAATATTTGGCAATAACATATATTGTTTTTATACTCGTTTTTATTTTATTTTATTGGATTGTCACTCACAATGTTTCATTGGATTGCACTTTCTCTCATAATATCTTGTCTCTTAGGTTTAAAAAAAAATTCACATGCTTTTTTGTGTCAAATCAAAGTTGTTGCAAATCTCAGAGCTGATTGGTTTGTTTAAGACTTTTTAAAACTCTCTATTGATGAAACTAAATGCTTAGAAAAAGTACCACAGACTTGTTCAGCAACCTTGCATCAGTATTTTCCCTGTTATCAGGGAATTTTAAAACGGTAGTTTCCAGTCTGGGAAAAGTCATGGAAATGAAGTAAATCTTCATCATTTTGGATATGAACTTCTATGATGATGATGATGATGATTGTTATGCACATCTCAATAATAATTTGATTGATTAAAATTGCTCTTTTTTTAGTGCAGTTCACAAAATCACGTTTAAAATATTTTTTTCTGTAATTACAAACTACTGGAATAACATTTCTGTGGTCTGGTCTTTAGTTTGGACATGTTGGCACAGAATGCTTTAGAAATGACACAAAGAAGTGAAACTTCTGAGCAATACGATGCCAGTTGAGTCATCACCAAAAATAGAGCATAAAATCCGAGCCAAAGTTCCTTAAAACATATTTTTTTCTGTAGGTGTACAACTTTGTTGTTTTTCCTGACAGCGGAGATCAGATTATTGCAGACTTTTTTTTATTGCAACATTTTTTTTTTTTAATAACTGACCACCATGATGCTGTGGTTGGTTGATATGTGGTTGTTAAAGAGTTCTCAGTGGTTTCCAGTGTTTGGTTGCCAAAACCTGACACATTAACATATGACTGCCCACATTTACACGTCAATGTCCATTCTGTGTCCAGAAACTAGCTAGATACCATTATTCCTAAACAGCAGGAGAACTAGTGAACATTCTCTCGGCTCATCCTGTGGCTCCGTGAAATGTGATCTTCGGGTGTTCGCTCTGCATTCCTGAGCAAGATTCCTCATTACGTCTCCCTCCCGTGGGACGCCCGGCTCTCAGCCGTGCCCTTTGTCTGATCCCAGACCTACAGCAGTCTGTTTATTCTGCGCTCTCTGAGACATGTGGGGGGAAACAACCGATGTGACAAAGATTTACCAGCACCGGCATGTCAGCGTTTCATTCTGCATCACTCTGACTGTGTCCATGAAGAGGGAACGAGAGACAAGATAAACACAAAGACCCTTTATTTTCTGAACGCATTCATTGCTGCTTTCTTTGTTACTCTACAGTTTTCAATAGCAGATGATAACAGCTACAGACATAACTATGATTATAGATACTGATACAAAACTAATTTGTACAAAATTTACAAAGTACATCTATTTTATCTCAAAATGTACTCATTTTGTATTTCCATTCAACGAAGATGGCCGATATATCTGGCTGAACAATATACCGGCCAATATATTATAATAGACTAACTGTCATGTCACTATATGTTTCAGTTTTCATTTTGTTTTAGTTGTATCAGAATCACTATTTGCACATTTAGTCGTGTCTTAAGGTTATTTTCATATTATTTGTTTATTTAATACAATTTATCTGAATTTGGTAATTGCTGCTTTCCTTGTTGCTTAGTTTAAACATTAACGAAAAAAAATACTTTGCATTATTTTGACATGCAAACCTGCCCATATGAAACTCTAGGCCTAAATATTAATAATGCAATATCTCTCTCTCTCTATATATATATATGTAATTACAAAATTTATATTCAAATTCATCAAAAGTTATATTAAATGAAGTTGTATATATTGTAAGTAATGTTATTTGTACTATTTCTAGTTTATTCTTAGTTTATTGTTAATTTACTTTGCACAATGTCTGACTGACAGGCAGAAACCTGTAACTAAGACTAGAGATAAAAGCAGCCATGGGTTATGCCATGGCAACCCGACCTCACGGCAGTTTGTACGAATTTTACGAGGTGGCTAATTCGATTCACTTGATTTTTGCTAAATCAAACATATTTTACGAAATGCTGAATTCGTATGAATCTGTACGAATAATATACCCCTGCCCTGACCCTATCTCACAAACGTGTCACATTTACGCTATCTCATGACCAATTCGTACGAATTAGCCACCTTTTAATCACTCATACAAATTTGTCCGAATTGGTCGTGAGACAGCGTGAGATAGCATAAATGTGACACATTTGTGACATAGGGTCAGGGGTATATTATTCGTAAGAATTCATACGAATTGTACATGTACAATATGTACGATTTAGCGAAAATCGAGTGAGGTCGTACGAATTGTTACGAATTAGCCACCTCGTAAAATTCGTACCGATTGCCGTGAGATCGGGTTGCCAAAACCCATGGCTGCTTTTATCTCTAGTCTTAGTTGGTTAGGAGATAGCATTGGTTATTGTGCAAAAAGCCCTGCCGACTACGCCAAAATGTTAGAGAGGATGGATTTCCATGTCAGAAATGTCAGATATATTAGATCAAACCCCGGATGCCGAAACCCTGCCAAAAGATATCCGTCTTACTAGCCTGAGAGTTTGACTGAGAAAGCCAGGAAAGAGCAGAAACAGATGACAAAGGGATGATAATAAAAAGAGCAGAGTTTATTGAAAAATCCTTGTTGCGTATGTTTCACTGCCAAGACTGCCTTACCAGTACAATTTCATCAAGTGTTATTATACCTTGATATGGAGATATTCTTATACCAAACACCCAATCATAAGATTAAAAAACAATAGCAAGCATTGCAAGAGCAAGGAAAAATGTGAAATAATGAGTAAAATAAAATATAAAAACATAAACCCCTGGTTTCACAGACAAGGCTTAGTCTGGTCCCAGACTAAAATGTTTGAGCTGTTTTAAATGAAAGCAACTTTCAGCACTAAAATATCTTAAAATGTCAGTGCCATTGTTTTTGTCTCAGCAGTGATATATAAGGCACGTTTATAAAAGATACTTAAATGTCCTAATTGAGCTAAGGACTAATCTAAACCTTGTCTGTGAAACCAGGTCAAATTAACATAAATTAATAATAATAAAATGATGAATAAATGATCAAATGAAAAATTATATAAATCAAATAATATCAAACGATAAATCAAATGACAACCACATAAATGCTATTGATTATAAATGTTTATAAAATGAAATCATGTTTAAAACAAAGAACATAAAACACAACACAGATGTGCGGTTGCTCTCTTAAAGTGTCACACACACACACACACACACACACACACACACACACACACACACACACACACACACACACACACACACACACAGGTTGTTATTGTGAATCCTTTGATCTTTCTGTGACCCTTTGCTAACCCTCATGCCATCTCGATCCCACGACTTCAAAGGAGTGTATAATCGTAACACTGACAAGGACACAACCAAATCTGAGATCGATACATTGGTGAGAGGTTTCTCACTGAAACCATAAAACTACTGAAAAGTAAAAAGACATTGCACACCATTTTTGATCCGTTTTAGTGATCAGGGATGTTTCCATGTGTGAATAAATAGGATTTCCCCTGGAAAATACCTATGAGCAATTCTGGCTGGTTGGTCATCACCTGAGCAGGCACTTGAGAACGATCCTGTCAAACATGATATAAATTCTGCTGGACATGCAGAAAAATGCATGTCGAAGAAATGTGACATGTTTGTCAAGCGGTGAGGAGAACTGGTGATCTCAGAGCTCGTGGTTTACACCTGCAGACACACTTCACTTCAGAAAAACACTGTGTGGCAAAGGGTAAAAACTGATATTGCATGGTAGAGTTTTCTGAAATATTTCAAGAACATGTCCAAGATCAAGACAAGTCCAAGACAGACCAAGTCCAATACAGACCAAGACCAAGACAGACCAAGTCGAGACCAAGACAAGACCAAGACCAAGTCCAAGACAGACCTAGACCTAGACCAAGACCAAGTCGTGACCAAGACAAGATCAAGACCAAGACAAAACCAAGACAAGACCAAGACGAGACCAAGACAAGACCAATCCCAAGTCCAAGACAGACCAAGTCCAAGACCAAGTTGAGACCCATTCGAAACCAAGCCAAAGACCAAGACAAAGACCAAGACCGACCAAGTCCAAGACAGACCAAGACCAAGACAGACCAAGTCGAGACCAAGACAAGACCAAGTCCAAGACAGACCTAGATCAAGACCAAGACCAAGTTCAAGACCAAGTCGAGACCAACACAAGATCAAGACCAAGACAAAACCAAGACCAAGACCAAGTCCATGACCAAGTCGAGACCAAGACAAGACCAATCCCAAGTCCAAGACAGACCAAGTCGAGACCCAGTCGAGACCAAGACAAGATCAAGACCAAGACCAAGACAGACCAAGTCCAAGACCAAATCGAAACCCAGTCGAGACCAAGACAAGATCAAGACCAAGACCAAGACAGACCAAGTCCAAGACCAAGTCGAGACCCAGTCGAGACCAACACAAGATCAAGACCAAGACAAAACCAAGACCAAGTCCATGACCAAGTCGAGACCAAGACAAGACCAATCCCAAGTCCAAGACAGACCAAGTCCAAGACCAAGTCGAGACCCAGTCGAGACCAAGACAAGATCAAGACCAAGACCAAGATAGACCAACTCCAAGACAGACCAAGTCCAAGACCAAGTCGAAACCCAGTCGAGACCAAGACAAGATCAAGACCAAGACAGACCAAGTCGAGACCCAGTCGAGACCAAGACAGACCAAGTCCAAGACCAAGTCGAGACCCAGTCGAGACCAAGACAAGATCAAGACCAAGACCAAGATAGACCAACTCCAAGACAGACCAAGTCCAAGACCAAGTCGAAACCCAGTCGAGACCAAGACAAGATCAAGACCAAGACAGACCAAGTCGAGACCAAGACAATTTGATGTAAAAAAAACACACATCATGTACAGTTTTTTGAGACAGCAAGACCTAGACAAGTCCGAGAGGTCCGAAACCACGACAAGACCAAGACTAAAGACCGTCAGGGCCGTGAATAGACCGAGACCACATAAAAGAGGTCTCGAGACAGGTCGACCAAGACCGGTCTTGAGACATACATCACTACTGAGAGATCTATCTATCTATCCATCCATCATCTATCTATCTATCTATCTATCTATCTATCTATCTATCTATCTATCTATCTATCTATCTATCTATCTATCTATCTATCTATCCTCTCTCTCTCTCTCCCTATCTATCCATCCATCTATCTATCTATCTATCTATCTATCTATCTATCTATCTATCTATCTATCTATCTATCTATCTATCTATCTATCTATCTATCTATCTATCTATCTATCTATCTATCCTCTCCCTATCTATATATCTATCCATCCATCCATCCATCCTCCTCCAGCACAGAAACATTGCCTGTGTTGTTATATTAAGGTGAACTGTCCCTTTAATAATCCCTCCCCATCTGGAAAGCATTTCAGGAATTCTTCTTCCATTTAATTAGAGTATATGTCGTCAGTGGTTCGACTGGATAAGTATGGATAGTCCCTCGAAGGTTCTTGGCAGCCAGAAAACCATTAGATCTTAAAAACGAGGCAGTCATAAGATTTAGGCCACAAAAAAGGCTTCATGTAACATGGTGATTTTTAACTGGGAGAGGGATCTGATGTGACAGAGAGAAGCTTTGCATCTCTAGAAGCTGCGGGAAATTCTTCATCGGTACATGTTCTGCCTCCAGCCTCCTGTCACAGCTTTCAGTAGTGCTGTATTTCATTATGACAGCGTTTTACATAAATTACTGCATCAATGTGAATCTAATGAGAATCACCACTGAGATGAAATGTAAATTGCATCTCAAAATACTTTATATATAAATGTATTATTTTTTATCATGAAACTAATTTCACAATGCTATCTTGATGTCCTTAAAACAGGCATCATTTTCTTTATGCATTATATGATTTCTTGTTTTTTTTCAAGGGGAAATGTGACCTGGACATGTTCCTGACATGATTTATTATGTATAGAGGGGGGTGAACCTGTCTGCGTTTTAAAGCTCAGAACATGAAAACACACTTCGGAGGCCCATTTCATGCAAGAAGCCTTTTATTGGCGGTTTTGTGTAACCAAGTCCTGGCTTTTATCCTGCTAACCTCTCACGCTGCCAGAGTGTTGAGCCAAACGCTGAAGTTGAACCCTCTGACCCAGCACTCTCTGTCAGCTCTCTAAGCAGAAGTCTCTCTGCACCACCCGATTCAACCCCAATTAATGGCTCTTAATGCCCGTGGATTACTGATTGACAGGCCATTGATGAAGGTACAGTACACGCTGTACAGTCAACAGTCGAGAAGTCTTTGATTCAGGTTACTGTGCGCTAGTGCAGGTCAGGTGATTTGACTGACTGCCAAAGAAGACTGAATGTACCTGAGATAAGTTCAAGCTTGAAATTAATGAAAAGTTTATTAGAGACAAACATCGTGTTGTTCTGTAATTTAATTTAAGCAATTTCCTCAATGTTTCCCTAACCCATATGAATTTACTGGTATAGCAGTCAGATTAAACGCACACAGGTATGTACACTCTAAACAATGCTGGGTTGTTTAAACCCAAATTTGGGTCAAATATGGACAAACCCAAATGTTGGGATAAAAATGTCATTTCAAATTTTAACCCAACTTCAACTTTCACTTTCAACTGTACATTTTTCAATTGCATTTTTAACCCAACATTTGGGTTTGTCCATATTTGACCCAAATTTGGGTTGAAACAACCCAGCATTTTTTAGAGTGAACAGTCAATTAATTAATTTACAGATATTGTTTGTGGAGTTTTGAATATAATTTTAAATAACAGAAAAATACTCCAGAGTTATTTTCGGTAAAATTAAGATTTTTTACTCATTTGACCCAGCAGCACGAGCAACCCAATAATGTGTTAACAGTGCCCCAAACAACCCAGCATTTTGACCCAGCACAATCAACCCAACAATTTGTTTACAGAAACAACCCAGCATTTTTTTGAGTGTATTAATGTATATTAATACAAGTTAAAAAATATTTTTTGTAAATGTGTTTTTAATTAATTTAAAATATTTGTGATTTTATTTATTTATTTACGCATTGTATTTTTATTTATTTATGTATTGGATTTTTATTTATTTATGCATCGGATTTTATACTCTAAAAATGCTGGGTTGTTTAAACCCAACTTTGGGTCAATTATGGACAAACCCAAATGTTGGGTTAAAAATGTCATTAAAAAATGTAACCCAATGGCTGGGTTTGTCCATATTTGACCCAAAGTTGGGTTAAAACAACCCAGCATTTTTTAAAGTGTATGTTGTAAGAATATTGATCACATTTAATACATTACATTTACTGTATTTTTATTTATACATACATTTTTCTAAATCTGTGTTTATTTAAAATGTTCATATATATATATTAAGCTTTTGTTTTGCGTAATTAAATAAAAATAAATAATGAAATCAGAAACATGAAAGCAGAATCCATTGAATCAGGTCCACACGCACGCACACACGCAAAACAAAGGTATAGCAGCAGCAGTCAAACAGTCATTTGGACACATTAACATTTATGCAAGCCAACACAAAAAGAAATACGCCTGCTTTAGAGAGCCAAACCTGCCAGCTCACCGCGCAATTTATCCCAGTACTTCAATGAATTATTCAGGGTGGCGTCTCAGACTGTCGAGGCGTCAGATGCACCTGGAGACTCCTGGACCATTATCAACACGAGCAGATCAGATCATTGCTGGGTTTGTAAAGTTGGAAACTTTAGCAACGTTGTGAATCTAAGAGGATTAAATGATAATATTAAAATATGTCAAGACTTTAACACTTTTATTTTGCAGCTGTGCAGGTGGTTTAATTGATTTCAAATGTATCTCAAAGTAAAACTTTTTAATTTGACATTATTACAACGTGTACTTAAAGGTGCAGTAAGTGATTTCCGAGAAACACAGTTGATTTTTTTTTTAAATCAACACCCAAACAAACACACCCCTCCTCCCTTCATTGCTCCGCCCCCAAAAATAACAAACGCTCTGCAACACAGGCAACAACTAACAGCTGGTGCATCAGACATGTAGGGATGATTCAGCTGTGATTCAACAACAACAACAGCATGTCTCAGTTCTGAGAAACATAGCAAAATGTTACTCGTGCATCAAGCGGAAACCCAATTTCACCCAAAAAGTCCGATTTCAGGTCTTCCTGCTCACTAACGTCTCTCTCCTGCACTGGAAAGCTTTTCCAACCCGGGTCCCAGTTTCTTTGCAGTTAAATTCCTCTGACCTTTTTCTTTTTGGTAATATCTCATCCATCACTCTTTGTACAAATGTCCCACTTGCTCGATTTCTCTCCTCCCCCATCATGAGTGGACACGACCCTTACTGGTGATTGGCTTACTCTCTTTCCTACCCCATCATGAGTGGACTGGACACGCCCTCTACTGGTGATTGACTTACTCTCTTTCCTACCCCATCATGAGTGGACACACCCCCTACTGGTGATTGGCTAAATGTTTTTTCTACCCCATCATGAGTGGACTGGACACGCCCCCTACTGGTGATCGACTTAAGGCTTGTTCGACTTCATGCAGCTCTGCGCAGACCGATCGGCGGCTGACTTGAAACAGTGCATGCCGGTTAGAAATTTTGTCCGACTTGATGCAGCGCTGACTCCACGTGACTGTGATGTATGCCATCAAAGTACCGCGAGAGCGATACGAGAGTAGCCGGAGGACTCAGCCAGCGCAGCTTCTCAAGAGCGGCTGCACGAGCTCTGATGATGTCACAGCTGTTCCACGATTCGCCGGATTCACCGCATGACAACGATCACGTGCGTTTCGTGTTTATTCTCACACGTTTAGTTCCACTAAAGCTCACAAATCAGTATTTTATAACAGTAAACACTCTTTTCATGTAGTCGCAATGTTATATTGTGTCATGTTTATCATGTTTATCAAAATAAAACTGATTAAAAAACGTTGATTCCACGTCATTGATTATAGGCTTATTTTGAACTTTATTCTAGTTCAAACAGATGCTGTATGAAGCAGTAACGTATTGAATGAAAATGTGTCTGAAATATCTGTTTATTTGGCAAATGTTGCACTTATTTCACTTCAGCTGTGGTATAACCATGCAAACACCACGTGATCGGTCACTACGGGAACCAGAAATTGTCCGACTTCACGTCTCCGTTTGCAGCTCCTCCCCGCCTGCACGCGGCTATTCTCGCCGATCGGTTGCATCCAGCCGCAGCCGATGTCGAACACACCTTTACTCTCTTTCCTACCCCATCATGAGTGGACTGGACACGCCCTCTACTGGTGATTGGCTTACTCTCTTTCCTACCCCATCATGAGTGGACTGGACACACCCTCTACTGGTGATTGGCTTACTCTCTTTCCTACCCCATCATGAGTGGACTGGACACGCCCCCTACTGGTGATTGACTTACTCTCTTTCCTACCCCATCATGAGTGGACTGGACACGCCCCCTGCTGGTCTGGTGATTGTCTACAACAGTGTTGCGGCGCTCAGTCTCCATTATATTTTTTTCCTCCCATTTACACTCAATTAGGACTATGTACAAAGTATTTTTCAGCACACACACAGAACAAACATCTAGCAAATATTCACAAACTTGTTTAGTTGTAAATTTAAAATGTCAACATTGTTTCTCAGAAATTGCTTACTGCACCTTTAGGTGTGTTAAGCAGTCATGAACGTGTATTATTAATGGGATTGTTCTCCCAAAATTAAATTCTGTCATCATCAATATCTTCTTTTGTTTTCAACAGAAGAAATAAATTCATACAGGGTTGGAACAACTTGCGGGTGAATAAATGATGACAGAATTTTCATCCTTTCAAGTTGCCATTTTATTTAATTAATAATATATTATTTGCAAGTAGGGTAAAGTATTTGCAACAGTATTTGCTTAAAGAGATGTAAATCTTGCAATTTCTGCAGCACAACCTGATAACGAAAGTCTCTGTGAGTTAAACACAAAAACTCATGGGCATTTATATACACATATAGCATAAATGAGTACATCTAAAGTAAACGATCAAGTTTACTATACAAATTAGTTTTAAGTTACTGGAACTCTCTTGTAAATGTACACTACTAGACATGCACTTATTTCACTTTACTAGTTTTTTGAGTAATAAAAACTCGTTTTGCATGTTTTTTGTACTAATTGGAATAGACCGAATTAACCGAAACTGAGAGGTCTAGTCTATATGCAGGTGTCTATGGGGAATGCATTTACCTTCAAATAGCAGCGTGCTATGATTAAATCTACTTCCTGTCAGTAAGAAGAAAGGATCTTTTAGTGAGATGTCGGTGTGAGACAGGAATGTCAAGCATGTGTGGAGTGTGCGTAGTATAAACGTTTGGTCTTAATCCGGCGTCTCACTATCTGCCAAGGTGGGGCACATTCTTCGTCTTCAGCGTACCTTCCTCGAAAAGCTGTTTGTTGGAGACTTTCCCATTTAAGCTCATCAAACTCAAAGGAAATCCTACAAAAGAAGGAGAATTTGAACAATGCATATGGATTTAATGCAGATTTACTCCCAGACCGAAATAGGATTTTCAATGGTGAATTAATATTGACAGAGCTTCAATCCGAGGCCAGGCTCAATCAAGCTAGTTAGTCTCTGGGAAAATGACCCCGTTTTCTTTTGCAAAAGCAGCAACATCATAGCGCTGTGAATGTAAATGCTTTTCTGAACATGCAAACTGCATCTTGAATTATTTACCAGGTTGTAACTACTTACACGGCAAACACTTGTCTAAACAGTCGCCTTAGGCTGTGCATCTGGCCCTGGGAGAGCAGAGACGAGAAATAAACCTGAAAAGCCAATTAATATGCAACAGACAAAAACAAGGCATAAACAAAGCAAAAAAGGGTTGTCATGCACGAGAGAGAGAGAGAAAAGAGAAACACGCACGCAGCAGCAAAAACCCTTCTTTTTATCCATCTCCTGACTGCAGAAGTCGAGATCGTGTGAAGTCATACATTAATGCATGCGCACACGTCTCATGGTAAATACATTATCTTCTGTGAGAGATCTGTGTCTGAAATCACTACTTGAGTAGGTACTTATCCTGAATAAGTAATCACTTCATGACTGCTACACATGTATGTTATGCTGTATATGAGTTTGTGTAGTATGAATGTAATCCGAGTGTACAATCGCCATGTTTTCATTATTATCATGTGACCTCAGCATCAGTTTCGTCACTTCATGCCATTCACAAATCCTCTCCTGTGGCCTCATGGGATAGAAAAGTGTCCATCATAAGCACACTTCAGAGTCTTGCCAGAAGTAGAAGGTCATCTGAGTACTGTGAATTTGGACATACTTCTTTTGTCACATACTGTGTTTCACCTACTAAGTATGATTTCGCATGCAGCCTGAAGAATGCAAGGAATGCAGATTTGCATGACCGGTGACATGCTGGAAATATTTTACCCTACTAATACTGGATCAGTTTCAATAACCGATTGATTTGAATTAAATGTAATACTTTGTGGGGTGCGATGGTGCTAATGCCCTTTGGGATGAAAGTCCCTTGATTTCATGTTCTCCCAAAACACAACACTTTTATAAATCCCTGTTTGTCAACATGCGCTGATAGTTTTTTTCCTCATGCTGAGTATTTTTTAGCAGTATAGTATGGAAGCTTGTTTCCGCCACTGAATAAAAATAAATGAATAAATAATTGCAACTTTTTTTCTCTCACAATTGCGAGATATGAAGTCAGAATTGTGAGAAATAAAGTCACAATTGCGAGATATAAAGTTGCAATTCTGAGAAATAAAGTCGCAATTCTAAAAAATATAGTCGCAATCGCAAAAAAAAAAAAGACTTTATAACACATAGGGCCTAATTGCGAGTTTATATCTCGAAATTCTGACATCTTTTCTCAGAATTGTGAGATATAAACTCGCAATTCAGAGTTTTCAGGCCAATTGGCTTTATGCCCAGCTGCACTACTTCCTGAACTTCAGCCAGCTACTTGTTTCCTGTGAGCCATTATTGGACAAATTGATTAATTCAGGTATGCCTGACCTCAGTAGTCATGGCAACAATAATCAGACCCACCTGAATTAATCAAGTTTGCCCAATAATGGCAGACAGGAAACAAGGAGCTGGCTGAAGTTCAGGAAGTAGTGCAGCTGGGCATAAAGCCAATTCTAAGGGGAAAAAGGACTTTTTTATACCCCAGAATAGTTTCTCACAATTCTGACTTTATATCACGCAATTCTGACTTTATATCACGCAATTCTGACTTTATAACACACAATTGCGACTTTATATCACGCAATTCTGACTTTATATCACGCAATTCTGACTTTTAACACGCAATTGCGACTTTATATCACGCAATTCTGACTTTATATCTCGCAATTCTGAGAAATGAAGTCAGAATTATGAGATGTAAACTCACAATTGTGAGAAAAAAGTCAGAATTGTGAGAAAAAAATGTCACAATTACTTTTTTTATTTTTCATTCTGTGGCGGAAACAAGCTTCCATAGTAGGCCTATATACGTTTTGTTGAAAATTTGTACAGCCTATATCAGGGTTAAATAAAACTAAAGCATGTTGAACATTGATGCACAAAAAACATTAACGAAAATAACATTTAAATTTTTCGTTTTTTATTTTTTTATTTAGTTTAATCTACAAAAGTAACTAAAATGGCAGTAGCCATAGTAACCCCAGTTCTCATGAAACCCAACCTTGACCCCTAAATCCTAATTATCGTCCTATTTCAAATCTACCGTTTATTGCCAAATTAATTGGAAAGTACTGTTGCCTCAGCTTCAGTCATTTCAAAAGAAAATAATCTCATAGATCCTTTTCAATCTGGTTATTGCACTGAAACTGCACTTGTAAAGGACTACTACTACTTTGTGGTGACTCTGGCTCTTTCTCAATGCTTCTACTACTCGCCTTTGACACTGTCTGCTATGATTGACTTTAGGGCTGGGCGATAAAACGATAACGATAATTATCGCGATATAATTTTCCTCGATAAAACGATATCAAGAGGTCGATAAATGTTCGATAATGTTTATGCGTCAAAAGCAGAACGAAACTCATTTAAACCGCGCGCGCCACACGGAGCATTTATCCGCTCGGGTCAAAGTCCAAATGCAGCGCACTGAGTTCAGCGCGAGCTCACGCAGACGCGCCTCTGGTCGTTTTGCTCACGAGATCCAGTGAGAAGCGCTTGAGTTCAGCGAAGAACACAAATGTCAAGTTTAAACCAGTTTAAAGGCAGATGAAACACCGCTGACAAAAAGGAGAAACACTGCGTGCAACGATACAGTCAGAATCTGTATTGATACTGAATCCATTTAGCTTCCCATGGATTTACTGTAAGGTTAGCCTGGTAATATTAACTCCACCATGAAATGTGGGATATACATATTGTATAATATTATTAATGTAGACAATGTATTATGACTAATGGAATATAAGTACAGTATTTAATAATGTATTTAACTGTTAGGCTATTGTTTTTCATACAAAAAATACAGAAACCATAAAGTTATGCCATTATAGTGAGGAGCTAAGTTATAGGCTATAACTGGTTTTATCTGTGGTTATCATGATCTAAAAATGCATGATACTGGATGACCAATGGTTAATTTGAATACAACTCAAACAGTCAGAATATTACTTTTTACCACATAAAAATATGGTTGTTGCATAGGAAAAAAAAAAACAACAACAAAAAAAACAGATGTTACTGTTTTTGTTAAAGAACATAAATTTAAAGAGTAGTTTAAAAACACAATTAACACTCTGGTTTATACAACTTTCACTTAGTTACAAAAATCTGCCTTTAAACTTAAAAAAATAAATATTTGACATATATCGTGATAATTATCGATATCGACTGATATTAAAAAAATTATCGTGATAATTTTTTTGGGCCATATCGCCCAGCCCTAATTGACTTATTTCTCACATCTCGGATGTGGGTATTTGCGGCCTTATAGAAAATTTTACATTTCAATGCAGGATTTTAGATCTCTGACTGTCCCCCTGAAGCAAGGTGTCCCCCAGGGATCCGTCCTAGGTCCATTATCATTCATCATTTACATACTACCTCTGGGTTGGATCTTACATCGAACATGGGTTTAATTATCATTTTTATGCTGATGACTCCCAGATATAAACTATGTGTACGCTTGCTCAACTCAAATTGATCATATCTGATACAAAAGAATGGCTCAACTAAACATGGACAAGACTGAAATAATAATTACCAGAACCCCTTCATTCACAAGCAAATTTCCTACTGCATTGCTGGTACTTTTATCAAACCCAGTACTGTACATTTGTACTGGGTTTGATGAAATACAGTTTGTAAATAAAACTGTACCTTTTATTTCTCTCTCACCTTTAAGCGCATAGCAACTCATTCACCATTTTTTTTTTATTGATTAACTTCAAATAACAACAGATGACAGCATGAAACAGAGGAAATAATTACATCACATTGAAATATAAGTACAGTAAAGGAAAAAAAAAACAGATGAAGTAACTTCAATTACATATCGCTCAACATATTATCATACATTTTCACAAATTTGGCACCTTTTTTGTTATTAATTCTTTTTAGTGTGTTAAAAAAATAATTAAATTCACAAAGAAAAACATTTAATTTGGGTACTCTTAAAGAAAATTTGCATTTATGAATAAAATACTTTGCCAATAGAATAAAAATATTTCCTATGTATTCTGTTCTATGATTACAGTTCGAGAAATAACAAATTACATCTCTCAATTTTAGTTCAAATTCCAATTTTAGTTTTGAAGATAGGAGTTTTGACAAATCAATCCAAAATTCTTTGACAAGGGAACACCCAAAGAAAAGATGATCAATTGACTCGGTACAATTTTTACAGAAATTACAATTCAAATGAACATTACCAAATTTATGTGTTGCAACTCATTCACCATATCTGTATCCATATTCTTTTACTTACGTCACATTAGCTCCGTCCCTTCATTGGTGTTAAAGACGGTGAAACTGTAATCCATGCTTTCATTTCCTCCCATCTTGATTACTGCAATCCCCTTTTCATCGGTTTTCCTCCCAAACTGCAATATTAAAACTCAAGAAAACTCATATTTCCCTTATGGTCTACCGGTGGCCTATTAGCCTGGCTGCGCCCTCCAACGCACTTCCGCTCAATTTTACTTCAGTAGGCCTAACTTACCCTACATTACAAATGAAATGTACTATAGCCTGGTTGTATAGTGGCCTATCGTATCAACTATCAAGTACGAAATACTGCTCACTTTCCAATCATTGAAGCTTGACTCCTAGCTATCTCTGTAATCTACTACTCTTCCCTACATCCCGACTCGATCGCATGGCCTTGTCTCTGTCCCTCGTCTCTTCTATGGCAAAGAACGTATATTATGGGAATTAGATCATAATGTTAGGTTATTGGACCCAAACTATGGAATTCCCTTCCCTCGGTCACTATACTGGATTATTAATATTTCTGAATTCAAATCCCTACGTAAAACCCGCTTGTTCTCTGAATGTTAGCATTTGTGTTTTGTTTTGCAAGATGTAAACAACACTGGTCCAGAAACACTTCCTGTTTCAGTTTGTAACTGTTTTCTTTATTTCACATGTAAAGAAAACATCTTAAAGATGTTATTTAATTTTTTGATTCAGTTTTACATGTTCTGTTGGTTGTATTTTATCCCAGCTTTTATGTAGTGTTAAAAACTGAATCAGGAAGTGCTTCTGGACCAGTGTTGTTTACATCTTGCAAAATGGTCTTTGTGTAATGGCCTTTTACTATCTTGTATTATCTTTGCTTTAATGTTCTATTTTGCAATATTCTACGTTTCTGCATGTTTTGCTTGTCATTATTATCTATTGTCTCTTAATATTACATACCATATTACTGTGATCTTTTTCTCATTGTTTCTATCTACTTTGTAAAGCATTGTAAAGCAACAATGGAAAGGTGCTATATAATAAAACATTATTATTATTATTGAAACTATAATAAAAATGAATAAAAAATTATGAAGACATGTTGTGAAATAAAAATAAAAATAACAAAAAAAACCACAACAAAATTACTAAAACATTCACTAAAATAAAGAATAAAATCAATATCTCAATGATATTAAAGCAACACTGTCCTCTATGTCTAGCCTCGTTTTACCTCGTTGTTTATATGTTTTTATCTTATTTGTATATCTTATTAAAAGTATAAATGATGATTTATCCAAATATGTAAATCTAAACGAGATTAAATGAGGTCTGTGGACAAATATTATATCTTCATGTAGACCTGTATCATTGTGGCCTATTATTAGTTTTTAATCATGTTTTAATAGTTTTTATATGCTTCCATTTTAATTTTAGTTAAAATATTTGTAATTTTGTTGTTTTTCCCTATTTTTTAGTTCTTCTTAAATAATAATAGTTGTTTAAATTTTATTTCAGTTTTAGTTATTTTAGTAGGTACATAAAGTTAAAATGAAAATGTTGCCTTGCAACAAGCTGAGATAAATGTTTAATTTTAATGTTTATTTTATTTCAAGTAGTTGTTTTATGGTTTTAGTTTCAGTTTTAGTGAACCGTAATCACTCAGTTTGATGCAAACACGAGTAACACCTCCATCTAGAGGTCATTGTTTGACATTACATCCAGTGTGTGCGGGTTTGTTTGTTTACATTCTGGAAGTTCTGCAGGCCGAAGAGGTCAAAGTGCAACGAAATGCTTGTTGTTGTTTTATAGCATCAGTTGAAATCCGCTATCGATGGCGATCAACGGTGCTTTCACTATGAATTAGATTAATTATTCGCCAACGAGCCAAACTGCTTTCATAATGCTTACTTAATGAGCGTAGGCAGCAACATATTAGCCACTAATGAGATGCATTGGATTTGGATGTGTAGTTGATCTCAGTTGTGTGTAAACGAGTGCAGACAGGATGTGACGCTTGCTTGAGTCCTTCATTCTGTTTGAGTGACTGCATGGGGAAATGCCTCATCTGCACAAATAGAAAACTGGTCCTGTGACGTTTTATGCAAGCTTATGGGTTCATCTATATTTAGAAAGCGTGATTGCTATGTTCAGTTTTGTAGGGTTTATAAATTGCATTTTGCCGTACAGTATGTGCTTTCAGATCTTAATTTGCCTCATACTAGGCCTACTGACAAACACACGAAAATAATAAGATACCGTACATTGTTTGTTCTTGAAAAGTTCACTTCCTGAAAGAATTATGATTATGTCATTATGACAGTTTTGTTGATTTTACATGGAATGTTTCTCTTTACTTTAAAAGAGGGGAAGTTTGATGGTTGACGTAGCTATAACCTTTTGACTTCAGTTATTTGTGTGTGTGTGTGTGTGTATGTGTGTGTGTGTGTGAGAGAGAGAGAGAGAGAGAGTGAGAGTGTGTGTGTGTGTGTGTGTGTGTGTGAGAGAGAGAGAGCGAGAGAGAGAGAGAGAGAGAGAGAGAGAGTGTGTGTGTGTGTGTGTGTGAGAGAGAGAGAGAGCGAGAGAGAGAGAGAGAGAGAGAGAGAGAGTGTGTGTGTGTGTGTGTGTGTGAGAGAGAGAGAGCGAGAGAGAGAGAGAGAGAGAGAGAGAGAGTGTGTGTGTGTGTGTGTGTGTGTGTGTGTTCATGTTTATATTATATTGTGTGGACCAAATGTCCCCACAAGTAGGCTATAGTAAAACCTGAAATCACCTACATTGTGGGGACCACCCTTACGAAAAGAAGTTTATTCAAGTGTGCCATTAGTATACTTCTTTTAAACTAAAAAATAAGAAAGTATACTTTCAGTTTATTTTTCCTGTACTTCTCAGAAGTATACAATATGTACTTCTCAGAAATATACTTCAAATTACACTTAAGTGTACTTGACTTATACTGAGAGAAAAGCAAGTATATTTGTCCTGTTCTTGTACTCAATCTTTTGATCCAGAAATACTTAAAAGTATAATTAAGTATTCAAAAGTATACTTGTATGAGTATTACAGTAAAAAAGTAAACTACTAGTATACCCATAAATTTACTTGCAGTACACATGAGATACATAATTATGAACTAGTTGTGCACTTACTGTTACACTTATAGTACACTTAAACATATACTTTTATGTACTAAAAGTGGGCCAATTTAGTCCCAAGCGGTATTAAAATAGTACACTTACAAGTTTACTACTAGTACATAGTGACATTAGTATACTTACTACATAATGTATACTTAAAAATATACTTCAACATTATACTACATAAAATGAACTTGAAATATACTGTGTGTGTGTGTGTGTGTGTGTGTGTGTGTGTGTGTGTGAGTGAGTGAGTGTGTTCAGTCTGTAAAATATATAGTATGCACAGAATATACATATAGGCTACAGAATTGACAAAGTGGCAACAATCCAAACATGGATATACAAGGATGGGCATTTAGGCAAAAAAAAAAAAAAAAAAAAAAAAAAAAGCATCTTCATGATAAAAGAAAAATAACACAAATATGAGCATGCTATTTTGTGTTCCAGAAGATCAGACTGGATACACAAGCACAGTGATATTTATAACAGACCCACTGCACGCACTCGCGCACGCACACACTGGCGCAAAAGCACACTCGGCTCTGATTGGCTGAGCCGCAGCAGGCGGAAGTCGAAGGCGCTCGGGGATTCCCCGAGGGAAGTTCCAGCTCATTGTAAAACATACAAAATGTTCATTTGTACGAAATAGTTCATTTCCTCCCGTTAAACGCGTACATATACGTGTATCACCGTCGCGATGTCCAGACTGCTTTTAAGTCTATGCGTTTGGGGTGTTTTAGAGTGAAGGTAAGACGCTAGTGATGCACACTAATGAGTGCACTAACTTCATTCACATCACTGTGTTGTTGAGATATGAGGCTGTTTGACGGATCGCTTTTGCTTTTAGTTGGTCATTGGGTAGTTTGTTTGGGTTATTGTGTTACATTTCTGTTGCTTTATTTGTTTTATTAACTGTAAGTGGTTTCTTAAAGTATAAAGTTTGCTGGTTTTGTTTCTAGGAAACTGTTTTTAAACACATTAGCCTGTTTGTTATAGTATTTAGGCCGGGAACTAGTTGTCACAAGGTCTGTAACTTATCTCAATAACTCATGTGAGTCAGAAGTTTTTGTTCTGGTTTCAAACACATTGTGAACACACTCTTCCAAAGTTAAATTACAATATATCATCATGTTTTTTTTATATGTTTGCTAACAAGTGAACACAATAGTAGTATAGTAGTCACTATTGAAATGTTAAACTGAGTATTTAATGTCAGATTAGGGCGCATGTCATTTATATATTGTGGTTTTTATACAATATATGTGATATTTTGCATGTTGACCTTTAAATTTCTGCTTCTCATGAATTGTTTGTGTAAGAAAAGCCTAAAATAGGTTGTTTAATGCCAAGTTCCCATGTTTCGCATAGCCAAAGTGTGTCATGAGATGTGTTTTATTTCCCCCTGGCAGTAATGGTGAAAATGTTCAATAGGTTTTTAGTAGCTAATACTTTAAGGTTTGAATCCATTTAGGAATGGGCTTTAAAAAACAAATCTACCATGAGAAATAATAAACGTATGACGATTAGTCCCGGCCTCCCCATAGATAGACCCAGAATTTGTTTAGGCATTTTAAAGTGACATATTATTCCTTGTGCATTCAAAAGAGTGGCATTTATTACAATCTTTGCATGTTTGGCAAACTGAATCTAACTGAAAACATTGCTATTTTTCTTAATTGTCGGCATGATTTTATTCTTCAAAATATGTAGTTTATGCGACAGCAGATGTGAAATGTACAATAAGATTAAAAAGAAGGAAAGAAGCACTTCTTAACCAAATGTGCCTTCATATATTTTAAAAGGGTTTCCTCATGAATTAGTTCTTTTATGTTTTGTAATTTAATATAAATAACGATATTGAAGCACTAATGTAGACCAGGTGGACTTTCACACTATCAAGTTTATCACATTTACGTGATGTTGGTTAAATATTAGATGTTAAACTGCCATTTAGTAGCTTTATCAGTGTTGATGAAACTTGTGTGTGTGTTTAGCTGTTACTGACAGGTCTGGTGCGAATCTCACTCATCTGAGTTAAAGAAGGGGTTTGTGTGTGCCTGGGACGAGGGCCCGGGACCACCCGTCCGGCATGTTACTGAAGGCCCGGGAATGGACAGGAACATCAGTGAGCAGCTCAACAAAGCCTTCGAAGCGTACCGAAATGTGTCTATTGAGAAAGAGTTGGTCAGAAAGGAACTTCTGCTTAAGGTGAAGCCTTTTATTGCAATCCATTTGTTAGCATGAGAGTTGGACGGACACACACTTACGTGAACCCGTTGCTTTTGCAGAGCGAGCAGTATCAGCGGCACACTCAGATGCTGGAGAGAAAGATAGAAGAGCAGGCGAAGACCATCTTACATCTTAAAGCTGAGCTCAGTTCAGTTCGTAAACATGCATCAGGTTAGTAATGGGGTTTTCTCTTTACACACACCGTATTTGCTGTATAATCAACTGTGTGTGAATCAACTTAGAAGCATCACAAGGAGAAAATGTGGAAATAATCATAATACATAGTGTAATAGTACAGTCATTAAAACTGCAGGAAAATGGGAACTATCTGTGTTCGAACTTCTTCAATATCGCCACCCTTTGTCTAGATTCTCTAATGAAATTAAAAATATATGTATTTATCCTTTTTGTAAAGGAATTTGAATGTGGACACCATTTTTTGTCTAGAAAACAAATTCTAAATTTTACATATAAATGAATTCAAGTTTATACACGTTTTTGACTGATAGTGTACATTGTGAAAATACTAAATTAAACTAAACTACAAAAAGAATATATATATATATATATATACAGTAATTAAGAATATAATTTATATATATATAGGTGAAACTGGAAAAATTAGAATATGGTGCAAAACTTCATTTATTTCAGTAATTCAACTTAAAAGGTGAAACTAATATATTATATAGACTCATTACATGCAAAGTGAGATATTTCAAGCCTTTAATAGTTTTAATTTGGATGATTATGGCTTACAGATATGAAAGCCTTTCACAATATTCTAATTTCGAATTTGCGGTTTAATCCAGACCATAATCATATAACAAATAAAGGCTTGAAATATATAATTGTATGTAATTAGTCTATTATATAATATATTAGTTTCACCTTTTAAGTTGAATTACTAAAATAAATGAACTTTTGCACCATATTCTAATTTTTCCAGTTTCACCTGTGTGTGTGTGTGTGTATATATATATATATATATATATATATATATATATATATATATTATTATTATTATTATTATAATATTATAAATACTAAAGTAAAAAATAAAGTAAATGCTTATAAAAAATATATTATATATTTATGAGGGTACATTTCCATTGTCGCACTCTTTATACGGAATATAAATATATAAAATATGTTTTAATATGTTACAATAAAAATGGGTTGTTTATTGCATCCTCTGAGTTAAAGAATCAAGAAAGCATGACATACTCAATATAAGAAATAAAAAAAAATGTTTAGAAATAATTCCTATTTCATTTCTTTTCTGTATTCATATGTTGTAAAAAAATAAAAAATAAAAAACGTATGAGTTTTCTTTAAATACACTATAGAGCAAACCTGTGCTGTCTGTAAGACTATACATAAACCGAGAGAGCATCAGACAATTTAACAAACTGCATTATGTCCAATAAGTGATATTATAGTATTATCATTATTAAACAAGTTTATGCACATATTAGATTTTATGTGACATGCTCAGAGTGTTATTTTAGCATGCATGCTTTGATTTGATGAGTGTTGAAATGTTGTTATTGATGAGTTTGACTCATAAAATTGCCCTATTTTTATTATTTTTTTTTTTTCATTTTTGTTTTTTAGAAGAGGTCTGCGAGCCTGCATACAGAAAAAAGGAAGTAGAAACCTTGTCACCTAGCGATCATCGCTCCGACAACCCGTCTAGTCCCCGCAGGACTAACCATTTCCTGGTGTGTGTTTTCTCTTGGGATGTGACTCTGGCCAATGTTTGATTTTCTTTTCTCCTCTGTGATTTGCAACACTTTGTCTAAACACAAGCCTATGCACCATGTTGTTGTTTTTTCTTCTTCTTTCTATCTCAGTTATTGTGCAAATGCAGATTTGGTTGTGATGTAATTGTTCTGAAAGGACTTCTCTGACCGTGACCCCAGACCCTCCAGCCTTTATATTGTGTTCTCGTCGTTAACCGCCTGTAAGCACAGACAGACCTAATAGCTGAGTTTGCAGTGCTTTGCTAGTTATCCACAGTTCACTCGAGGGTTAAGTTGTGAGAAATGTGTGAAAAAGATGTAGTTCTCTCTCTTCACAGTTTGATATCATTTTTCATCGCTATCTGTCCATAGTGAGAATGTTTCTCTAATTGAATCCAGTGTGATAATTCTTCTCAATTGTTTTAATCGCACGCACGTTAATAACCCACAGGGGGCAGTAGAGCATAACACTTCCTTGTGCTCGACCACATCTCCAACCAGTGTAGCACAGGCACCGAGAATTGAGTTCTCTCTTATGAGAGGTGTCACTTTTTTTAGATGACTGTTACCGAAAGATATAGACATAACAGTTTGAAATGGCAACTTTCTCCTTTTCCTGAACTTAATCTTGGGTAGATAATGGCCTCCGTTCAAAATCTATAGAGAGCCTAACCTGTAAATGCAACAAAGTATGTTATTCTGCAGCAAATTCACCCAAAGGTGCCATAATTAAGGGAGTTTGTAGTTTTTGTGTGAAATTGAACAAACTTTTTAATGGACTTTTTAAAGTATTTTCCGCTGGGTGAATCGAATACGATCCGCTTTAGAGTCAGACATGATTTTCACAACAATTAAGCACATTTTTACTCCAGTTCTCATTACCGTAATGCAAAAAAATGTTTTTTTTTATTTTTTATTTAATGTTACAAATTTGTTGTGCTGCTTTTTATTTGTGTTTGTTTGTAATATATATCTATATATATATATAGATATAGTTATATAGTTATATAGTTAGTTAGTGTATATATATATATATATATATATATATAGTTCTAACTGTTACTGACACCAGTGGCTGTTAGAGGAACTGCAGCCAGTCTCTCGTCCTCGTTCTCGCTTTGCACGCTTGTTTTTTTTTAACTTACGAGGAGTTTCCGTGAGTGTCTTGATTGACTGGAGGCTGATCGCTCCTTTTATCGAGTCCATTTGAAACACTAGTGCTAGCGCCACTGCTTACTAATGGCTGCCGTACGGATGTAAGCCCAAGTAGACGAGAATGCGCGTTACGTCACATTTTGTGAATTTTCGAGCCAATTCGGACCCGACTCCTTCACACACAATTGAGATAGAGGCAACCGTGGTGGACAGTCAAGGTATCATTCTTTTTATTACATCATGGTTGGCTCATATTTGTACAAATAAAGAAGATTTTTTTAAAGTAAAAACCTACACATAGCCCCTTTAATTTCACAATAGAAAAGTCTTAAAGGAGTAGTTCACTTTTAAAAAAACTTTTGCTGATAATTTACTCACCCCCATGTCATCCAAGATGTCCACTTCTTTCTTTCTTCAGTCGAAAAGAAATTAAGTTTTTTGATGAAAACATTCCAGGATTTTTCTCCATATAATGGACTTCAATGGGGACCAAACGGTTCAAGGTCCAAATGAGAGTTTCAGTGCAAACGGAAAACTGTTCAAACGATTCCAGACGATGAATAAGGGTCTTATCAAGCGAAACGATCGCTCATTTAAAAAATAAATAAATAAATTAAAAAAGTTTAAGTTTTATAAGCTCAAATGCTCGCCTTGCTCTGTTCTGTGATGCGCCTGACTCTCCTGTTCGAAGTCGTTCATCAAAATGAACGAATCTTTTTTCAAGTCATTTCGTTCATTTTGTTCATTGATTGAAGAAAATGACTCAAAAAAAAAAAAAAGATTTGTTCATTTTTCAAGCCCTTTGAAGCTGCACCGAAACTGTCATCTGGACCTTGAACCATTTGGTCCCCATTGAAGTCCATTATATGGAGAAAAATCTTGGAATGTTTTCATCAAAAACCTTAATTTTTTTTCGGCTGAAGAAAGAAAGACATGGACATCTCGGATGACGTGAGGGTGAGTAAATTATCAGCGAAAGTTTTTTTTTAAAAGTGAACTAACCCTTTAATGATCTTAAAAATAGGCTTCATTTTATTTTGGTAAAACATTATTTCTATTATTCTTTTTTTTTATTTATCCAGCTGACATCTATTTTTCAGGACAGCTTGTTCATGCATTTAGAGAAAAAAATCTGATATTTTTGAATTAATGCGCTGACATACTCGCCATATTTTTTTCTCTTGTTTTTTCTTGTGCAGATAAAGGAGCCCACAGAGTATTCTGGGATGCTTCCCCACACAATATCTGCTCCCGGCGAAATGAAGAGGTAGATGAATCATATCACTTTACAAAATATTGAAATTTTAATGAAGGATTTTGCACTTCGGTCCCTTAGGCACCCAGTCTAAAGGTTCAAACTTGAACTAAAACAACTGATTAACAACCCTGTTAAGTTTGTTTATTGGAATTAGCAGGTCTGTATTGTTCTTGCAGAATATATCTTGTATAATATCTGAATAACATTCAAACGGATCCAAAAACAACACCCCTGATACCCTGTGCTCATGAAATACTAATGCACTTCAGTTGATGGCATCAGTTTGGAACAAGCGGAGATGAACATGTCTGTACATACTTAAATGTCATGTTGAATCACATTCAGAAGTGGGGCGGTTATACTTTATTTTGCGTTTAACTTTAAGTTAACCAGGGCTTATGTCACCAAAAGTGAAAAATGTGTCCCAGATATTTGGGATATGGTGGTAAAGTGCCCCGGTTATGAACGTTTTTTGGTCCACATGTGTAGTAGTGGGTGAAAATACGTTGTAAGTGGTCTCCAACATTGCAGTCATGTAGAAAATGCACTGAATATGTAATATGCACATTATACACATAATGCACACATCTAATGTTTCTTGTCTTGGATGCTGATTGGCCAATACAGTGTTCCAGCTTTACGCCAATGGCTGCAATGTATAGAATCCAACAGTTAATTTTAAATTACATGTCAGGACTTGATATTCTAGCAGAAAGATGGTACTTGATGCTAAATAAAATGACTTTTTAATGATAAATTATTATATTTTATGAGGATCTGCACTCAAACACTTTTATATTGTATGATTTTTTTTTTAAGTAGTTATTGAATTGGTTTAGCTATTTACTTAGCTAGTTACTTATTTTGGTTGTATATTTACTTAGATTATTTATTTACATAGTTTGGTTATTTACTTGCTTTAGTTATTTACATAGTTGAGTTAGTTAGGTTATTTACTTAGTTTGCTTATTTGCTTAATTAGTTATTTAGTTAGTTTAGTTATTTACATAGTTTGGATGTGTATTTAGTTTGGTTATTTACTTAGCTTAGTTATTTACTTAGCTAGTTACATATTTTGTTTTTTTATTTACTTAGTTTATTCATTTACACAGTTTGGTTATTTACTTGCTTTAGTTATTTACATAGTTGAGTTAGTTAGGTTATTTAAATGTATATTGTATGATTTATATTGTATGTTTTTTTTAATATAGTTAGTTATTGAAGTTGTTTACTTAGTTTAGTTATTTACTTTGCTTGTTACATATTTTGGTTGTTTATTTACTTTTACACAGTTTGCTTATTTGCTTAATTAGTTATTTACTTAAATTATTCATTTAGTTTAGTTATTTACAGTTTGGATGTGTACTTGGTTTGATTATTTATTTATTTACTTAGCTTGGTTATTTTATTTACATAGTTTGCTTATTTACTCGGTTATTTATTTTATGCCATTCATATTTTAATATATTTAAATGAAGTAAAAAAGTTCCTTTTAAAATTGGTTATTTACTTAATTTAGTTAGGTTATTTACTTTTAATTAGATTAGTTATTAACTGTGCTAGTTACTTTGTTTAGTTATTTACTTTCCTTCCCAGTGAAGTGTGAGTAACTGGATATTCTGGATAAAGTTATTTATTTTTCTAATCTTAACGCTGTTTTTTTTTATTAATTTTTTTTTTTATTAGCATTATTATTTTGAAAGATCCCAGCCAGACATTTGACTTCTCTTTCTCTTTCAATTAGTGAGAATTTTCTGGACACTTGGCAGGAAATCCAGGGGACTTTCCAGCGGATTCAGACTCTAACCAGACGGCAGAAAGATCACCTGAAGAGAATACACAAAGGAAATGAGACATCTAATGGTAAAATCATTTTTAAGAACTTAATTTGAAATTTCGGACTAATATCCTTTATTAAATTAAAGCTGTTATACCACCTCACCCAAGTGCGTTTCTTCCCATTCTAATTAAATTAGGTCAAATGAAAATAGTGGAGATACAATTACTTTAGAAATGTCACAACAAATTAGTAATTACATAGCTAGTAGTGTAATGCAGCATACTAGTAATTACACATTTCATTGTTTGTTCTTTCACGCAATTAAAACAGAAATACTCCACGAAAAGCCATAGTAAGGGCTTTTTGCTCCAATGACCTCTGACCTCCATGTAGCATTAAAATAGTCTGAGCTGATGAGCGTGTTCAATTATCACTTTGATAAATGTTGTTTTGAAGCAGCACACTGTTACACACTTATGTGTCCTCTGTGAAATCACTTGGAAAACAATACGCTAGTGAGATGTATTTTTGGACGTGGTTGCATGACGGAAAGCACGGTGTGTTTTTGCCCCATACGTATATCAAACACAATTATGAGTGTTTGCTAAGGCAAGCATTACTAATGGCTGATACTAATGGTTAGGGCTTCTGGAAAACCATACTGTAAATATATCAGTGTTTGTCATGTAATAAAAAAAAAACTTATAAGGAGTAGTTCACTTTTTAAAAAAAATTGCTGATAATTTCCTCACCCCCATGTCATCCAAGATGTCCATGTCATTCTTTCTTCAGTCGAAAAGAAATTAAGATTTTTGATGAAAACATTCCAGGATTTTTCTCCATATAATGGACTTCAATGGGGTCCAAACAGTTCAAGGTCCAAATGAGAGTTTCAGTGCAGCTTCAAAGGGCTTTAAATGATTCCAGACGATGAATAAGGGTCTTATCAAGCGAAACGATCGCTCATTTCAAAAAAAAAAAAAAAGTTTAAGTTTTGTAAGCACAAACCTGTGACTTTCCTGTTCGAATTCAATGAACAAAATGAACGAAATGACTCGGAAAAAGATTTGTTCATTTTGATGAACCAGTTCGAACAGGAGAGTCACAAACACGCATCACAGAACAGAGCAAGGCGAGCATTGAGCTTATAAAACTTAAACTTTGTTATTTATTTTTTAAATGAGCGATCATTTCGCTTGATAAGACCCTTATTCATCGTCTGGAGTCGTTTAAAGCGCTTTGAAGCTGCACTGAAACTCTCATTTGGACCTTGAACCATTTGGTCCCCATTGAAGTCCATTAAATGGAGAAAACTCCTGGAATGTTTTCATCAAAAACCTTCATTTCTTTTCGACTGAAGAAAGAAAGACATGGACATCTTGGATCTAACTTGGATCTAGCTAATCTAACTATTTAAAAATCAACATATGCTTTTATTTCAAGATTATATAGTTCACCCAGAATTGAAATGTTGTTATGATTTATTCACCCTAGTGTTGACCTTTGCAAGTCAAATGAGATGTTATGCTGAATGTATAAGCTGCTGTTTTTTATTCAATGATAGTGGGTGGTGATTTACAAATTCAAGCTTTGGACTTTGAATATATTGCTATATTTTATGTCTTCTGAAACCATATGATCTTCTCATCTTTTATAGCTCTCAAATTTAATTTGCTGTTGTGCATGTTTAAAATTATGCATTCCCATTCGAGAATTAATTCTGTTTGTAGTCAATAATGTCAAACGATGCTTTTTGAATTGAACACAAATGTGAGAGTTCGGCATGACAGAGTTCATTAACTTTGGGTCTGTTCCTCACATAAAAGTCTTTAGAAGACTAGACGAATAATACAGTGCATTTGATGTTGCGTTTTGATGCTTTAATGGGGCTTCACAGTATAAATCTGCACTTTTGTTAATGGAAAAGAGCAGCTCAAACATTCTGCCAAACATCTTTTGTGTTTCATAACCAACAAAATTTCAAAAAAGTAGTCAGAAATAATAACTCTACTTTCTTTCACAATGATTTCAGACTTGCTGCCTTTTAAATAAAATGCCTCCATCGTTTACGAGGAGGTTGAAAGCCATGCTTTGATGATTATTATTCATAATATGTTTCATTACTAGCTCCACGTGCCTTCTCGGTGTGATCGCAGACTTAGATCAGGACACATTGGAGGTGAATGTGAGCTCTGTCTGGCTGATTTTAATTGCTCTTGCAGTGGCAGCGGCTGACACAGTTGTTATGGTAGAGCAATTCTCACTGCATTGTTTGGTGCTAAAATTGACAGAGTTCCTCATTAATAGTCAGTGTTGCATGGTGTGCATATCACTGCTGTGCTTTCTGTGCATTTGCATACTAATGCACTTATATCTATATGAGTGAGAGAGATATTGACATGAGAAAAATGCTGTTCCTTCAGATCAGTGTATCTGGATTCGATTGCAGGGAGCATTAGAGACTTTTCTCCACCGTTTACACGAGGCTTGTCCGTTTCCATTTTTGTTCCTCTTAATGCTTGTTTAAAGGAGTAGTTCACTTTTAAAAAAAACTTTTGCTGATAATTTACTCACCCCCATGTCATCCAAGATGTCCATGTCTTTCTTTCTTCAGTCGAAAAGAAATTAAGGTTTTTGATGAAAACATTCCAGGATTTTTCTCCTTATAATGGACTTCAATGGGGACCAAACGGTTTGAGGTCCAAAAGACAGTTTCAGTGCAAACCGCAAACTGTTCAAAGGGCTTTAAATGATTCCAGATGATGAATAAGGGTCTTATCAAGTGAAACGATCGCTCATTTAAAAAATGAATAACAAAGTTTACGTTTTATAAGCTCAAATGCTCGTCTTGCTCTGCTCTGTGATGAGCGTTCATGACTCTCCTGTTCGAACTCGTTTATCAAAATGAATGAATCTTTTCCAGAGTCAATTCGTTCATTTCGTTCGTTGAATGTACCAAATGACACAAAACAAGATTTGTTCATTTTGATAAACGAGTTCGAACAGGAGAGTCACGAACGCTCATCACTGAACAGAGCAAGACGAGCATTTGTGCTTATAAAACTTAAACTTTGTATTTTTTTAAAAAAAAATGAGTGATCGTTTGGCCAGATAAGACCCTTATTCATCGTCTGGAATCGTTTAAAGCCCTTTGAACAGTTTGCACTGAAACTGTCTTTTAGACCTTGAACCGTTTGGTCCCCATTGAAGTCCATTATATGGAGAAAAATCCTGGAATGTTTTCATCAAAAACCTTCATTTCTTTTCGACTAAAGAAAGAATGACATGGACATCTTGGATGACATGGGGGTGAGTAAATTATCAGCAAAAGTTTTTCCCAAACGGATCAAGGTCCAAAAGACAATTCCAGTACAAAAAAAAAAATGTACGGCGTTAATAACGCGTTTAACTGACGGCCCTAGAAAAAACGCATATGAAAATTTCAGACTCAGTGTGCAAGGGGCCTTAAGCCTCTCGCCAAATCCAAAGACTGTAAATAAATGTAATTAAATGTAATTCTCAAAGTGGTCCTGACCGAGTCACCGAAATAACATAAATGTTCTGTTGATTTCCTATCTGATTCCAGTGCAGTTTTCCATGCCCATCCAGTGCACCGACGACACGGCCGAACAAGCCGAGGTGCCATTTTCCTCACCGCTAAGGTCAGAGGTCGACGAATCCTCGAACTCCGCGTCCCTCGCATCTCGTGGCGCAGTTCCAGACAAAACATCTTTTGACCACCTTTCCCTTAGCGGCCTGAGTGTGAAGTTTCCCCCGAACACGGACGACGAGTACGACTTTCTCAACAGTACACCGGATAAACGGGTGGACCTGCCTCTGCACAGACTGGACCTGGGAGACCAATTGCACACAATGAGGGAGGAGTCTTGTTCATCATACCCCGCCCCCTCTTCCTCAGCTCACACATCTGCATCCGCATCTTCTGCCTCACACGAAAATGTACGAGGACCTCAACAGGTAAGATGGACATTCACACCCAGGGTGCATTGAAAGTTTGCTGATATCCTAATTAAAGGAGTAGTTCACTTTTTAAAAAACTTTTGCTGATAATTTACTCACCCCCATGTCATCCAAGATGTCCATGTCTTTCTTTCTTCAGTCGAAAAGAAATTAAGGTTTTTGATGAAAACATTACAGGATTTTTCACCATATAATGGACTTCAATGGGGACCAAACGGTTCAAGGTCCAAATGAGAGTTTCATTGCAGCTTCAAAGGGCTTTAAACAACATCAGATGATGAATAAGGGTCTTATCAAGCGAAATGATCGCTCATTTCAAAAATAAATAACAAATTTTAAGTTTCATAAGCACAAATGCTCGTCTACTCGTCACTTTTTAAATTTAACACTCTTATAAAGTGTAACCTAACCTTGTTTACTTGTACTGAGCTAATCACAATGCATTTTGGGATTGCCTGCAAAGAATACATGCAATGCTGCCACTAAACATATTGTACAGTAGAAGTACAATATTTTTCATTTTGGTTCTTTTTGAGCAGACATGGTAATTCTGCATTCCCTATACAGGACGTCTATATAAACGGTAGAATGAAATAAAAGAGCGGTAATGTTCTTTTTAAAGTGCGTGTACAGTCACTGTATAGGTCAGCGACATCATTACACATGCACTAATCTCTGTTTTGTTTGGTTTTGCATGAATAAAGAAGATGAATGGTGTTTGATAGATAATAACACATTTTACATAGTCATAGTCTACACAGCATAGTCTCGGCAGTCGGCACAGGACAGGTGAAATCTTTCCCTAATTACAGTGTGCGGGAAAAACGAACGTATTCATGCAACAGGAAGTGGTAAATCTGAAAGTTTACTTGGACAAAATTCTTTGGTCATTGGTTTTTAGGGAAAATTCCAGCTTTCCATTATGAAACAAAACTATTTGTTTTCAGTTTTTGTTCCTTGAATCATTTCTAATCTCTGCATAAAAAGTAGCATAAAATGTCAGCAATTACTCTACTTTTCTGAGGAGCGTTCATGTCAGTGGTGTGTCTATGATGCCTTAAAAGGAGTAGTTCACTTTAAAAAAAAATTTTTGCTGATAATTTACTTACCCCCATGTCATCCAAGATGTCCATGTCATTCTTTCTTCAGTCGAAAAGAAATTAAGGTTTTTGATGAAAACATTCCAGGATTTTTCTCCATATAATGGACTTCAATGGGGTCCAAACGGTTCAAGGTCCAAAAGACAGTTTCAGTGCAAACTGCAAACTGTTCAAAGGTCTTTAAACGATTCCAGACAATGAATAAGGGTCTTATCAAGCAAAACGATCGCTCATTTAAAAAAATAAATAACAAAGTTTAAGTTTTATAAGCTCAAATGGTCGCCTTGAATGGGCAATCCCATAATGCATTGTGATGATGAGCAATGTGTTAATGCATTAGAAAGACTTCATTCTTCTTCGATTTTACCCAGTATTTTTGTATGCTACTGTATTTATTTTTATGCTAATAATATTGTGTTATTAGCTTAGCAACATGCTAACAGCAAACTATTGAAGTAAACTGAATTATATGAGGTTCTATTTTAGTAGTAGTGACTCACTAGGTTTAATTTAGAACAACGTGTATATTATATTATGTAAACTAGACAAATCTACATATTATTTTAAAAAGCATGTTATACAACACAAAATTCACAAGCTAAATATTATATACAGTGCTTGCAGGTTTACATGCCCCTTACAGAATATAGGGATCATAATTTTTTTTAAAATATTAAATATTTTAATATATTTTAAATAAATCACGTATTTAAATTTTAAAATATTTTAATACTAATGCTCAAGGAGGCGACACATGAAACCAAATGAACATGTTGAAATTAAAATAAAAAAATGTCTTGTGGAATATATTTAAATATATGTTCTACAGCTTGTGCAAATGCTAAACATCTTACATTTTCTGGAAGGGGTGTGTAAAGTTGCATATTAACAACTGTATATATTTGCAGCTTGTGAAATTGCAAAGGAAATCTAATTAAACGCATATAAAGAAGACAGAAAAGAGCCCTATTGCTTTTACCTGTCCATATGGAGAACCGCGAAACTCACACCTATTATGTAAGGCTCACATCTGCACAGGAATTCAGTGCTATTCCATTTAGGATGTCAATTAGGATGTGCTAAGACCACAGAGAGCTGTGAATCACATATTACCTCGTCTTCTGTGCCGTCGTACTATTACACTTGTTTCCGGACTGTTCTTTTTTGCTCTCTTTCAGCTCAAAAGCATTGCAGATACCTGGGCTCATCTGTTTTAAGAGCATGGAAAAAATGCATGGTGTTGTTGGCAAAACAGACATTTTGAATGGAATGGCTAAATTATGAAGTGTAAATCTGGTGTCATGATAAAAAGAGCATTTTTTTTTTTGCATCATTGCATTTAAAAAAAAAAAAAACTCAGTTTACGTTAACAGAGTGATTATGAAGTCAGGTGTTTTGGTTATCATATGACTGCGTCCAGAATGTGAGACAAGTAGAAATAAAAGGATTTTCTCACTAGCAGAAAATCGAAATGAAATGTAAAAGCTACAGTCTAATAAAATGCTGTGTTGTTTCAACCCAAATTTGGGTCAAATATGGACAAATACAAATGTTGGGTTAAAAATGTAATAAAAAATGTTACAGTTGAAGTTGGGTTAAAATTTTAAATTACATTTTTAACCCAAGATTTGGGTTCGTCCATATATATATATATTTATATATATTTATATATATTAAATGGTTTGATTTAAACAGCCCCAATATATTTTACACATTTTTATCTAATTAATAACACGTGCATATATTTTGTACACTCTAAAAAATGCAGGGTGGTTTCAACCCAAATTTGGGTCAAATATGGACAAATCCAAATGTTGGGTTAAAAATGTAATAAAAAAATTACAGTTGTAAGTTAAAGTTGAAGTTGGGTTAAAATTTTAAATTACATGTTTAACCCAACATTTTTGGTTTGTCCATATATATATATATATATATATATATATATATATATATATGTATTAAATCGTTTGATTTAAACAGCTCCAATATATTTTACACATTTTTATCTAATTAATAACACGTGCATATATTTTGTACACTCTAAAAAATGTAGGGTTGTTTCAACCCAAATTTGGGTCAAATATGGACAAACCCAAATGTTGGGTTAAAAATGTCATTTAAAATTTAAACCCAACTTCAACTGTAACATTTTTTTTATTAAATTTTTAACCCAACATTTGGATTTGTCCATATTTGACCCAAATGTGGGTTGAAACAACCTAGCTTTGTTTAGAGTGTAGTAATGAAGTAATGCAATATTTTATTGAATTATTTGATTTGATTTGGACAATGCATATTAATGAACCCACTACCCACATGGTATGCACACTCAAAAAATGCTGGGTTGCTTCGACCCAAATTTTGGTCAAATATGGACAAACCCAAATGTTGGGTTAAAAATGTAATTAAGTTGAAAGTGAAAGTTGAAGTTGGGTTTAAATTTTAAATTCCATTTTTAACCCAACATTTGTGTTTGTCCATATTTGACCCAAATTTGGGTTGAAAAAACCCAGCATTATTTAGAGTGCATGCACGTAAATATGCCGGATTGTAGCTATAAGCTAGTTTCCATCCGTAGTCCCAATGGCTAAATCACAAAAATCACAAAATATTACAGAATAACATTTACATTTACATCATGAAATGATCAAGAGTTCTACATACAATATTCACAATCTTCAGTGCATTTGAGCCACAGACGCATGTTGAATAGTTGATTCTTGGCTTTTAGCTCAACCAATGAATAATTCGTGAGTATGATTGCCCTCTAATGTCCTTTGTCTCTGTCCAGCTCTTTTGGACTCCAGACCTCCCGGACGTGTCGGCCCAGGCGTCGGGGACAGACGCTCAGCAGATGAACAGCCGAGAGAAGTGTGCCTTTTGTAAGGATGATGTACCCCCAAATCACATGTATAGCCACCTCAATTCACACTTCAAGAACAAAGCTGACGATTGACACACGCGGGCAAGGGGTCGCCCGCCGGACTGAAACCGCCTTTATTCGTGGCTTTAAGTAGCACACTTCCCTTCTGAACACATTTGCTCACGTCCGTCAGTGACACGATGAAGAGAGCGGAACCTTCCGCGGTCGTTTATTTAATTAAACGAAGTGGTTATGTCTTAATTAATCTTTTTAGCTGGAGGCGTTGCAGTTTAACTGTAGAATCAATAAAGGCAAAAAGTCTTTTAATTTGATATGGCAACAGCAAAGATATCCGCATCTCGGAGGGCGAGTTGTCTCACCGTTGTACTTTTATTCAATGCATCCCAACATAAAGAACAAGCTCTTACCTGTGCTATGCATATATCAATACAAAAGCAGGCAGTCCCAAGCCTTTTATATGAATATATAACATTTGTGAATTTAAAGGGATAGTTCACTTTGAAATTAAGTTTTGATATGTATATCCAAGATGTAAGTGTGTTTGTTTCCACAGTATTTTCAATTTTGATGTTTTTAGGTCAAACCGTTCTTGTCTGTCAGTCATATAATGGAGGTCTATGGTCACCACCTCAAAGAGCATGCACAGAGAAGTCCAAATTAAACATGATTTAATGACTCGTAAATGTAAGTACACATTGATGGCCTAAGACATGAAACGAGCGGTTTGTGTGAGAAAACCAACAGTATTTATATCGCTTTTACCTCTTGTAACCACAGCCACAAAGGGCCCGCGCCCTTAGATCACTTGGACGTGACTGTGCTTACAAGAGGTAAAAATGATATAAATACTAATAAATACTCATTTCATAATTGGACTTCTCTGTGCATGCTCTTTGAGGTGGTGACCATAGACCTCCATTATATGACTGACAGATGAGAACGGTTTGACCTAAAAATATCAAAATTGAAACTACTGCGGAAAGAAAGACGCCTACATCTTGGATGCCCTTGAGGTAAGATAAAACATACCAAAACTTAATTTCAAAGTGAACTATCCCTTTAAACTGCCATATCTTGGTAATTTATGCATTTTTTTTTAAGTCATAAATCCAATTACACAAATGCTTTTTATTTTGTGCATCCTTTCCTCCTAGCTCAATTTCAATATAATATTTTTGTAATATCTTTTTTTTTTTTCCTTTAGTGAACCACACTGACATACATTAAGGCAAGAGTCACTAATTTAAACAGTCCTCGGGACCAGAGCTTAGGTCGGGGCAAGTCGTCACATCTTCAGATCTCTTGTTTTAACTTCAGCAACACGGCTGGCAAATTTAGCGATCGCTGAAAAAAATGTTCCATTGAAATGTTGTGGAAGTAATAACTCTTAATTGCTTTAATTTGATAACGTAATTTTAATGTGTACCACCTGTATGAGGGAATCTGTTGATAATGAGAAATAACTCCAGGATAATCATTTCAACGATAAACACCATCTGCTTTACGCCAGCACTTCTGCACAGGTATTTCAGGTTCATTAAAACTGTGTTTCTATCCAATACAAGCTCAATTTGTGATTTCATGCACAATTATCTTATGATTTATACGGCATTATTTATTCCTGCTTGCTATTAGGCCTGTTTTAGATGTCTGTGCTTCATCCACATGAATGACCAGGAACAAAAAGCACTGAGAAATATCAACTGACTGCATATCATGTGGATTATGTGCTCAAATACCAAAACAATTTTCCATTTGGTTTTCATGCGATCGCATAACTGCACTTGTGTGTACAGAAGGGCTTGTGTTTTTGCTGCATTGGACTGTGTGTGTGTGTGTGTGTGTGGATAATTAGCTGCGTCGTAAACAAACGTAATAATTTTCAGTAATTCAGTGACGACGCGTTGAGCAGATAGTCAGATGTGTGTAGTGGCACACGTGTGCAGCAAAGACCTCGCAGCGCCCCAGATTACAGCCTGCTAACACACACACACACACACACACACACACTCCATAGATGAGCTGGTGTGAAGAGGAGATAGTTTTGTGGTTGTTTTTCACACTGGCAGACTGGCGCTGCACATGGGGACTTTTGCAGCGTTTCGCTGAAGAAAAGATCCCCTAAAATATTGATTTAAGGGATAATGTACAACCAGCCGGTCATTATCGCAAAATAAACACCGATAGGGTTATTCAACAACACAAAGCGGCCGTTTGTTTTGACCAGCTTACTGTATGCAATCCTGATTGTTCAGTTTGTGGTTTTAAAACTAAACGAGAAACAGCATTTTTCAGCAAGTCGTAGCTTTCCTCTGGAGATCGGTTTATTTAGTGTTGGTTGGTGTGTTTAATAAGGCCTGCAGTGCTACATAAATTATACACAGCTATATGTGAATTTTAAAGCTACTATGTAATGTAACTTGCTAACAAGTTTCTAAATGAGGACTAAAACACGAGAATGTGAGTGTGCATGCTTGGCCAATCTGAGAACTCTTGTAGTCCTTGTTTAGCCAAGTTTTATTCTGAAACCCCAAAGGAAATTCCCTTGGGAGTCCATGATGACTGATCCGGGTCAACCTACAAACGGATGTCATGACTGAACAGCTCTATTTACTGTATACTTAACAAATAAATAAGTACATTTACTTGAAATATCAATTGCTTTTTGGGTTGATCGTGTCCATACTGTTGCTTACGGCAGTGTTTCTCCAATAAGGGGCCGACGCAGATCAAAAAATGCAAAAACAAAATAGTTGTGAAAACTCCTATAGTGTGAACTCCTATTTCATTACAAAATTAATAGTCAATTAAGTTTAATTTAGTGCTGTCAAATCGATTAATCGCATCTAAGAAAAGTTTGTTTTAGGTATGTATAAAAATATATATGCATCATACATACAGTAGGCTATATATATATATATATATATATATATAATAAAAATATATATTTATATATACATTTAATTGATTTGTTAGGACTATTACATTATTATTTGGCCGTAACATATTTTTACTCTAATTAAAACATAATTTCATTAAGAAAATTCATGATGCGTCATTCTAGGGCCTATTAAAATATCGGCCTGACGTCACAGAAGGTTGCTATGCAACAAAAATTATCGCTACTGGTGGCGCTCAGCATATGGTGAATTAGCTACCTTACTGTTTTTTTCCATATCTTTATACTGTATTTAAAAAAATAGTAAGAATAAGATATTATGAGAACTTTTTGCTTCTAGTAGTTGGAAGTTCTCGGAACGCTTTACTGACCAATCAGCAGTCAGCATCGATCTTTTTGAGGTAGGCTAGGAAGTCAAACTAAAAGACAACAGATTCTTTTCACCCATATTCCCTCTCAAATCCTCGTGTTTTAATGAAGCATAATTTCGCAATGTCTCGCGCCACACGTTGCTGTTTTGCTCCAGGAAAAACAACACAACAACCGAGGCGCACGACATGCTTTTGCTCTATTTGCAATGCTGAATATTGCATGTCGAAAGCATACAATGTGTTGCGCATAATACACGACCCAACTTGGATAAACAGAGCGTTCAAATTCTCATCTCTCACATCAAAGCATGAATTTATTCTAAAAGGCAGCAAATATGAACTCTCTCCCTAATGATCTCTCTCTCTCTCTCGCTCTCTCTCTCTCTCTCTCTCTCTGGAGTCGTGGACAGATGCTTGTACATAATTACGTTGTCAGTGCTCGTTATTTGGAAGAGGAAAGCTGTACTGACAGTTTCTGGGTCCATGTGTTTTTTTTTTCTTCTTTTTTTTTTTTTGTCCTTGCTGTTGACTCAAATTTGACAGCATAATGCCGAAAGTGTAAGACAGAAATATGATTGATTTGCTATTCAAAAGGTCTACCACCACTCCTCGGTAAAGCAGGCCTTCCATTCATTCATCTGCGCACTTTCTTGCAATATATTTGGATTAAAGTCCCCCCCCCCCCCCCAAAAAAAAAAAAAAAAAAAAGAGGAGGAGGAAGATGAGGGTTATAGATTGAGAAGGAGAAGCAGCAGGCTGATTACGAGGTGTCAAAATTGCCAGGAGCAAAAAGGTGAAAGCAATCAGGGGTGAGAAGAGTGCAGCATTCGTGAGGGGCAACTAATTATCCAATTCATTTGTGGAGAGCAGCATTTGAGTCTGAACGCTGACAGATTGGTGCGGAGGAGAGGGGAGGTGTTGGAACAATGGAACCCGGTTCACCCTCATTACTGCCGCATGCTAATCAGACGCTCCGCGCTGACGCTCCGCGCCGCACAGTTCAGCGGAAAACAGCTTCATTCCAACGCGGAGAGACCCGCTGGAGAGAGAGAGAGAGAGAGAGAGAGAGAGAGAGAGAGAGAGAGAGAGAGAGAGAGAGAGAGAGCGGTTTAACAAGCACTTTATCATTCGATGAACCTTGCATCACGTTACTGGCAGATATTAAAAATAATAATAATAAAAAATAAATAAATTACTTTGTAATTAAAAAAAAGTTTAAAAATGTTAAATATATTTTATTTAAAATAAAAAGAGAGAGGGGGAGAGAGACCTGCACAAAACTGTTGGCTCAAGTTCCACCAACGCGTAAACGAGCCAAAAGGTTCTTTCAAGCTAAAGAAGTTGCATTGTTTGAATTGCCTACTAATTTAAATTAGGCTATGTCTTATTTTAACAATCTACCTATAATAATAAATGGCTGTAAAAATGGTTGGCAATAGGCAGTCTAATATAATAGCCATTATATATATATATATATATATATATATATATATATATATATATATATATATATATATATATATATATATATAAATGTTAGTATAACATTATTAGTGCTGTCAAATCGATTAATCGCATCTAGCATAAAAGTTTGTTTATTATATTATTATATGTAGCCTATATGTTATGTTATAGCATAGCATATATAGGCTAGGCCTACATATAATAATATAATTAACAAACTTTTATGCTAGATAAAAGATATATATATATATATATATATAGACACTCGCACTAAAAAAGTATATAATCAATACGTATTTACAACATGTTTTCATTGATTTAACTCATCAAAATAATTTCAATTTCAACTTTTTTTTTAAGTTATTAAAGTTACAAAAAATATTTTTCATGCATACTGTGTTGAAATTACTTAAAAATCCAAGTTGATTGTACTTAATTTAAGGCAGCAACTTCGTGTTACATTACAAACTAACACTATACACACACACACACACACACACACACACACACACACACACACACACACACACACACACACACACACACACACACACACACACATTATGTATACTCAAAGTTTTATTTTATACGATTAATCGATTTGACAAAACTATACTTTACCTTAGGCTACTATACATTATAGATAGCCTATATGTATAACATAAAAGTTTTTACCTTTCTAGCGCGAGAGAAATGTAAAAATGTTTTTTTAATGATATGAAGACGGATCAACCTGCTCATCTATATCTTTTTGTCTGCTCGCCTCTTGTAATACGTTTATGTAGCCTATATACATTATTTTATTTAAACATATCATGGCTATATTCTATATTAATAATATAGGCCTAAACTATGAAGTCACGTTGGAAATGAAGCTTCCTAATTGAATTAATATACTTGCTTCAAGAAATGGGACACGGATAATTACATTAAATTAGCATCATTTGAAACATCTGTTGCTATTTCATTTGTTTCTAATCTTTCCTCAATTAATGTTTCCTCATGTCCTATAACTGCAACACATCGTTCAATGGAATTCCCCGCGAGATGTGGATTTTTAGGCCCACAGCTACTACTAATAAAAATTAGCCCAATTATTATAGCCTAATTATTATTATGTTTTGAGACTCATGAAGAATTATTTTTTTGGAAATCACTTACATTTATTTTACCTTGCTAAAACTCTTTACATTCACTAATTTATTAATTATTTATTATTATTATTATTATTATTATTATTATTAAATATAGGCTAACTTTAAACTATTGAAATGTTTTACACGCAAACGGAAATTACAAATAATATTAGGCTATAAACAACATGTCTGGTATAGAAAAACATTTTCTCGTTTCGTTTACAGCTGACACTGACGACTTTTAATTTCGTTATTATATTGTTGCATTATAATTTTCTTTAAAAATTCCCGCATCTCAGTTATGACATCACAGAATTCATGCTGAATGTATCGAAATCTAATCGGCTATTGCTATGACGTGATTAATCAATGGATAGCATTATATATAAAATTTCGTTCAAGCAAATTGTGCGTATCCTAATTTCTTGACCAGTCCTCGACAACCATTGCTGCTAAAATAAATAAATAAATATACAAACATAATAATTCTAGCTAATATTTAGTAAATAAATGACTAAAACATCGGAAACTCCCTCTCGTTTACACATTAAAAAAAATAATAGGCTACATGATCTTATTTCTTTTTGTACGACCAAATACACACAATCTGAGTAACGAGGCTGACTATTGCCAAATCACAGTCTGGAAGGGGAGAGGAGAGGGGAAAAGATGGAGGAATTAATATGTAGTGTTAATTAACAGGAAGTCAGAGACAGTCTCAGCATCACTGAAAGTTTGATCGGAGGAAGTATATTCCCACAGTATTGTGTGCAGTGTTTATAACGAAGGCTCAGTGTTGTCGCCTTTTACCGCAAACACCTGAGATCTGAGGACACGATTGTAATGTCAAATTATGTTTGTTGTGAAATCGACTTGTCACGTGTCTTTTTCCCCCATTACATTTCGCTTAAAAATGCATTGATGTTCTTTTATTTTAGGCGTTTCAAATCTACACTCTAAATACTTGGGTCAAATATGGACAAACCCAAAATGTTGGGTTAAAAATACAATTAAAAAATGTACATTTGAAAGTGAAAGTTGAAGTTGGGTTAAAATGTGAAATTACATTTTTAACCCAACATTTGGGTTTGTCCATATTTTACCCAAATTTGGGTTGAAACAACCCAGCATTGTTTAGAGCCTAGATGCATGTTGTTTCCCCCCATCTGCAGCTAGGATATCTATTTTGTGTATTTTGAGAATTGTATAACAATATGCACCTGTGCGCGCTCGCGTTGTACCCCCCAGCAGGTGTTTTAGGTCAGTTGGCCGGTATCTTCTCTCCTCCCGATGGCTCGATGGCCATCTCTCCATATCAAAGTCGTGCAGACAATCAACAACTTCCTACATAAACACATGCGAATATGGACGCAGACCAAATGTAAGGGCAAGAGAGGAGAGGGCCACCCCGCAGTTTACATGTTACCCAACAAGCAACGCGACGGTCCCTCTCGGTTCAGGATGCGACGCGATTCCTCCTCGTGTCAGGCGAAATGTGTTGAAGCGAAAGGCTTCTTCCGTAGGTCTCTGAGCAGTCCTGTCTGCTGTGTGTGTTTGTTTCGAGAACCCCGATTCTGGAGCACGGATTTGGCAGTCACAGCAAGTGATGACAGAGGCATTGGTGAGATCGCACCCGGAGCCCCAGAGGACGCTACCGTTTCCGAGGAGAGGAAGGCCTCTTAGACCGGCACAGGCTTTGCTTCAAGATGCTTAAAGTCAAGCTGGTTCTTCAAAAGAAGTGTTCCAAAAAGCGAGGTTTCGCAGCGATGCATAGAATAATTCTATTTTGGTTTCCCCAAAGTTCCATTCAGTGAACCTTTACTTTAAGGCGGCATTGTTGTAGGCAAAATTACAAGTATGACTAACCCTAAACCAAGCCCTAACCCAACCCTAACCCAAACTGCAACTTTATATTGATGTTTTTACACTGTAATTATACTGAGTAGCCTAATGTTGAATATGAGTTTGGTTTGGTTTAGTTGCATCATGCATTAGGCTATTAGTTATTACTATAGTAACTTTAAAGCGTAACATTTTTTCTTAGTAGGCTATGTAAACACTCCTTTAAGCTTCCGCGCGTGGATTTTCCCAGCTCGGCTAACAAAAATCTGAACTTTAAATTATTGGAATATTATTTCTGAAGATTCTATTAAGATTCAAAACACCCGTTTTTTATGTTTTAAATGTTCGTGTTTTTGTAATGCGAACGTTAATGGAAAATTCCATTTTAGAATTATTCAAACACACCTGTTCATTCCAAACGCGCATGTTAATTTGAAATGTTATGAACGTTCTGAGAATAGCAACATATACACGCTTTCCAGGAACAATAACGTTTTTCTGCTAAAAATTTTGAGTACTAAAAATCAGATAACGACGAATAACGAATGTTCACTTGTAGAACGTTATCCATGGGCAATAGATGCCAAAAAATTATTTTTATTTTTAGGGTTCTATTTTCAGTATAGGCTAGGCATATTTGTGCGTCCTAATCAAGGCCTTTGCCATCTATCCATCCATCTCACTTTATTCATATTCATAACCGTTGCAAGCTACAGTTGTGATTCCACGGACCTTTCAGAAGCAATAATGAAATAATGATACACGGTGTTATATGTTGCATATATGTTTTTTCCCTTTGCTTTAGATGGTTAAAAAAGGAGGAAGGGAGAGATGCAATGCGCCGCAAGGGTTAAGGCAGCATGAGAGAATCCATTCTCGGCTTAATGACCTCTCCTAGCTGGGCGAGGACGGCAGGGAACACGCTCTTGACTTGTACCGAATTTGCCAATTAACACCTCGGATAACAGGCAGCCTCGGAACATCAGGCGCGTTGGGAGGAGAAGCTCACATGCACTTTGTTTTTCATTCTTGGCCTGCTTCCTATGGCTGGCATGCGTGCGTTTCAGCATCTTAAGGGCTTCGGGACGACGCTTCACTCATTCACATCGCGTTCAACACAAAGATCGCTCGAAGCAGCGATTAGCGTTTAGCGATTCAGGAAACGTGTTCGTTTTGTCCCTACAGCTGGAGAGAGAATTGGCTCCGAATGCATAGTCATATCTTAGATATTCTTCTTTCCTCCCTCCCTTCCTATTTCTCCGTTACTGATAGCGTTTGCTATTTTCACACTAGCCCATATGGCCGCTTGCAGCCTCAATTAGATCCACAACTCTGGTTTCCAAGACTCTCTCTCCCTCTCTCTCATGCCTGGCTCACTTTCCCCTCTTCCTCTCTATTGTATTGTTGCTCCTATTGAACAAATGAAGACTAACAGACTGATATCGTCTTGATCACAAAGTTAATTATTCAAAAATCTCGATCTTGACTCTGGTCTCCTTGGTTGAAGCACCCACTCCTCTCCAGCCTATTATTTTCTCACATGTTTATCAGACGCCTAAACAACACCTTGGGCGGGTGTGAATTTCCAAGCCCCCAGTGAAATTCTCACCGGGCTCCGTCACTGTTTTTCCTCTGAGTCCATTTACAGGTAGGAGAGAGAGAAACACCGCTGCCAGGTCCTAATGACTGGAAGCCCGCATGAAACACCTTTCGGCCCGTGTGTCGCGCGGACGTCCTCACGTCAAGCTGCGGAAATTGAATACGTTTACGCGCGTTGTTTTCACCGTTCCACACGTCGCTTCGCGATTCATTAGCAGCTATTCTAACGGAATGCGATCATCAAAGGGAAGATACGTAATTGATAGAGGTTCACACCGCAGACAAAGGTGGTGCAATCTGTCTAACAATGTTCGCAAATGTGTGTCTCGTACATCTAGAAGGATAACACTTTCTTTAAGCGGCCGCGGACCTTCCCGCGCGGTTCCGCTCACCTCCGAGGTTGCGAGATCGTAAACTCGCCTCGTCTTCAAGACGAGCGGGGAGAATGTGATCCGTGCTATGGAGGTCCACACACCCGCATTCATTTATTTATGCAGTGTGAAGAAACCATCTGGCCGTGCAGAAATTGAAAGTGGATGTAATCTGGCAGGCGCAGAGTGTATGACTGACACCTCATGCGGTATTAGTGGGAGGACAAAATCATTAATGCTCCTTCTGAACCGGCACAAGACATTAAATGACTGACTATAAAAACCTTATATTGCTTGAAAGTCTCCCAGACAATGATGATTCACTTACATTCACAAAAGAGTAGACCTGGTCAAATTTACTCTCAGTGAGTCATAAGTTGTTTTTTTATTATTATTATTATTATTTTTGGACATTGAATTTTCTAGCGATTTATTTGAATCTCCACAGCTGTTGTGTTTTTGGCCCAGGCTTTCCCTTTTCACTCGGTTTAAATGGAGTTTAAAGCTGCATCAAATTGTGAAATATTCATAAAACGAGGCCAAACTGTTCCAATCAGATTAAAATATCAGGAATCTTGCTTTAAATAAGCGTCATCTGCTCACTTTTATTGTAAATTCTTCAGGAATAATAGCCTATCTTCTGACTTATGGTGATCACATGTGCTAATCCAAGGCGTCATATACTGACGATTTTGACATTTCATCTACATCCATGGCACCCGTTAGCGTCATTATGAGACGCAGATATATATGGGCCAGAAGGCGCCTCCTAGTGGTTTAACCCTAAACCTACCCCAGAACTAAACCTAACATAACCGAACAAAGCTTTGTGCGTGTTATATTGACGAAAAAGGGTGCCATGTGCGTTGGGTTTAGACAAAGTGTCACTATATGACGCCCTATGATGAGAATGCGTTGGCTAATCTGGTGTCAGTGACATGCACAATGTTCAGAATGGCTCATTTCTTTTTCAGTGGGCAGGAACACATAGTACAATGAAGGATATCTGAGCAGATAAAGGAGATTTTTATTCCTCATGATATGAGCCCTTTACTTTGTATTCTTTTATTATCTTTATATAAAGGGATTGCATTGGTGAACTTTAGTGCTAAACACCCTAAATGTGGCAAGTGACACTTTTACCTCCGAAATGTTTAAAACAAAAACAACTGAAAAGCAAATAATTAGCTTGGTTATGTTGGTGTCACTCAATAAAGCAATACGGAACGAGACAATACATTGCTTTCATATAGCAATTACTACAAAATAAAAAATATATTATTAACTTTTACATGATTTTATTAAGCAAATTAAACGCCATACGTCAACAAGAACATCTAGTCTTTACATGAAGTAACACGTTATAGTTTTGAGTGCTAAACCAAAATTTAAGCAACCAAAGTTAATGCAAATATAGATAGCCTATAGAAAAATATTTCCATGGCAAAGTAGAATAGTTTGAGCAACAGATGCACTGATTATATAGACAAATTCATTTGACTTTTTCTTTTCCTAAGGTCTTTTAATTTAGTGCAAAACAAATGTGTTGCCTACTCTGCTCACACGCTCCTCTATCTGGGGATGAGCTAGTGCAATTCTCCGCTGGCTTTTCTGCGACAACAACCTGCAAAGTGCTCCCAAAACCCTAATCTGCACGTCAGGGACCCCACACCTCCTGAGCACCGACGGCTTCTCTTGTTGTCCTGCGAGTCCTGCTTTTCTTCTATTGTCTTTTGCGTCCTGTAGGTCATGTCAAATTCATTGGATGTGTTTACAATAGAGTGGATGGAAATGAGAGTTGTGTTCATTTCACTATAGCTGTGGTGATGAAACACCTCCAAACATAAATGCCAAGTTTGGATTTAAAGCTGAGAAGCACTAAAGAGAAATCCATTAATTGTCTTTTCGAAGTTCTTTTTAAGGACCTTTGATTTTTGTAAATGTAAATTAGCACTTTTCCTCTTCCTCTAAAGCAGTGCCCAGCTTGTGGGTTCAATTTCCAGGCAACAAAAATACTGCGAAAATCAACACTATCTCACGACCAATTCGTACGAATTCGACGCATGATTAAAAAGTGGCTAATTCGTACTAATTCGTACGACCTCACTCGTACTAATTCGTACGATTTGTCTAAACCCACGTGATGGTTAAGTTTAGGGGCGGGGTAAGGGGTAGGTCATTCGTACGAATTCATACGAATTGGCCAATTCGTAAAATATGTACGATTTAGCAAAATCGTATTAATTCGTACGAGTGAGGTCGTATGAATTGTTACGAATTAGCCACTTTTTAATCATTCGTCGAATTCGTACGACTTGGTCGGGTTGGCGAAAATATACATTAAAGGGCTAGTTCACACAAAAATGTTCGTTCATCTTCAGAACACAAGTGAAAATCTTTTTAATAAAATCTGAGAGATTTCTGTCACTCCATTGACAGCTACCCAACTACCACTTTGATGCTTCAAAAAGGTCAGATTGTAAAACCAATCAATATGAATTAAGAGGTTTAGTTCAAAATTTCTGTAGAGATTTGATTGTTTTATATGATGAACAGATTTAATTAAGGCTTTTATTTACATATAAACGAACAAGCTCAATCGAACCTGCTTTGACGCTTGAGAAACAAACCTCTAACAGAAGCTCAAACGTGATGCGTAACTCGAGAATGAACCTCATTGGTTCTTGCTGAAGCTCAAGCGTGATGCGTAATACGAGAATGAACCTCATTGGCTCATGCTTGAGGTAACTGAATGCAGCATTTGAAAGCGAGGAATTAAAATTTCTAATATCCAGTTCAAATTCCTGTGTTGTGGCCAGATTAATTTGAAAATAAACTGAAAGGGAGCAAATTATTTAATTGTGAGTTTTGCATTATTTTTTAATGCATTGTCAATTCCATGCATCATGTCTATAATGTGTCAGACGACCAAGTCGTACGAATTCGACGAATGATTAAAAAGTGGCTAATTCATAACAATTCATGCGACCTCACTCGTACGAATTAATACGATTTTGCTAAATCGTACATATTTTACGAATTGGCCAATTCATATGAATTCGTACGAATGACCTACCCCTGACCCCGCCCCTAAACCTAACCACCACGTGGGTTTAGACAAATCGTACGAATTAGTACGAGTGAGGTCTTACGAATTAGTACGAATTAGACACTTTTTAATCATGCGTCGAATTCGTACGAATTGGTCGTGAGATAGTGACAATGCAGTGCAAGTGTGCTCAGTTATATCTTTGTGTTCGTCTACAACTACTGTCGTGGGAGAGCAACAGTTTGAAGAGTATCTGAGCAGGTGTGTTAAAGTCACATTTACTATAACAACTTATAGTGATAACACTGATTTAATGGCACAGACATTTAGAGGAAGTAACTTCATCTGATGCCTGATATACAACAGGAACGAGTGCTTGTTTTTTCTTGGCGAACATTCACATATGCATTAATGCACTTGAATGAAGTCTATGATCCAAGCCACTTTGGATAAAAGCATCTGCCAAATGCATTAATGTTAAATACATATAGTATATAACTATTCCACACTTTAACTTAATAATGTAGCATGCATACTAGTGGCATTCAAGTGCAACTGACATAAAATACAAGCAAAAATAAACGCAATAGAGTTGATCTTAAAATGTTTGTGCCTGCTTTATATTTTTAGGTTCGCATGATTGCAGATATCTGAACGGCACACAGACGCTGGACAGCTATCAAACACGGCTTATGTTAGTGCCATCCAGAAATCTCAGCTCCTCAGCCATGATGGCAGAGAGAGAGAGAGAGAGAGAGAGATGTGTGCTGGCAGCCTCTTCCATCTCCATTACTAAATCATACACTGTCTCTCTGTGGGGACAAATAAAAACCTCAGTGCTGAATATTTCAGCAACGGCTTGGATTTCATCATGGTAGGCCTGACAATATTGATAGAGGAGCCAAAAAGATGCTAAACCTAAAGCCAATGACATGAGACTTGTTTAGTAGCATCAGTATTAGTAATGGAAGAGAAGTTTTTAATCATTCATTTACTTTTACTCTTACGTTGAAGCACTGAATTGATATTTCTCAAAACAATTCAGCCAAAATTGCTCGATTCAAACTTGATTTTGTAGATTATGTCAGTGATGCTTTGTAAACTTGACCATTTCTGATCACACACATGTTGACACACACATGTTCCCCATTCAAAATGAAAATGCTTGTTGGACTATACTTACTCTGAAATGTGGTTAAATTACAATATGGTTAAACATGTTGTTAGAAAAAGGAAAGATCAATCAAAATTAGATAGGATGAAAATGTTATGTCATTAATATGATATAACATTTTTCCAAATAAAAAAAAATATCACAATAAAGTATACATATAATGAGTAAAATAAAAAATAAACTCTAGTCATTTGAACTCAAATTGTATTACATTGATTAAGTATAACTTTTTAAATAAAAAAGTTACAATTGCTTAAATTGAATATTTTTTGAAAGTTTCTACTTCCTGATCATATCACTTTTCACTGATGTTTTTTTTTTTCAAAATATTGCAGAAACATCATCACATGCATTTTAAAAGTAAAGTATTACCGATAACATAAAATGTGCATAAATAAGAAAAAGAGAGAGGAATGAAGATTATATGATGTATTTTTGTATTTCTTCACTGTAAAAAAAATATTTTCAAGATTTGTTATCACAACATTTTTTTTCTTTTCAAATCAACTTAAATAATTTATTTAGTTCAGATAACATATTATTTTGATTTTTGATGATTAAATCAATCTCCTTCATTGTATTAACTCACTTTTTCCATTTGAATCAACTTAAAATTTTAAGGCAACCAGGTTACTTATTTTTTAAGTTAAACCAATATTTTTTTTACAGTGTTTGTAACTAATTTGCCATTCATACAGATATACAGGCTGACTTTCGGAGAGAAATCAGATTAACATATATGGTTAATAATTGTAATTTAAGTTCTCTGTTTGAATCTCGGTATTGGAGCGTCTCAGAGAAACATTCAGCATCGCTGAACACGAGCTCTGGAGGTTATTGATTGATCCGCCTCTGAAGGCCCTGTCATGTCACCTCTGCGTTCTGGTGATAACTCGTTGTGAGATTCGGCTCCTGTAAGATGAATGTTGTCTCTATGACATGTATGTCGGCTGAATCCGTGTGTCCTCCTGCTGAAATGCAAGTCTTTGGGGCTGTTTTCCCACTTGGTCCGGAGTTCGATTCCACCCCTGATTTTTAGGCAGGAATATTTTGTTAAAGTTAAAAATGTAACCTGATTTACTTCTTTTCTTTCTTACATAACCATGAACAGAGACTATTTATATAGAGAGATGTCTTTCTATGCCACTTCCTCAATCCGTAATTAATACAAGTTGGCTATAGACCTTATACACCAAAGAAACGTGGGCGCCGTCATCTTTAGAATATTGTCTTTGAACTTCCGGTTCTGTATATTTCTATGGCATCGCTGTCAAGAAATAATTAGCTGGTGAAGTGGATTTACTTATTGTAGAGTTAACAAAAGTTATCATGAGCATTGTAATGTTTATCATAAGCATTCTAAAGCAGATGTCTTAACAAATGTCGAACGGGAATTTTTTTACAAGCAGTTTATTCATACCTATGCAAGATCGCTGTGGAAATACAGACCGGAAGTCAAAAGACAACGAGCGCAACGCTGAAAAGGGGCGGGGCTACATAAGGTCAACCCGTAACACCAAAGATGGCGGTTGTATGCAAATGCCCCGCCCCTCCCGCTGGACAGCCAATTCTTAGCTTTTAACAGTCAAGCTGGGAAACATTTAAATACGTTCCTGTTTGAAAAGGCGGCAGATTTGATATGCAGTGTATGTGTGTGCGTTGTTTAAATATCAGACATCCCAAGTCTCGTTGATGACCGCAAATTAGTAAAATCTCCCGGAATCTAGAGCGAGCGAGCAAGAGCGCGCACATATGTAAAACTGTGCAGCGCGCGACAGAGAGCGAGAGAACCCTTGCGCATGCGCAGTAAAAGTATAACCTGTGGGAACACGGCGTTATAAACCTTATTTTGGGGTAAAGTCATCGAACTTTTCCAGCGATTTTTATTATATTTTACTGCTGTTTCTATACATGCAGTTTTTATGTCCTGGTGACCAGTGAAAGTGCAGTTCTGACTCTCTCCCCATTCAGTTAGATAGAGCCTGGTCTTGTAAAGTCCGAAATAGCTGCCCGGAGGCGTTGCCAAGATGGCGGCCGAGTGGCATGACTTGCCTAAAAGGACTTTGCCATGAACTACATTGTAAAAAAAAGTTGTGGCATTGCATGGTGAGGTCATGGGTTTGATTCGCATGAACTAATAAAGCATATAGCTTGAATGCAATGCAAGTCGATTTAGGTACTATAAAAGTGTCTTGCAAATGCATCAATGGAAATGCACACATACATGCATGTGCTTTTATGTGCTCCCCTCACATGGTTTTTGGTCTTGTTTGTGTTTGTGCACCATCGATTATCGGCGTTTTAGCATGTCTAGCTTATTAGCACGTCTGTATGCGTGTGCTTGAGCTTAAGAACAGGAAGCGAACTCTAATCTGTTCAAGCACCTCAACAGTTCAACTGTGCCCTTCAACAGTTGTCATTTGCTTCTTCAAATACCTCTGTCATCGAAGAGAGATAAAAAAAAAGCCTCAAATGAATGCGAACAAAGGCACAGCAGAGGAGCAACGCAGTGCAAATTGCTTGATGATGAGGTGGCTAATCCCACTGCTAGTTTAATTGATACTTAAAGGCCCGCGATCCACTCTGAAGTGCTGAGAGGCTACAAACTGCCTCGGCCAAGGTGTGGTAACAGGGTGAGGAACTGCAAGCGACTTCTCAGTCTGCTAATGCTCTCTTGCCTTCCTCTGCAGTCTCAACTCGCTCTTGCACGTTTGCACTCGTGCATTTAAGGTGCCACTTTAATCACTGTCTATTGTTTTGGGCTTTCTTTTCACACCCCTGTGATACCTCAGACCTTGCCTGCCCGCTTTATACCAGTTGTCTCAGACGGTGTCTACTCATTCGCAGGGTGGCATGAGTCCAGAGTGTTGTTGTGTGTTGACAGGCAGAGCTGGGCACTGTTACTTATGGAAATATGCATGCACAAATGAGCACAGCGCATTCGGACAGTGACAAAATCCTTCTGGAAGCAATGCAATTTGATCAAGGTAAGTTTTGTGGTTCTTAGATCATGCTTAAAGATATTTCATCTGCAATTGTAATGCCACTTGCAGCACCAAACTAAATGACTGTTGACTTTTGTTCACATTTTCAAGCCATTTTGCAATATTTGGCCAATGTTAGATTGCTCAAATAAACCCAAAGATACTGTAATTCCGCTTGGAGCCACTAGTGGCACAATAATTGCATGCTTGCTAAAATAATTAAATATTGCGGACAAAATGCATCATAGGAGCAATTAAATACTTGTGCAAAATAATCATATGGCGTTTGATCTCCAGAGCAGGAGTTGCATCCAATTTGACTTGTTTCTATTGGACAATTTGTTTGTATTTGAAGCCCCCAAGTCCGTCTAAAGTTTTTGTTTAATATTACCATTTTTATCAGGCTTCTATGTATAGGTTTCTACCCAAGTACTGACATTTCTGAATGGGCTGAGACTGGGATTTAGTGAGTTTGAAGTGAAAGTATTTGATGAGCGTATAGCATTCACTCAATATTACTATCTCATTTTTTTTTACGGAGGAGGCTTTTGCATCGGAGGTCTTCATTTGAACTTGTTGCAATGCATTCTTCAGTATATGATTACACAGCATGCCAAGCTCACGGGTTCGATAAATGCATGAAATTATCAAGTATTTTCCCTGAATGCAATGCATTCTTGGAAATGCATATATGTAAATGTGCGTAAACATGCATGTGTGCATTTGCTTCATATGTATAGCCAAACATACTGTATCAAAGTTGGCTAATGTCATTGCTCAAATAAACCCAAACAGACTGCAATTCCGCTTGGCGCCACTAGTTGAGAGCAATAATTGCATGCTTGTTGAACTTACTGAAGCTGTTTGTCTTTGTGCATAATGTGGACAAAATGCATCACCAAAGCAATTATATACTTTTAGCTGCAAAATAATCATCATGACTCCTCATATGGCGTTTGATCTCCAGAGCGGAAGTTGCATCCAATTTGACTTGTTTGCATTGGACAATTTGACAATTTGTTTTTATTTGAACTTGCAATGCATTCTTGAGTATTTGATCTAGTTACAAGCAGCATGCCAGGCTCATGGGTTTGAAATTATAAAGTATTTACCTTGAATGCAATGCATTCTTTCAAATGCATACATGTAAATGTACGTAAATATGCATATGTGCATTTGCTCCATATGTGCATGTAGTAGAATGATAGATTGATAACATTGATAGTTTGGCTACTGCATTGAATGTATGCATTTGAAAGAATGTCATAATGTCAGATTGCTCAAATAAACCCAAACAGACTGCAATTCCGCTTGGTGCCACTAGTTGAGAGCAATAATTGCATGCTTGCAACTTAATTGCAACTTACTGAAGCTGTTTGTCTTTGTGCATAATGTGGACAAAATGCATCACCAAAGCAATGATATACTTTTGACTGCAAAATAATCATCACGCCGTCCGTCCTCGAATATATGGCGTTCGGTGTTGCCGGAACGGAAGTGGCATCCAATTCGCCAAGTGTTTGTTTGAAGGTAAGTCTCGGAAAGAAGCAGTCGATTCTTCCTTTCCCTTCCCCCACTCTCTCAACTTCAAGAAGACTTTCTCCCACTAGAATTCTGGAATGATCATTAACCTTTCCTTCTGCCCCCCTCCCTCCTCCTTGCCAGCCTGTATCTCCTGTTCTGTTTGGTTCCTGGCCCCATATGCCACTTTCCTATTTCCTGGCTGTAGACAGCAGGGAGTAGCTCTATTATCACCTCCACTGAGCTGTCTTTGAATGTGAGAGGCAATTCCATTTCACTTTGCCACGGGGAGGAGGAGGCAGGCGTACTACCCAGCTCACAGAAATTGGCTAAGGGTTCATTTTTATAGACCGAGCGCAAGGACACAGCTTTTCTTCTGGTGTTATAGAGGATTTCGAATGTACTACACTAATGCCATGATTGCTATTGTGAAAATTGCTCAATATGGGTTTTGACAGGTGCACAGATCGAGACTGTTTGTTTGTTTCAGAGAGGTGTCGTTGCATTTGAATATTGCACATCTATATATATATATATATGATTGATGCACGGAGCGTTTTTTGAATTTTTTTAACTTTGGTTTGTTTGAATCAAAACATGCTTTATGTAGATATTTGAACTGTAGGATTTCGAGTGTACTACAATCCCATGATTGCTATTGTGAAAACTGCTCCACATTAGATTTGACAGGAGCACGGATCATGACTAGACTATTTGTTTGCTTCAGAGAGGTGTCGTTGCATATAAATATTGCACACCGAGCCATGATTGATCTATGTGATTAATGCATGCGCCATTTTTGCATGTTCACTTTGGTTTGTTTTATTATTCCAAAGCATATGCATGCTTTAAGCAAGTATCTGAAGTTGATATACGCACTCTTGATTTTGTGCATTGTTGCATTTCTGAAATATGTCAGACCAATTGAAGTACACGTTGCATTCTCGCCACTGCCAATAGCCCAAGTTGTCTTGTTCTGTCAATTTTCTCTTTCAGAGTAACAGTTTGAATTTTAATCTAGTTTGTAAATCAATATGTTTATATAGCACGCTCAAATAATAACACAGACATTATGCATCATGCATTTGAGCACTGAAGCTTGGTGCTAACCACAGTAATGCAAGAATACACATTAAGCTTGTAAAACAACAAAGACATGCATGCTTGTAATGCTTTGGCTAAACATTTGCGTCTACATTTGTGTACTTATGTTTCTAGCCCAAGTGTCTTAGATTCTTTCATCCTAGTGCTTTGCAATGGGGTTTTCAGAGTGTTTTTTTGTGATGCGACAATGCTATTGAATGCATAATCTTTGCCAGCCATTTATTGTTAAAGGGATAGTTCACTTTGAAATAAATTTTTGGTATGTTTTATCTTACCTCAAGGGCATCCAAGATGTAGCTGTCTTTGTTTCCACAGTATTTTCAATTTTGATATTTTTAGGTCAAACCGTTTGTGTCTATCAGTCATATAATGGAGGTCTATGGTCACCACCTCAAAGAGCATGCACAGAGAAGTCCAGATTAAACATGATTTAATGACTCGTAAATGTAAGTACACATTGATGGCCTAAGACACGAAACGAGCATTTTGTGTGAGAAAACGAACAGTATGTATATCGTTTTTACCTCTTGTAACCACAGCCACACTTTGTACTTCTCTGTGCATGCTCTTTGAGGTGGTGACCATAGACCTGCATTATATGACTGACAGACACAAACAAACGGTTTGACCTAAAAATATCAAAATTGAAACTACTGCCGAAACAAAGACACCTACATCTTGGATGTCCTTGAGGTAAGCTAAAACATGCCAAACATTTATTTCAAAGTGAACTATCCCTTTAAGTTTCGTTAACATGTTTAGCCACACATTTTTTTTTTTAACATTTTTTTATTATTATTATAATGTGCAGGTCTGAGAACCGAAAATCCAAACCTGGTCTGCTCAGGACAGCTAAAACTATATATATATATATATATATATATATATATATAGGGATCTGTTCTTACTGGGAAAAATCAGCACAACACAGAGGCTAGAAAAGTTTTTCTATCGTTTAGGGTCTCGGCAAATATGTTGAAATCCTCTAAGGAGGCTGATGAAAAATGCACCCGCTTCGAGCCATCGCTAGTCCTAAGCTAAAATTGATGTTTTATAAATAATTTCGACCCGCAAACATCAAAGGCCACAATCACAGCGTCTCAGTGATATTCATTTGGCATAAGTCAGTTTCATTTTTCCGAGCTTTTCATCAGAAATGGCTTAAAAAGTATCCTTGCTCTGAATCTTTCATGACTTGGGGCTCGCAGAGGACAGTGGCTGACGTCTGACAGCGCTCGGCAGCATCAACAACAAAATACTCACAAACCCCCGTTGCACTTCCTGGGTCATACGGCCTGATAAATATTTCAAGGGACTAGCGACACACTGAGCGGCTGATAACAGGTCAGTTGCAGGTGATAAAAGTCGGTTTTAGTTGGGACATTAGGCCTTTTCTTCAGTGTGTGATATTATAGCTTCACCTTCGTTTAGCCCCGTATTACACATCAGTGATTTAGCGTCGCATCCCCTGAACGGTGATATCAAACGGCTGATCTGGCCAACAGCAGCGTTTGAGTTTCATACAACAGTGTCATCATGCTAAACTGGCGAATCAAATTTTACAATGTGAACTCTGTTCTGAGACAGTAGTGAGTTGTTGCAACTCCTCACATGACTCCAATAGCAATTTATTTCAGTAGATTGGCATTAGCATGATGCTAAGCTATACGCAGTAATAAAATAAACAGTACTGCGTGTGAATATAAATATTGCATTATTTATTGTAATCGATTTGTCCGTGCACATTATTTTTTTTCTCAAAATCGTGTGTTCTCTTTAATCAAAATAACTTCCCCTCCCTCTTTCAGCAAAAGTCTCTTCTTTACTCTGATGGTGAGGGCGGGTCAACCTGTCACTCACATGAGATCCACCAATAGCAAACCACAACCATCCAATTCAATTCCACACAGATAAAATCAAGCCCCGCCCTACATTTGTTCTTGTTTGAGAAGCCATTTTACTCTGAAATACTTCACAATAGGGAAGAAAAAAAGGGTCACGACTTTAAAGGAAATGTCTGTAAACTTAATACCGTATAATCTCTCAGATACAGTGTAAAATACATAACTCAAAAGTTGAAAAAGACACTATATAAAAATATAGCATAAAAATGCTGGGTTGTTTCGACCTAAATTTGGGTCAAATATGGACAAACCCAAATGTTGGGTTAAAAATGCAATTTAAAAAATTACAATTGAAAGTGAAAGTTGAAGTTGGGTTAAAATTTGAAATTACATTTTTAACCCAATATTTGTTTGTTCAAACAACCCAGCATTGTTTAGAGTGTAGTATAGAGTACAGTGCTTTTAATAATTTTTTTTTTTTTTTAAATCACTAGAAGAGATAGTACAAATCTGATAAACCAATCCGCTGTTTGGTTTTAAAAATATTTTAATCAGTATTTTTTTTGTGTGTGTGTGTGTGTGTGATATTATTGTCTTGTTTTTAACAAACAATATTTAAGTGAGGAAAGAAACATACCAAAGATAGGTTAAGAGAACGAGTCAAAATATTTGGCAATTTCATACAAAGTAAATTTTTCTTGTCTTAGCGATGAGCAAAACAAGCAAAAATACAGATTAAAGAAAAGATTTAACAGCATGTAGGCTATTTGCATTACTCACTATCTTTTCGAACAGAGCCAGGGTGTAATGTAATCTATTCGCAATTAAAATAGAGTAAATGCAGAAGATCATAATATAAGTCTTTACTGTACCTGCGAAGATCATTGTTTTTGTCTTCTTTATAGTGGATCGTCTCCGGAAAGCGATTGGCTAAAAGTAGAACATGCCAACTTTACAGGCATATTTTATTAGAATTCTTAATTAAAATACTAATTAATTTGGAGTCCATTGATCTGTTGTTGCTGATTATACGGACACCATAATTAGACCAGGTTCAAGTTCAGCAAAGCAATACTGTCGCAAAGTGAACCAAACAGACCCTTTCCTATACCTGAAAGGCCACCGTCCTCATTAGCCTTGCTTTTGTGGTGTCAGGTGTGGAAAAATAAAGCCAATAAATTGCTCTAATTTACTCTCTCCAATGCACCTTTGTGTAAAATAACTTTTATTGATTTACTTTTATCTTTAATTAACACCTCTTAAAAACTTAAGCAACTTAATGCGAGGCAAAACTCATAAATAATATAATAATCGCAGACTGACTGAAACGAGGGCACGGATAATTGGCCGTTTCGGGCGGGTCAGCAGCACGTACATGCAGGTAAATCTGGCTCCTTTACTAGGCTGACAAGGAGACCATCATCGGTGACACCTGAGCAGGGGAGACCTAAAAGGACATCAATAATGAGAGGTGTGGGAGTGCGTCTCGGGGGACGACATGGGCCTGCACAGAGGCTAATAAGGGTTTAAAAGCCACAACTGTCCACAACCCACGCCAGCACACCAGCCGTCTTCCTCGTCCAAAGAGCCGCCTGATGCTTTGTGACAGGCCTCAGCTGCGACGGCGGGGGACCGAGGCGGTCAGCGGTTATGTCAGCATCAAACAATGCAGCCCGCGCCCATTAGAGAGCCGAGGCGTTGATTAGAACGAGCCCTCTCGCAATACTCTCCCGATTGGACAAAGAAAGACGTCATATTTCGGCTTGACTTCTTCGTATGAATTTCATCTGGCATCTGGCAAACAACTTATAAATAACTCAAGGGCCATCTTAAATGCATTCCCATGAAATTTTTAGTGACACTGTAATGTAAGCCACTACCTGTCATGAATGGCAAATAACCTCGGCCTCTCGCCGTGTTTACTCTGTTGTCCATCAGCTCGCCGCCTTCCTCTTCTATTCACCGAAGAAAGCAATCTCTTCTGACTGGGGCGGCCTTGCCTCGTCCCCGTATCCAGGCTGGCAATAATTTCGTTGTCATTTGCTGTGCGGTGACCACATCATTGATGTGACAGTGCCGGGCATTAGGTAAAGTCCCCAGACTAGTGCTCACTTACAGAAGCTGCCTCGATCTGTCATTGACAGTGATTAGATTAGACCTGGCTGGCAAACACGTTCCTTAGCGACACCGACAGGACTTCTGGATGTGTGCGGTCCTCAACCAACCTCTGAAAACTTCAATGTGCGCATTGTTAAACGTTTACTGTATATATTTCAGACACTCTAAAACTAATCGACTTGCATTACAGTTTATCAGTTCATGCATGCCATGGGAATCGAACCCATGACCCGTTTCAGATAAGGGAATGCTTAATTTGTCATATTATTTCATCCGTGGCATTGATTTGATTTAGGTCACGTCGGATGCATCGCGTTTCAATCTGCTGTTTGGCTTCTTCATTTGGGGCAGTTGTTGGGATTCCACGACTAATGAAGAATCAGCCGTCCGACCTCCAGATTGATGTCATTTACACAAGCTGTTTTCGCAGGTGTTCCTTGTCGACATGACTTCCTGATTTGTGCGGTCCTTAACCAACCTCTGAAAACTTTATTTTAAGGTGTCATATATGTAAGTACTGAGTAATTATAAGCAACTACATGGACGGTTAGGGTAGGATTAGAATTTGGTTGAGGGTTGGTTGCATGTAATTATGCATAATTTACTGTTATGTATGACGTATGTAACAAGGACACTGTTAAATAAAGTGTTACCTTTAACAAAACCGACTTGCGTTTAAAGCGATAGTTCACTTTGAAATTAATTTTTGGTATGTTTTATCTTACCTCAAGGGCATCCAAGATGTAGGTGTCTTTGTTTCCGCAGTAGTTTCAAATTTGATATTATTGTCTGTCAGTCATATAATGGAGGTCTATGGTCACCACCTCAAAGAGCATGCACATAGAAGTCCATATTATACATGATTTAATGACTCTTAAATGTAAGTACACATTGATGGCCTAAGACACGAAACGAGCAGTTTGTGTGTGAAAACGAACCGTATTTATATCGTTTTTACCTCTTGTCACCACAGCCACAAAGCGCCCGCGCCCTCAGATCACTTGTTAAAAAGGTAAAAACGATATAAATACTGTTCGTTTTCTCACACAAACCGCTCGTTTCGTGTCTTTAAATTGTCTCATGAAATTGCGTATGTATGACACGCCAATTCGTATTTCCATTTTTGGCGTGCTATAAACACGCATAATCGCTTTTCAGCGTGTTTATGAACGGCATTGACTTAACGTTACATTTCTGTATATATAAATGTATGAGCTACCCCAACCCCGTCCCTAAACCTACCCGTCACTGGGGTTAATACCATTTATGAGTCTTCCCCTACCATCCTAGAAAAAAAATATCGCTCCCCAGATGTAGATCTACGTTTTGCTTCGTTTCGCTCGGCCATTTAACGGCGTAGACATACACGCGGATAGCGTATAGATAACACGCCACTTGACTTGAAAGTGGCTTGTATGTTTACGCAAAAGTCTTGTGTCATGTTGCTTAGGTCATCAATGTGTACTTACATTTACGAGTCATTAAATCATGTTTAATTTGGTCTTCTCTGTGCATGCTTTGAGGTGGTGACCATAGACCTCCATTATATGACTGACAGTCAAGAACGGTTTGACCTAAAAATATAAAAATTGAAACTACTGTGGAAACAAAGAGGTAAGATAAAACATTGCAAAAATTAATTTCAAAGTGTGGAGTTTATCAGTTCATGCATGCCATGGGAATCAAACCCATGACCTTGGTGCTGCTCTACCGTTTCATGGGTCGGATGAGTTTTCTTTTCACGTCAGATGCATTGTTCTGCATTTGACGTGATGCACTGTTCTTTAATGACAGGACTTCTTGATATGTGTGGTCCTTAACCAAGCTTTCATATGTGATTTTCAGGTAATAATACTGCGGCCTTGGGTTGCATTGTCTTTCAATCTGATGTTTGGCTTGCATTACTAATGAATGCCACAGTGGAGAACTTTAAAATGTGATTTTTCCAGGTAATAGTCCTCCGCCCTTGGCATTGTCTTGATTGGGTTTCAATCCTATGCTTGGCTTGTTCATAGGCTGTTGCACGACTAATGAAGAATCTGCGATCTGACCTCCACGTTGATGTCATCTACACAATCTGTTTTCGCATGCAGGTGAGGCTTTATTAGAGGTTCTTTCAATATCATCACCTTCATGCTTTACACAACACAGATTGTTTCAAACAGTAATCAATGATGCAAACTTCTGCTGTAAAGAGTCATTATTCAGCTAAAGTGAAATGAGTTAGAGACGCGACGCAAACACAGCAGCTGCTGGCGTGGGTCAGTGTGTTTGTACCCACCTGATGATGGAAAAGCTCTCCATCCAACACAATGACTCCCCGAGGGAGCGGCCGGCCTTACCGTTCCTAATCACGGCGGCCCCTCGGCGATTGCGGCCACTGACTGCGCTAATAAGTGCAAAGTACAGGGGGCTAATGCACAACAAAAGGAGAGCAGAAAAAACAAGTAGGGGGAGAAAAACAAACTCTTCGGGCTGGCGCACGCACGGTTAATTCAACAATAAGGCCTCGGAGCAAAGCCTATTAAAGAGAGGAGAAAGGGTGGAAAGGCAAATAATCCGGTAATGAGGATGAGAAGATGGCCGCTCGCCCTGCTGGTAGGCTTCAGGCAAGCCCGTGCATGCATGTTTCAGGAGAATAGATTACTGGACCCCATTGCCCTGTTATAATGACCCTTCTTGTTAGCCTCAGAGATGGAAGCCTCTTCATTAGGACTCACAACAACTCACCTCTGCCTGTATCCCTTTCCAGAACACAGGAGCGGCTTACACCCTTAAACACGCGTTTTATTTGGCTCGTGAATCAGTGGGGACATCTCAACTGTGTGGCTAAATATCTAAAATACACACTCTCTCTATAAATCATGTTTTATGCAGATATGCTGGAGAAAAGCTATCTATATATATCCACACACACACCCACACTTCATCATATTTAATACTTAATCATTTAATATTTCTAGACCCTAAAGAGAGGTAGTGGGTTGCAACAGCAGGGAAAAAAACATGCTTAAGGCAAACAATAACTATGGGTTGCACTTTATTTAACAGTACATGTACTTACAGTGTACTTAAGTACTGGTTAACGTTTAAGATTTAGTTATTACCAACGTTATTAGCCTATATAATAATGTATTATTATTACTATTACTATAATAAGTAGGGGAACACAACTGCTAAAAAAGTGCAAGGCAAAATGAATAGTCTTATCAGCCCTTCAAAGAGAGGAGAAAAATATTTCCCGTTTCTTTTGTTGTTTACGTCACCCAATCAACTGGTAAAATTGGCGCAAATTCATCTGTCACTTGGTAATACGGCTAATCCTAAAACAATATTTGGCCCTGTGTTTGATTATGTGTTATGCTGTTAAATCACACTCATAGTGTTATGCATTCACAAAATAGTCCGTTTTCTTATTCCGCCTTTGTTAGATTGTTGGGCTTCTGCAGTTCAAGGTATATTCATTAATTTCAGAGTTTGATTTGTTTTAGAGAACCACTAATTATTTTTAATATATATATATATATATTTTTTTTTTATTTATAATCCGTTCTAATAAAGTTTTGAACCAGATACCGCAGTGTTGAGAGTGTGCTTTCCCCTTATTTAAAGGGCCAGAACATGAGATGTCTCTCAGACACTCAGCGGTGTTTTCTAACCGGTCGTGTGGAGAGGCAGTTGTGGCAGTGAGACAGGTGAGATGAACTGATAAGAGGAGCCTATTTCAGGCTGGTGATGGAGAGGTCGATGTGACTCTTCTTATATGACCGCTGGGATGCGGACATGCGGCGTGTTACTCTAGAACAGGCACGAGTGAGGGGTGATTATTAGGTACAACTTCGAACACTAACTGTAATATATTTGATTTGTGAGAAAAACAAATACACGAGAGTAGGCGTCTTGTGTTTGAAAAGTGTACAATGATTAAAATAATATAATGCGGGGTTATTTTAAGCCAATTTTGGGTCAAATATGGACAACCCCCAGCTGTTGGGTTAAATTTATAAATTGCATTTTTTAATCCAACAATTGGGTTTGTCCATATTTGACCCAAAATTGGGTTAAAACAACCCAGCATTTTTTAGAACGATCGCAAAATAATTTTCCATACTAACTCTGCAATGCATTAGTCTATATTCCCCCCTCGAATAATGGCGTTTTTTTTACGTGCATTGAATTATAATGCATTGAATAAATATTATCCAGATTCAATGTGCATGCCTTTTAGAGTTATTTATAAGATGCGAATTATTTTAGTTTTTTTATTTTTATTAAAATGACAAATCCTTTCAAGATATATATTCTAAAAACACATTTCGACAATGCTAAATGTGGTTGGTTGGATTGACTCATGCCCCTGATTTGATTGTTTCGGGCATGTTTTGAAGCGTTGAATGCATAACTTGGAGTAGTCCATCCATATAAAATATTTATATGCCTTGGGACCAGTAAACAGATCTTCAAGAGAAGCCAATATTTCACGCTATAACGCAAACATTTTAGGTAGGGCGCGAGGCGTGTCATTTCAAGCGTTTTAAATAATAAATAATGAAGTTTTCGTGGTAAACCTTGTGCCGCACGGAAATATATTCAGCACACAATGACCTCGAATGGAAGACAATAGGGTTTATTTGCGCTACTAGCCTACTAGAGGATTCACACGAGCCTCAATATTCAGACTACAGTCTACAAACATGGATGACCAGCAGAAGTGAATACACTGTGGCGTGTAAGCCTCCTTGATTACACTAATTAAGTTCTGTCTAATTAAATTACCGTCACGTGTTAACCAATAGCAAAAGTTGATTCATTAAGCATGCAGCAGACCGAGGACTGAAAAGCAAAGCCTTTCCTGATTGCAGGCTAGTGTCAATTGGCTAATTTGCTGTCTTGCACAAAGCAGCTCGAGCCGCAGGAAGGCGTTAGTTTTCTCTCGCGCTCGCGTTAATTGCTATTTGTCAGCGAGCGATGCAGCTCGAGCGTTGCATCTCGCCAGCTCTCGCGCGCTCCAAGAAATGTATGATTGTGGGCTGTGGCTACCCGAACTCACACGCATCTGAGCTCGCCTTGCAGGACTACCCTATTATATCTGTCGGCGACAACCTGGAGAGAAGTTCACCTCTGAAAAAAAACTCCGCTGGGATGACGAATCAGTCAGAGGCAGACAATTTCTCCGACTCGAAGGACTCATCGGGGGACGTCCAGCGAGGCAAACTCTCTCCTGATCTTGACGGAGTCGCCGACAGTCGTCACACTTTCGATGGATCTGCAGGAGAAAGGTATCTCCTGTCTCAGTCCAGTCAAGTTCAGCCGAGTCCCACCAGCATGTTTCCCTACCCGAGTCAGCATGGACCGACGCACCCAGCGTTTTCCATCGGCAGCCCGAGCCGCTACATGGCGCACCACCCGGTCATCGCGAACGGAGCCTACAACAGTCTCTTGAGCAACTCTTCTCCGCAAGGCTACCCGACCGCGGGCTACCCGTACGCGCAACAGTACGGACACGCGTACCAAGGCACGGCTTTCTACCAGTTTTCCTCCGCTCAGGCCGGGCTCGTGCCCGGTAAAGCGCAGGTCTACCTCTGCAACAGGGCCCTGTGGCTTAAATTTCACAGGCATCAAACGGAGATGATTATTACCAAGCAGGGACGGTAGGTGTTTTGCAATTACGGGGATTACTGTCCGCTCTGGACACTATATTATACACGCATTGAGGTTTTCGAGAACAAATTAAGGTCGTGGGGAAATTACATGGAGCACAATATTTTTTTTTTCGTTCCGAAAAATCTTTAAGCTTTTTTTTTTCTTTTTTCAATTTCTGCATTATGCAAAAAACAAAAATCCATGGATTTAGGTCAACCTATTATTTATTTTCAGCCTATTGCTTTCTTCATTTTCTTTGTTTTACAAACATTTAAACCCATTTAATATTCAGGCTACATCCTTTTTTTAATCGAAAGTATTTTTGTTTTTCGATTTGGTTTTCAACGATATTTACATTTGTTTTGATCCTTTTTTCGATTTTTTTTTTCTTTAATCCAAAATTATTTATAGGCTATATAAATAAACGTTGGTTTGGCTAGGAATTATGCATTGAAACTTGAAATTTTATATACCCCCAGGCGCATGTTCCCGTTTTTGAGTTTCAATATATCTGGTCTTGATCCAACGGCGCATTACAATATCTTTGTGGACGTGATTCTTGCGGATCCGAACCACTGGCGCTTTCAAGGAGGAAAATGGGTCCCGTGCGGCAAAGCGGACACGAATGTAACAGGTGAACAAAATGTTCCCCCCAATATATTTAGTTTTATTTCTAATAATAAAGCAATATTGTTTTCTTTATTATTATTATTATTAGCTTATTATAGAACTGTTTAAATGCCGTCAATTTGAATAAGACGCAGAAGAGTTTATAAGTAATTTATTATTAATAATAATAATAATAATGATTTTTGTTGTTGATGTTGTGCTACCTCAGCACTGACATTCCTATAATGATATTTGTGAACAGGAAACAGAGTGTACATGCACCCGGATTCGCCAAACACCGGTGCGCACTGGATGCGACAAGAGATATCATTTGGAAAACTCAAACTAACCAACAATAAAGGAGCAACTAACAACACAGGACAGGTCAGCTATTGGGCATTACATTTGTTTATTTCATTATTTGTAATTTCACTACTGTATCATGCATTCAAAATGCTTTGGGAATATCAAGAATGTTGTCCATATCTGTGTTTAGAGAATATTGCATTGAATTGGATAGCTTTTGAATAGAAAAATGTAAGTTTCGTTAGGTTTATTAATTAATATTTTTGTAAAATATAAAATTACACTATCTTTTGTGGTAAGAATATTTTACTAAAAAAATAATGGAAATATGCTTCATTAACATATATGTTCGATGTTGTAACCATGTCCATTTTTTTCCCCAGTCATAACAAAATTGTATTTAAAATACATAAATAAACTAGTTAATTTACAGATGAGTTAATAAAACATTCAGTATAGAATTTAGCTTAATTAGTTCAATGTTGGAACCACGCGTGCGTAAAGAGGCGTGAGGAGATGCTCTCTGACTGTCGTTTTTTCGCTTGAATTCCTGCAGATGGTGGTCCTGCAGTCGCTGCATAAATACCAGCCTCGACTGCATGTGGTCCAGGTGAACGAGGACGGAACCGAGGACACGAGCCAACCCGGCCGCGTGCAGACCTTCACTTTCCCGGAGACGCAGTTTATCGCGGTCACCGCGTATCAAAATACTGATGTAAGAAATAAATAAAAAAATGCATTTCTAAAAATTCGATGGATTTATTGGAAAGTTTTCAGAGTGTGTATTTTTTTTTTGTTTGTTGCTGATTGCAGATAACGCAGCTAAAAATCGACCACAATCCATTTGCAAAAGGATTCCGTGACAATTATGACACGTAAGTTTGATTGTTTTTTTCTTATGTAAATGGTCTGTCACTTTCTATGTAGTCAGGGTTAATTATATTAAACATTATTGATTGAAACAAATACTTTAGTTGCACATAAAGTAGGCTGCTTTTTTTTTTTTTTTTTTTTTTTTTTTTGCCTTAGCCTGAGCTTCACCAAATATCCTGTATTTGTGCGTGCGCATTTCTATTTCTCGGATTTAAAGATCACAGAATAATAACAAGTGCTCATATGTGTGCAAGTGAATATTATAGCAATATTAGGAGTCGTGTGTGCAATTGTTGTATTTTAATCTGTGCATGTGGATAAGAGTACTCAGTCAAATCACATAGAAAGGTTTTATTTAGGCTACTATGAATTCCCATTGGCCGATGAATCTGTGTTTCTTATTTGGCCTGGCTAATCTCAAGACAAATTTCCATTCACAGCATATAAAAAACACATTTAGGCCAAGTTATTTTACTAATTGTAATATTTATAAACCATCACTCTAAAAAAATGCTGGGTTGTTTCAACCCATATTTGGGTCAAATATGGACATCCTTTAAACAAATATGGAAACTTTAAACCCAACGGTTGGTTTTGCCCATATCTGACCCAAACAAAAAATCATTATTGGCAAATGGTTCGTTTTTTTAACCATTTTAAATTAACTTTAAACCCAACGGTTGGTTTTGTCCATTTTGGCACAAACATGGGTTGAAACAACCCAGCATTTTAAAGTGTATTAGTGCAACGTGACTGTCCGTGAGCAGTGCTTATTTGTTCATTTGCGCAATTCCGCACAGAATGTTAAATTGACGTGTGTGCAGTAACGTTTGCACATTCGCAACGCTTTATTTACGGTTAGCTACGCATCTCATATGCGACATTAACGTGTTTGTCCATCATCTTTCTCCAGTGTCTACACAGGGTGCGACATCGATCGGTTGACGCCGTCCCCGGGTGACTCTCCACGCTCCCAGATCATGCCTGGCGCAAGATATGCCATGACTGGTTCTTTCCTGCAGGACCAATTTGTCAGCTCGTATGCCAAGTCCCGCTTTCACCCTGGCGTCGGAGGCGCTCCTGGCACGGACCGCAGCGTCCCACTTAGTAACAGCTTGCTCTCCCCGCAACAAACCGAGGACACCACGGTGGCCTCCCCACAGCGATGGTTTGTCACCCCTGCCAACAACCGACTGGACTTTGCCGCCTCGGCATACGATGCTGCCGCGGCTGCTGATTTCGCCGGTAACGCGGCCACCCTTCTGTCGTACGCAGCTGCCGGAGTTAAAGCGCTGCCCCTGCCCGGGGCCGGGTGCTCCAACAGACCCCTGGGGTATTACGGCGAGCCGCCGGGGTGGGGCACCCGCACACCACCGCAATATTGCAGCAAGTCCAGCTCTGTCCTGTCGTGCTGGCCGTCCAACTCCGTGGGGAGCAGGACGAGCTCCTCCAGTTACCTGGTCCCTGGCCTCGACGACGGAGACGCCATCGCGCCCGAGAGGTCACCGCTAGGCGGGGCGGATGAGTCCAAACCCAAAGACCTGTCCGAATCCAGCTGGATAGAAACCCCGTCCTCAATTAAGTCGATCGATTCGAGCGATTCTGGGATTTTTGAGCAAGCCAAGCGGAGGAGGATTTCGCCATCTGCCACGCCGGTTTCAGAGACATCGTCTCCATTAAAATCTGAAATGTTGACGCCGAGGGAATGCGAGAAAAACTGCTCCAAGGACATCGGCTACTACAGCTTTTACCCCCACAGTTAGAAACTCGGAACAACTAATGCATGGCTCGTGTGTTCACAAGGATTCACAAGTGACTTACAATCTATTTATGTGCTTATTTATTGGTTTATTTATTTCTTCATATATCCGGCCGATCTCGGTCGTCTCGTTCCAATGACGTCATCAATTGCGTCGCGTTTTTAACGGAAAAAAAACTTTGACACATAAGCTTGAGATGTTTTCGTTTCCAAATGACATTTTAAGGTTCTAACTGTCAAACCTATTGTAAGTATGAAAGTAACTGTACATAACTGTATTTATCTATCCATTTGTGATTTTTCTCGTTGAACGTTGATGTACAATATAGAAAACCGGATTAGGTTTAGCCTATATGTTTAATGTACTTAGAACTGTTGATTCCTTCGAATAGCTACATATATTAAATATTTTGATGTTTGAAAAAATAAGAATACTACAACTTATGTAGGTTCCCGGTTATGACAGAAACGATATGGATCTGACTGAATTGGAAGTAGCTGCTTACCAGTGGAAGAGCCCGCCAAGAAGATTTCCTCTGACAGGAAATAAATATGGCGGACGCGTGTCTTTCAGAGGTCGTTTTTTATGTGAGCTTATTGATGTTGCTTTTTAGAGTCGCGTCGTCTGTTCGTAAATATCATAGTTCGTAGTTTCATTTTGTGAATGTTGTTGTAAAGTTTTCAGAACATATGTTTTTAACTGCACCAGCGTAAATCCCATTACATTTTTTTGTAGTCAAACATATAGACTATCACTTCACGATTACAACTAACCCAAACATTTTCATTTGTATTTTATGGGCTGTTTTCTCATGAGAAAATACGCGAGCTAGGCCTGCTAATGTGTAAAGGTAATGTAATTGTGGTGTGCTTAATTGCAATAAATATGACCGAATGTGAAACCCGGGTGACGTACACAGGATTCCAACGAGCTGATTTCAAAACCAAATATTTCTGTTCTATTTTCCTCTACCTGTCTTAGAGCCGTATATATAACGATAATGCCAGTGACAATGTGAATTTTGTTGCCTGTGCGATGCATTTTCATAATAAAATGTAGTCATGCAATGCGACAAATATAAGCAAACCGCCCATGAACAACCTTTTTGGTTTTCTATTGGTTTCTTGTTTAATTCGACTGTCATTTTAGATGGGGGAAAGGATACTAATATACACAGTAGTCCAAAAGGTAAACAAATCAGATGCTTAATGTATCAATTTCACTGCTTTTAACAAAATAGGCTATCAAACCAAGTGGCAGGCATAGCCAACCGAAAAATTATTTCAGATGAAGGGATTCAAAGTTAAATTTGGACACTTTCTGATTGTTAGATCAGATGTTAGTGGTCAGCTACATCTATTTACTCTGAAAGATATCCTGGCCAGAAATTAACCAGTCCTCATGAAATTTGGATTTCTCATGGATTTGTATTTTTTTTTTTTAAATGGGGGTTGTGAATATAGACACTGCATAGACTTTTTCAGTTAACTGATTCATTTGAAGTATATGATTTAAATGGACAACACTGTCATTAAGCTATAGCCTACATGTCAAAATGAATGTTGACATCCACGATCAACCTTGGTACCATTTAGGTAAAATTCATAGCAAAAAGGCCCAGGAAATGGAAGTTAGTTCAGTTGATGTTGATTGAGTTATTTTGATATTTTATATAGGCTAATGCAATTTATATTCAGATGTTTTTAATTGCGACTTGCATTCAAATACCTTTTGAGGCTACTGTAGTAGGCTAAATGTTGCACACAATCTAAGACATCAAACAAATCAATCCATTTCGGTTCATTTACGTCTATATAAATATGCAATGTGAATAAGCACTCGACTATTGCCAAAAGCAGACTTAACACTATTCTGTGACATACATTTCAGAGCATTTTACAATATCAACTTGGATTAATGTCTATCAGATGTCCATGTTATAAAACAATCCTGGTCTTCAATAGCCCGGTATACTGCACATTTATTTTTTTACATGTGAATAACTCATCAACTGCGTAGACAAGACCTGGACTGAATGGTTCAGAAAAGGGAGACGGACAAAATGTGCTTTACTCTGGTATTAGATAGCTCTTTATTTAGTTTAATATAGGCTATTCCTTCAAATAATCAGCTCAATTATCGTCAGACACCTGCAGTGTTGTGGTGGGCTGATACTAGCGAATCATTTGGCTGAATTCAGAATAGCATATCAATTTCATACTACTCTTACTTTTCCCCTGCATTACAAAAACAGAAACACAGTATTGTTTTATCCTATTCTGATTTCAGAAATCCTGTATGCTTTTTGATAGTTTGCTGCCTCCCTGTGGTTCAGTGATAGGCTGCCTAGTAAATAAATCAACCTTTTAAATGAGTTTTTTAGAGTTCCAATATATAATTGTGAGATTAACGTAATATTCATTATTCGTTTCAGAAGTCTGATGTCCGAGGAGAAAGCCATAGATATTTTAGTACTAATCAATTCAATCGCTGTAAACCCTTAAACATGTATCACACAACTACGAACGCCAGATGGCGACAACGTCGTAAAGATGAAACGAGACACTTGCATTGTTATTTAGCGTGATGTGATTAAACATTATGCTACGATATAATTATATACAACATGTGTAGACTATACAATAAATTATTTACATATAAGAATATTAGAAAAATATGTGCACAAGTGAGAAGCAGCCCAAAAAGCATTGGGATAATCCATAAGAAATATATACATTGTATCACATTAGATTCATTTAAAAGAAAGATAGCACAAGACAAATGATGAAGAAATGTGTTGATGCCTGTGTAGCATTTGTGCACATGATACTTGCTTTGAAAACAATGGAGTAAAAATAGAATATAAAAGTTTAACTTAAATGTAAAAAGCAGCTTAAACATGGTCCAGGAAGTTTTTATTCTTATAATAACAGCTTAGCTAAATAAGTTCACCCAGAGTGCAGGCCTGGTACAGATGGCAGGTTTTAAAGGGTAGCTGGACCTTTTTGACTCTTACAGTAAAACCACTGCACTGATCATCACTTTAAGACTGTTTCTGAGAAAATCAGAATCGCTGTAACGAAGAAAGCATTAGGTGCATTACACACAAATGTAATAATATGACATAACTAAATATTCAAAAACTATATTCAAAAACTTTCAAATGGACAAAAACACCATAAATCACCTTTTGTGTTCCATTTGAAAAAAAGTGAGCGAATGATTGATGACAAAATGTTTAGTTTTGGGTGAACTAGCCAACAAAGTGTTCAAATAAGCATATTGGCTTATAAGACAAAAACCTCCTAGTTCCTGCCCATTCCAGACAAATGTGACCAAGACAATCTTTAATTATACAGTGCTTTATGCACATTGTTTCAAAGCGGCTTTACAGGAAGATGATGCATGGGCTGTTGAAGTCAGTTCAGTTGATTCAGTTCCGATTATTCAATTAATCTGAAGCAGTTCTGCGAAAAATGATGTAACAGTTCTCATACTGAATGAGAACATTAATATAAATATAACACTGAATATTAAATGTCCCCAAGCCAGCACTGTAAAAATGAATATGCATTATCTAATCAATAAAATTGTGGCAAGCAATATTATTAATTAAATTGAGAACAAATTAGAATTGAGTGATAATTAATCACATTTTTCCTTAAAAGTTAACAATTTAAAATGAGTAAAGTTTACACCAAAAAATATCTGAATAACAGACAGAGGTCAAAGATTAATTATTTTACATTATCTTTATTTTATAGACATCTGATGTCAACAAGCAGAATCACTGAAGGAACAAACAACCCTAAAACAAACACCGATCACCATAATGGTGAGTTAAACATACTTTTTTTGGTAAGTTTAACTTTTAAGGAATTAATTTGATTACCTAATTCTATTCTTAAATTTAATTAATTATATTGCTTGTAATCTGTTGCCACACTTATTTTTTTATTAGATAAAGCATATTCATTTTTACAGTGAGAGGTGACAGTGGCAAAGAACCCAAACTCCACCAGGTGAGGTGACCAAGTCCTGGTCTCCCTTTCCCTAATTGTTCAAAACGTCTGTATTGTGTGTTATAAGGCCCTGCAGTGAGGCACTTTAACATAATGCCCCCTCCCTGTGGAGTTAAAGTCCTACTACCCACAACTGCGTCACACAGCAGCTACATGATGCGCCCTTATGAGTGAGCTCGTGATAACAGCACTGCACTAAACATGTGAGCAGAGCACATCACGCAGTACGCACTACACTACACACACGCACTAGCTCTGTTCCACAGGTACAGAAGATGGACGTGAAGGATCAAGGCGCACAAATGGAGCCTCTGCTGCCCGCGGTAAGACCAGCGAATCTGTCCGATCACTGATCGTATGTTCTGATTGAGAGGATGTGTGCGAGAGAGATTGACGTTGCGCGTGTTGCGGGTTTTGCGCATCTGCAGTGTGAAGGCGTCACGCGTGTTTCGCATGTTGCAGATCAGGACGCGCGAGGGTCTGTTCGCCACAGGTTCAATCTCATCGTAGATTATATTAACAACATGAATGTGTATTTTTATTCAAGAAGTCTGGACAGGATGATGATCTTGATAAGAAAGTTGATTTTCAATACCACGAGTGAATTTGACCAAACTCGCACATGGGAAAAAATATAGCCTACATAACATTTGCAGAATGACATGATATTGTGCCTAAGTGCATTTTTTTTCCCTCATGACAATTAACAATACTTTAATAGGCTACTTGAAAAACGAATTAGCCTTATATTTAATACATATCACACATTTTAATAGGCTTATTTTATTACGCTCGGTTATTGCAGTAACTTTGCCATACAGTAGAACTTTCTGTACTACAGTAATGAGAATCTATTAAATCATCATAATGCCAATGGTCCTAAAATAGAATTAATTATCCAAAATATTATTTATTTATTCAGTAATACTATAAATTATGCATATTTACATGCAACTAAACAAACCTAACCCTATGGTTAATTATTATTACTCTGTACTTAAATGTAGCCTATATTTACACTGTAACACAGACATAAAGAGTAACCCTTGATTCTTTCTTTCTTTTTGGGGTGGAAAAAGGGGTCAAGTCTACTACGCTTTATACAATACGGATTGTTTCAAAGCAGCTTTACACCACAAACAGCATCAATGATGTACAAATCAAATATCAGACAAATTCAAATTCTGCTGTAAAGCTCTAAACAGACAATAATGTCATGATTCAGTTCAATAACTGTTGTGAAACACGTTCAGTTCTGCTGTAAAGCAGCTCTATGTAAGACAATAGTGTCATTATGTTGATTCAGTTTAGTTCAATAACTGTGAAGTTCGTCAATGACTGACTGTGCTATTAGCAGCTAGTGTCTTTATTTAGCTCGTTTCATGTCTTCTCAGTATATATTGCACTTGACGATAGTCTGTGTTTAATCCAGGATCTAACGATTTCATTAGAGAGCAGTTTCGACAGCTGTCTGGCCATTTTAATTCACAAATCTGACGAGAGTCACTGTGACTGAAGATTATCTGTGACACTGGGGCAATAGATCAGGCAGTGAGAGATCACGTGATCTATAGGGTTTCAATGAAAATATAGGATAAAAACAGCTCAAGGGCAATGACGTCAAGGCATTTAACAGATGCTTTGTAATATTATTATATTAATATATTATTATTTGATTATCTGTTTGCCAGGCCCAGTGGCCTGGTTTTTATCAAATTTCATCTTATCAAATTTCAGTAAGATCACCACTTCCCAGGTGTAAATGGGGCAGATGTACATATTTAAATGTAGAACGTCTAACAATATTCCTCTCTAGTTTGTGGTTTGACAAGCAGTGAACAGCTCAGGTCTTCGCTCATGAAGCTGCACTCTTAGAAGAAAAGCTTCTATATAGAACCTTAAAAGGTTCTATCAGCGCTATGTATTTGGAACCCCTAAAAGGTTCTATACATTCTTTAAAAAAGGGTTCATCTGGGTTCTATATAGAACCCTGGGGTTCCATACTTGGCCAATAGAACCTTTTACCCCCAAAAAATGGTTCTATATAGAACCATTTTGGAGTTCCATATATGAAGCGGGGATGGAACCATTGGTTCTAAATAGAACCATTTCTTCTATGTGCTGGAGCTCACACAGGCCTAGTTTGATCGAGCGTGGAGCTCATTTGCACTTGTCCAGCTGCAGTGGACTCTATTTTTGTTTGACGTGATGAATGGCAGTCCAAGTTTGGCAGTGGTTTATATCTAGAAGGGTGCCTAATAAGTTTAGGAAGATATATTTCAGGAAATATCATTTTAAGGGCTTCAATTACATAATGCAATGTACATGTGATAAAAATCAGACTATTAACTGCAAGAATACACAGAAATGTGTGTATCAAAAAAAACTCTTTAAAAGCATCTAAATGATCAACATGATCATAAGTTTGCTGAAAACCCTGATTGATATTCATGCATTTTAGCAAGTAAAATACTTTTGGTAATTGTAAAATCTTCAGCTATTGGTTCATGCGTTTTTGCGTTGTGAAATCTTTAATAATTTTTATAAAGTAAACAAGAATAAGAATGTTAGTATACTATTATATATTGCAAAAAAAATTGGATTCAAAGTCCCTTTTGGACCAAACCCTGATCCGCTGAGTGTATTTGTGTGCGCTGGAGACTTGTACATGCTGTAGAAAGTGTATGTTTAATCATTCATGCAAGCAACTCTAATCACGTTGGAACAAATCACATTATTCATCCAGTGTTGGCAGTAAAGGAGCTTTCGAATGACCCTTAAAACAGTTCTGAGCAGGTTAGTGGTTTAAAGCACTTTAGCACATGTTTAATTAGGGATATCTGAGGTTTCAGAGTTGTTTGTTGGATGCTTTGTCAACTCATTCTCAGCACATATGATTTAAGGGTCAGTGATGTGATGCTCTTTCTGTCTAGAGCTATTTCTATCATGAGAACTCTCTGAGTGTTTGGCATGGTGGTGGATATGACAATGTTGATACAATAGATCTGCTACGCTGCTAGTACACATACTAGTTTCACATACTAGTTCATTTTGGTCTTGGACTAGACTTAAAGTAGTAGTTCACTTAAAAAAAACTTTTGCTGATAATTTACTCACCCCCATGCAATCCAAGATGTCCATGTCTTTCTTTCTTCAGTCGAAAAGAAATTAAGGTTTTTGATGAAAACATTCCAGGATTTTTCTCCATATAATGGACTTCAATGGGGTCCAAACGGTTCAAGGTCCAAATGAGAGTTTCAGTGCAAACTGCAAACTGTTCAAAGGGCTTTAAACGACACCAGGCGATAAATAAGGGTCTTATCAAGCGAAACGATCGCTCATTTCAAAAATAAATAAAAAAATTTAAGTTTTATAACCACAGATTTGCTCTGTTCTGTGATCCGCGTTCGTGACTCCTGTTCGAACTCGTTCATCGAACGAATGAACAAATCTTTTTTCGAGTCATTTCGTTCATTTTATTCATTGAATTAACCAATAACTCGAAAAAAGATTTGTTCATTTTGATGAACAAGTTCGAACAGGAGAGTCACGAACGCGCATCTTGAACCGTTTGGACCATAGATATCTATATAAAGGCTAGATATGTCGTCCACGCTGCTGGCCAATGGAGGTCGATGTCTGCACCTGGCGGCCATCTTGTCACAGGCAGCTCGCTCACTCGTAACATTGTGTTAATGGTACATGTACTATTTAAATAACCATAACTTGCTCAATTTTCTACCGATTTTCAACTGACGTCAGAGATGTAGTTATGACACAGCATACTTATGAATAATAAGTTTATAAATAAATAATCATCCAGATAATTATAGCCTCCTTAATAATGCTTGTAAGAAACCAAACCGTTTGTAAATCCGTCAAGATTTCAACGAGATAAGAGTAATTGTGTCCGTGCTGATCACTCATCTTACATCAGCTTACCTGTGACAAGATGGCCGGCGGTGATGACGATAGAAACTCCGCCTTAAGACATCTAGCCTTTATAAGGATATCTATGGTGTGGACCCCATTGAAGCCCATTATATGGAGAAAATTCTGGAATGTTTTGATCAAAAACCTTAATTTCTTTTCGACTGAAGAAAGAAAGAAAGACATGGACATTTTGGATGACATGGGGGTGAGTAAATTATCAGCAAAAGTTTTTTTTTTAAGTGAACTACTCCTTTAAGCTTTGTGTGTGAAATTGGGGGATAGTTGCCTCCATCTTTAACTAGCACATCTCTTAATGTTAGATTTCATGTTTTAGTATAGATTGCTGTAGATGATAGTCTGTGTTTAATCCAGGATCTAATGATTTCATTAGAGGACAGTTTCGACAGCTGTCTGGCCATTTTAATTCACAAATCTTACGAGAGTCACTGTGACTGATGATTATCTGTGACACTGGGGCAATAGATCAGGCCGTGAGAGATCACGTGATCTATAGAGTTTCAATGAAAATATAGGATAAAAACAGCTCAAGGGCAATGACGTCAAGGCATTTAACAGATGCTTTGTAATGATTCTCTACTGGTTTTGCTTTAAGACTCAGTTGAACATCTAGTGCTGACCCAAAATGTTCCCTGTAGTCAATAATTGTTTCCCTAAAAACTTATCTTTTATCACCAAAATTACATATTGGGGGAAAATAGCAGTAACATTTTTTTTTTTTGTTGTAATTTATAGTGTTATTAATATTAAAACTTTAGTTAGTGGTGTAACCACTATGCATGCTCACATTTTGGAGTCATGTGACAACCCCCTCAATAAAACAGGAAATGACATCATAAAAAGGACCCATGAAGACTCTCATAATTGTGTGTTAAGGTCAGCGACTTTCTTTAAAACACCATACATTTTGAACTTTTTCTGTCGTGGCAGTCGAGTAATTATATTCTTGATTTATGATATAAAAACTTTAAGGTGTAAGGAAATATTTTATCATTGAATGTCTAAACCAGAGACAATTTCTATAAAAAAAGGACTTTGTCTAAACTCAGCACACATGATGTTGTCTGGTATCACAGGACAATATAATAATGGCTTTTTCAAAGCTCTCTGCTAAGACAAAGCTAAGCTTTATTATTCAGATTACACTGAAAAACATTTTCCGCTCAGCGTGAGTCAAAGCTGCTTATTATTGCTTAATGGAAAATAAACAGAGACATACATCTGTTGATGGCGATGGTCACGCTGAACCAGGTAAATGTGCTTTCAAGACAGAGATAGATGAGAGCCAATTATGTGTATTGTTTGGCCTAATCGGTCTAGAGCTTGTAATCTCGACATGAATTCAGTCAATACTGATATGTATGTGTATAGTAGAACAAAAATATGCTCTAAGTCTTCTCCCTCTGTTTTTGGATAATCCTCTAGAGATGCTCATGTAATGGCCTTTAGCAGAGATTAAGCATGTATGGCAGGCTTCTGAGATTGTTTTAAAACTAATTGGTGCTCTTTGGATATCCAGGATTATTGTGTTTGAGAGGCAAGATGTCATTGTACCTCCTCTGGTAAAAATATCCTCCCTTTTCGGGTGTAAAATTAGATCCAGAAGAAATCTGCTTGATGCCGTCTAAAACAGCAGATGTGTGTGGCTGTAAAAAAAAAAAGGTACATGCACTTATTTCCATCAGTCGGAATGAATCCAATACGATTTCAGAGTCATTGTGTTTATGTGAACCCTAAATGATTCACATGATCATTTATTTATATGCTTTGGTGATTAGTCTATTTTGGTTATTGTATGTATTATTTATTATCTGGATTGCATTATTTGTTGACTGAGATTTGATTTTTTTCTTTTTGGCTTTTGCTATTTGTTATGTTAAATTCCAGCTGCTGTAAGGTCAGTTTTTTATTTGGACCCCCTCGAAAACGAGATGGCTCATCTCAAGGGGCTATTCCTCTTTAATAAAAAATGTCAAATAATAATTTATGTGTTACATGTATTCTGGACAAAACTGACATGTTTAAAAAGAAAGCGGATATTTGTGTCAGAAAAGGTTTTTTAGCAAATATTTAGCTAAACCACTGACGAGTTCATAAGATAAGACCTAAATAAGAAGCATGCTTTACGACACAAAACATATATATGCGCATCATGGCACTGTGAATGTGCATGAGGTATTTTATGAATCCCACGTGTTTTTAGGTCCAAACGCTGAAGTGAGTTAGTATTTTAGCACTTCCGGTTCCCTCGTCCTAAAGTCTAGTGTTTTTTGAATGGGTTTTTGCTAAATTGCCTGAAATAAGGTATGTGGTTAAAGGACAACTCCGGTGCAAAATGAACCTTTGGTCTAATTACACATTGCTACCTAGTCAACCGTTATCTGAGATTTGTTTTCATGATTGCCGAATGTAAATAGTTTTATCTCTAAAAACAGTTTAGCCAAACGCTAGTATAATGCTAGTATATAGGGCATAGAGTAATGACAAATAAAAATCGCTTGTTATTACCACTAAAAAGGCTCAAAATAGCCCCACACCAAAACGACAGCATAACAAGAGTCCCTACATTCAAACCGAAGCGTTGAGAACTTTGTCAGTGTCCATACAGTTTAATAAGAAGTTATTTTATACACACAGTCAACTTCGCGAATACAGGAAGAAGCCATCTTTGAAAAATAGTCTCTACCAGTCGATCTACGAACGCCGATCCAAGTGCGCTGAACTGCAGAATCTCATATGATCCGTTGTTTCCGGAAGAAACACAAACCCAAACCGTTTACTTGTCTTCAATATGTACACGTAGCCTACTGTTCGCGCTCACCTTATCACCTTATTCACATCTCACCAGCGCACTTGGATCGACGTTCGTAGATCGACTGGTAGAGACTATTTTTCCAAGATGGCTTCTTCCTGAATTCGCGAAGTTGACTGTGTGTATAAAATATCTTCTTATTAAACTGTTTGGACACTGACAAAGTTCTCATTGCTTCGGTTTGAATAGGGACCCTTTTTATGCTGTCGTGTTACTGTGGGGCTATTTTGAGCCTTTTTTAGTGGTAATAACAAGCGATTTTTATGTGTCATTACTCTATGCCCAATATACTAGCATTATACTAGCGTTGTAGGCTAAACTGTTTTTAGAGGTAAAACTATTTACATTCGGCAATCATGAAAACAAATCTCAGATAACGGTTGACTAGGTAACAATGTGTAATTAGACTAAAGGTTCATTTTGCGCCGGAGTTGTCCTTTAAAGGGATAGTTCACTTTGAAATGAATTTTTGGTATGTTTTATCGTACCTCAAGGGCATCCAAGTTGTAGGTGTCTTTGTTTCCGCAATATTTTCAATTTTTAGGTCAAACCGTTCTTGTCTGTCAGTCATATAATGGAGGTCTATGGTCACCACCTCAAAGAGCATCCACAGTGAAGTCCACATTAAACATGATTTAATGACTCGTAAATGTAAGTACACATTGATGGCCTAAGACACGAAACGAGCGGTTTGTGTGAGAAAACGAACTGTATTTATATCGTTTTTACCTCTTGTCACCAAAAACTTTCATGTGTTTCATGAAAATAATTACTATTAATGATGATTAATGGAAACAAAACACATCGTGAAATGGCTCAGTGATTCTCAATTAACTGAATGATATATGCACTGCATGTTACAAGGACAGCAAAGCTGAATTTTAAATAAAAATTCACATTTTAAAGGCCCTGGAAATATCAGGATATATTTATAGCACAAAGTCTAACATAATGAAGTGGTTTTCTAAATGCGTGTGAATGCTGTGTGCTGATTTATGAAGAATTAGTAATTATAGTCTGTAAATATTTGTTTTTTGCAGGCGGTCACCTCTCCTAGAAGACAAAGTGTGGTGAGTACAAATGTTTAATAGACTTCATTTTTTGATGGTTGTTATAATGCCATAATTGTGTCTCACACTGGATCATAACATAGATTAATTGGATTAAATCGACAAAAAAAAAAAAAAAGTGCCGATATATTTTTATTTGATGGTCCTGGAATCCTTTTCTAAATTCTGTCAGCATAAATGATTTGTCAATTTTTTTTTGTTTTTTTGTTTCAAGGATAGCCCCTTGAGATGAACCATCTCATTTTTCGAGGGGGTCCCTTCTTTACAACAAACAAGATCATAATAGAAATTCATAAATAAAGTAAATACAACACAGGACTATTACAAACATTTAGATACATTGACATTCTCATTCATACACACACACTTTCAAACAATGCTCCCATAATACTCCCTTTCCCTTTTACAATTCTGGAAAAGAGGAAAGACTAGCTTATGCATTCGTGTCTATAGATAACACAGATGTTATAAATCTGTCATCTTTCAAAGGACACTGCTCACCACATGCTCATTTTGCTTCTTTTCTGCATTTTTTTAGTCAGAAAAGACCTTGAAATGTCAGCAGTGCCACAATGCGTAGTTACAGTAATCTAGCGGCGTATCAGAGATTTACATCACATAAACCGCAGCATTAAAGCGTGTTTTCAAATCATTCTCCTCTGATCTTACAATGCAGCATTATGGCTTTTTTTGGGAAGATTTTCATTAAATTAATCATTTATGTATTGTTTTGGGAGATAGCACATTTTTAGGAGATGAGCAGCAGCAAAAGATCAGTGAAATGCTTCACATGACACTCAAATCGAACCTGAGAGCTTTTGATCTGCTTCTGTGTTTGTTCTGAATCTGTGTTACACAAGCTAACGCCTGCACTAATGTCAGACAGGAGCGGGGAAAGCTGAAGGATTGCTTTTTTATGCAGGATGGTACGTCATTTTAAAAATTGTGTTTTCCAGACATGGGACAGCCACCGAAATACTGAAATAATTTCTTTTTTTTTTTTTGTATCATATTTGATACTTTAATTATGTATGAATAATAAAGTAAACAAGTAAACCTATGTTGCTTCAGTTCAGTTAGTGTTTAAATATTAATAACACAACATTACAATCGTTAAAATGCTTCTATTTTGAAATTCATTATAATAATTCTCAATTTATATTATAAGCATAACAATATAAGAGAAAATTTGCAAAGAAAGTTATTGCTAAATTGGATTTGACCTCTGATGACCTCTTTTTTTATTTAACAGTCAGACATACACTCTCAAAAAAAAAGGAACAAAAGCTGTCACTGGGGCTGTACCTTTTCAAAAGGTAAACTTTTGTCCATTTTAGGTGCTAATATGTACATTTGAGGTGCTGATATGTACATTTTAGGTGGTAATATGTACATTTTAGGTGATAATGTGTACATTTTAGGTGCTAATATGTCCATTTCATGAGCTAACATGTCCATTTTAGGTGGTAATATGTACATTTTAGGTGTTAATATGTACATTTTAGGTGATAATATGTACATTTTAGGTGCTAATATGTACATTTGAGGTGCTAATATGTACATTTTAGGTGTTAATATGTACATTTTAGGTGCTAATATGTCCATTTTTCATGAGCTAATATGTACATTTTAGGTGCTAATATGTACCACTAAGGTACCAATATGTAGCCTTTGGATACAAAAGTGTACCTTTTGAAAAGGTACAGCCCCAGTGACAGCTTTTGTACCTTTTTTTTCTGAGAGTGTACATACAAACCAACATAGTGCAGTAGTGAGCAGAAATAATTTCTAGGCAATTTGGATAAAAACATCTGCCAAGTGCATGAAAATGTAAATATTTTTAGTAGTTCTGTTCATTAACCATATTCTGTCATCAGCTCCAAACCCATAAGACTGTAGATATATTTTTAATAAAGTCTGAGAGGGAAATTTCTGTCCCTCCAATAAACACCTCTTAATCAAAAACTGACTTTTCAACATGTTCAATAGTCTTATGGCGACATGAGGGTTAGTAAATGATGACAGAAAACACTACTGTAAAAAAAAAAATTATTGTATTGTAAAGAAATATATTTTTTAAAAGTGTATTATCCCATACACACACAGTTTGTGTGGTTTTTATACTGCAGTGTTAAATAGTTTTATACTGCACTGTAAACATGAATACGACTGAATATGTTAAACCGATTACAATCAACATTATGATTTATGTGTGTTATTAATGATTATGTCAAAACATAACCAACACCATCAGATCACCTTTTCTATTTGTTCATCTGGCTGTTATAATGCACGTATAGCAGCCACATGACATCTAAAGTCAATGACTTGAGGGTTACGAGCCCAACTAAAACACACACTGATCACCATAATGGTGACTTTAAAGGGATACTCCACTTTTTTTTGGAAATAGGCTAATTTTACCTCTCCCCCAGAGTTAAACATTTGAGTTTACCATTTTTTAATCCATTTAGCCGATTTTCTGATATTTAGAAGAATATCAGTAACCAGACAGTTTCTGGTCTCATTGACTTCCATAGTAGGAAAAAAATATACTATGGAAGTCAATCAGACCAGAAACTGTCTGGTAAAACCCTACTGTTTAACTCTGGGGGAGTGGTAAAATGAGCCTTTTTCCAAAAAAAGTGGAGTATCCCTTTAAAATTACAGTTTTTCTCCTTCAGTGATTCTGCTTGTTAACATCAGGTGTCTTCAATGATGGCAATTAAAAAAAGAGTTCTTAATTCATCTTTGATGTCAGTCTGTTTTTCCAAAATTTTTGTTTAGAAAAATGTGTAAATTTGACTCATTTTAAATGGTTAACTTTTAAGTTATTCATTTGTTTAATCATTACTCAATTCTAATTAGTTAAATTTAATTAATAATATTGATTGTAATCTGTTGCCTAAATTTTATTGATTAGATTTAACACGTTCAGTCGTATTCATTTTTACACTGTGTACAAACTGTATATCCTCCTCCCTTACACTACCCCTCACTCTTAGAAGAAAAGGTTCTATATAGAACCTTGAAGGGTTCTATCAGTGCTATGTATTTGGAACCCCTAAAAGGTTCTATACACTCTTAAAAAATGGTTCCTCTGGGTTCTATATAGAACCCTGGGGTTCCATACTTGGCCAATAGAACCTTTTACCAAAAAAAAAAAATGGTTCTATATAGAACCTTATAAGGTTCTATCAGCGCTATGTATTTGGAACCCCTAAAAGGTTCTATACACTCTTAAAAAAAGGGTTCCTCTGGGTTCTATATAGAACCCTGGGGTTCCATACTTGGCCAATAGAACCTTTTACCAAAAAAAAAATGGTTCTATATAGAACCTTATAAGGTTCTATCAGCGCTATGTATTTGGAACCCCTAAAAGGTTCTATACACTCTTAAAAAAAGGGTTCCTCTGGGTTCTATATAGAACCCTGGGGTTCCATACTTGGCCAATAGAACCTTTTACCAAAAAAAAAAATGGTTCTATATAGAACCTTATAAGGTTCTATCAGCGCTATGTATTTGGAACCCCTAAAAGGTTCTATACACTCTTAAAAAAAGGGTTCCTCTGGGTTCTATATAGAACCCTGGGGTTCCATACTTGGCCAATAGAACCTTTTACCAAAAAAAAATTGTTCTATATAGAACCATTTTGGAGTTCCATATATGAAGCGGGGGATGGAACCATTTCTGGTTCTAAATAGAACCATTTCTTCTAAGAGTGACTTTACCTACCCATCACACACAACTTTCTGCATTTTTACATTTTTTAAAAAAACTTGAATTACTTTATTTTTACAGCAGATTTAGTAATGTCCCTATAGAGAGGTTTTTGGAGGTTTTGGTCACTTGTCCGCAAAATATAGTTAAGTAGGTACACACACATATATTTTCTTTCTTTTTGAAGGCTGTTAATAATGTGAAATAGACCCTGTCTGTTGTCCGTGACGTCACAGCTCAGGATAGACAGTGTATCAGTATTTTCATTAGTCTGATTAGTCATATCTTCGGCTGAAGTGGTTCGGCCACTGAGGAGAATGGAAACGCTAACAGACACTTTTCTCCTGGTCTGTTAGACCTCCTTGGTGAGAACCGTGAGTGTAAAGCAAAAGAGAAAGAGAACAAGGTCAGGCTTCTTCTGACAGGTCAGCAGTTTATTCCCAGCATGCCTCTGGGGAGGAGGCGGGCAGTGGATGAGAAGCAGTTCCTCCCTGTGAGAGAGAGACAGAGCAAGATAACCACAGTGTAAGTTTGCATGCGATTGACGGCTGCTGATGTCCCTGCTGTAATCGCCGGAGTAAGCTGTGTGTGTGTGTGTGTGTGTGTGTGTGGAGATCAGTTGCAGTGCATGCTGCATGAGGAAAAGAAAGACCAGGGATATGCAGAATTTGGACCTTTACAGCCGACTGGACTCTCAGGTATGACCGGGATGCTTGTTTTACTGGAGTTCAGCATCTCCTGCATGCAAAAGATTGAGTAAATTAGTGGCCTTGGTTCTGTTATTGAAGTGGTATTGTCACATAATATGCATTAAGCATACAAATTAGAGAGTTAAAACTGCATCTGCATTGTTAGTAGTGCACTAGACAGTTGTGTGTGTGTGTGATGCAGCAGTGTTTTCTGAATGTCATTGATCAGAGGGTTAGTGGTGTGTGGAGGAAGGGCGTTACTGTAAGAAGCAGGTTAGCATTCTGCAGATGACTTCCTTCAATCCAGCACACATCTCTGACACGTCATCCCTCGCTTTCTCTCTACGACTTGCTTCTGTCACCATCCCGTATACGGGAGATCTAACTTTACTTCGGTATATTACTATTAAATCGTAATCTAATAATGACATACTACGTATCGTTGGAAAGGTCTAAGACTGCTAAATTTATATTTAATTTGCTGTTTTTTTGCTACAAATTATGTAGGAAGAGTAACCGATGATTTTTTGACAAGAGTGCGCCTCATAACAGGAGTTCTGACCTCTGTCACAAAAAGTTGACACACACACACCTTTAATAATTGAAACTTTTGGTTTTCATGCTAAAAGTTCATAATAAAACATATAATCTAGTAGTTTTTCAATAAAAAATTATATTATAATATTATCCTCTAAAAATGATAATATATATTATCCTCTAAAATATAATATTTTTTTATCGCCTTTTTATTATATCACATATTTTAGTAGTTATCATAAATTAGGTATCATTTGAAAGCTATAACCACTAACCAGTGTTGGGAAAGTGAACTTTCTACACCAACTAGTTCAAAGTTCAGTTCACACATTTTAAAATGAACTAGTTCAGTTCATAGTTCATACTTCAAAAAATTAACTAATTCATTCATAGTTCTTTTTTTCCATGTGTTGCGAGCTTCTTTTTTGTTTTTATTGCTCTGGCACAGCCCATATACAACCACCACAGACAACAATTATTTTATCGACGGGCAGTTTGCGCAGAAATGTAAGATTTTTCCCATCCTCACCGACCTCGTCATAACCTGTTTATATACGACGTCTCCTCGCTCGCTGCTTTGTCGACGGCGGCCGCGGTGCGACGCTGGTGTCTTGTGTTGCCAAATTGGGTGTTTTTTTGCCTGTTTACGTGTGTTTGTGAGGAACTAGGCTCTATAGAAATCTGACACCCTATTGTACGAAGTTAAGATCACAGACACCAGAATGAACACGCGTATCGTAAAAAACTTCACAGTATCGTAAAAAAGTACGTTCAGTTCACTTCGCCCAAAATATGATACGTTTAGACACCTGTGAAAACCGTTTTATAATTGAACGTTGCGTTACCATAGAAACAGTACTCTCAATTATTTTATCAGGCTCCTCCCCTTTTGGGCATCATTATATTTCATAATTTATGATCAAAACCTTTTCTAATCTTGACAAAACACATATTGTCAGAAAGGTCTGTGTCTCGAGGTTCCACATTTTGTGACAGAATTGATATTTGGACTGAAATGTATTAATTTGTTAAGGCAGAATGTATACAACTAAATTCAATGGAATTCAATGGCACCCGGTGGCTATTTTTGGTACTACGCCTAAACAAAATCTCATGGGAACTTCAATTTTTGTGATATCAACTGTGATATTGTAAAATATATATTGAAAAATACAAAGACACTGACAGGTTATGATGAATTGGTTTATGTCAAGGTGTCATAACAAAGACATCTCAAACAATGTCATATTTGCATTAAAAATGTCATAATTGAGCGAATGACGCTTAATGACAGTTGTCACAAACATGCATAAAACTTCCTTCATATTCATTATGTCTGGATTATGAAGGTGTCATGTTAGTCTTATACACACCCCTTCAAGTAAAGTGTTACCACGTATCTCACATCAAACAGCTATTTAAGTATTATATGCATATTCACCGAATGAATTAACAAATTAATACAACTACTGCAAGTATATCTGACCACCTGGACTCATACAGTACACTCACGTTATGCATTATATAATGTATAGCAAATGTGATTGTTTATAACATCGCAGAATTGTAATTCTATAATCGCACAGTTAGATACCATAATATAAAATTATATAAAGTTAGATACCATACATACAGTATACTCGCATTAAACAAAATAAACTTTAGCAAATCTCAAAACATGGAGATATTAAGATATTATAAGCATCAACATTTCTGTAAAGCTGCTTTGAAACAATGTGTATTGCGAAAAGCGTAATAGAAATATAATTGACTTGATGTAGTAAAAGAGCTCATCTCCATCTGCCACTTTCAGGATGCTCATGCTCAATATGATAATCTGCTTCATCCAATTAAACCAATGCGAAACCATCACGGGATGCTCGCTAATCTCTGGCCTCTCTGACTGACCTCAGGCTGCTTTAAAGAGATACTTCACCCAGAAATGATTTACTCAGTTATGCATTCTTATTTTGTGGAACATGTTGGGGACTAAACAACATTGGACCCCATTGACTTCCATTGTATGGAAAACAGATTTTTTTCTAAAATGGCTTTTATCAGGTTGGGATTATTTTTTAACCCATGATGCATTGCAGTTGCATCTGTGTCCTTAATTCAGGGCATTTATTGTCTATATTGGCGTTGTCTATATGTTTTATATAGTCGCTTTGGATAAAAGCTTAAATGAATACAATTTGATAGCAGCATAGATGTGTTCTACGGAGGCGTATTGCATTCACTTGAAGAAAAAAAATCGACTCTGTTTTTTCTGAATTAACGAGTTAATTTTTCATGAGAGAAAAAAAATTGCTGAATTAATGAGCTAATTTTTCATGAGAAAAAAAGTGTTTGCTCTGTTTTTCTGAATTAATGAGTTAATTTTTTCATGAGAGAAAAAAAATTGCTCCGTTTTTCTGAATTAATGAGTTAATTTTTCATGAGAGAAAAAAAAGTGTTTGCTCTGTTTTTCTGAATTAATGAGTTAATTTTTCATGAGAAAAAAAGTGTTTGCTCTGTTTTTCTGAATTAACGAGTTAATTTTTCATGGATTTTTTTTTTTGCTGTGTTTTTCTGAATTAATGAGTTAATTTTTCATGAGAAAAAACATTTTGCTGTGTTTTTCCTGAATTAATGAGTTAATTTTTTCATGAGAAAAAAATATTTTGTTAATTCAGAAAAACAGAGCAAAAATTTTTTTCTCATGAAAAATTAACTCATTATTTCAGAAAAACACAGCAATTTTTTTTCTCATGAAAAAATAACTCGTTAATTCAGAAAAACAGAGTAGATTTTTTTTCTTCAAGTGAATGCAATACGCCTCCGTAGTGTTCCCGATAGTTAAAGGGATAGCTCACCTAATTAATTGCAATGGCAAATTTATTCACCCTCTATTCATTACAAACCTTTATGAATTTCTGAACACAACGATATTTTGAAGAATATGGGTAAACAAACAGGAAAAAAAAATACTATAGAAGTCAATGGGGTCCATAAACTGTTTGGTAAAAGCAGTTCAAAATATATTTTGTGTTCAGCGGAAAAAAGAAATTCATACTTGTTTGGGACAACCTGAGGGCGAGTAAATGATTACTGAATTACATTTTTTTTGACTGAACTGTCGCTTTAAGGCTGTAGCTGCAGCATAGATCGTCTAATATTCAAAATGTAACTCAACATTGTATTTATCTATTGTGGAGAAGGCAATCGCATAATTCAATGTGATTCGGGGTTTAAGATGGCAAACAAAATATATTGATTATAGACATACTTTTTATTAATTCATCACCAAAAAGTATCATTAATACATGGTAAATAATCCTGTAAAAAAACGGTAAATTACTAGCAGCTGTGGTTGCCAGCATCATACCGTAAAAAATACGGTGTGTTACTGTTTTTGATAAAACAGTGCTACAGTATAAAACTTTATTTTAACAGCTATACGCTCTAACATAAAAACAGTAACACACCGTATAGTTACGGTATGATGCTGGAAACCACATCTGCCAGTAGTTTACTGTTTTTTTTACAGGATTATTTTTTTTACAGTAGTTATATTTATCCAATATTAATTTTTTTATATCATATTCTTTTATTATTAAGCCATTATCAAAATCTAAACTCCATTGAAATCATCTAAAATGTGGTTAGTGATTAAAATAAGTCACTAATGATGTTTTGTTTCTATAATATAATATAAATGTCCACCCTATAGGACTCTGAATCCCAGCATGCTTTGGGTCTGCTGTGTTTTGGCAGTGTTGCATGTTACTTGAAACTTTCCATCTTCTATGAGTTTATCCTTTCACAAGGTTTAAGTGCACAAAAAACTAAGAGGATTTCATGTCAATTTATGTCCTTTTTTTTTGTAAACAAGCATTAAAATTAAGCTGATTGCTCTCTGTTATTTGGGGGGAAAATCCAAAGTTCTTTTTCTTTGGACATTTCCACAAAAGCGAGATTATATTATTCAGGAATAATGGACCTGTATTCTGAGAAAACAGGAGCTATAATTATTCAAGCTGCTAAAATTATAGCATAGCCGTCTCTCTTTCCGCCAGCTGGAATCCCTCTGATCCACACGAGGATATGACGAGGAAAGAGATGGTGACTTATCTTATCCTTCTGTTGCCAGACTTTTGATTATCTGTCTTCATCTGGCCCTGAACTGAAGCGTCTGTCTGACCGACGTGCTAACTGTGCAGATTCTTCATGCAGTTTTAAACGCCTGTGTCCTGTACACATGACTTTAGTTTACAGCGCATTCATTGATCCGAGTGTTCAGGCCTCCTGAAGGATTGGGTCAGTTACATGGAAGCTGTTTATTGATCGGACAGGAAAGTGTTTATTTTAAGCACTCGGAACAGTTCATCTCAGGATAGAGAACATAGAGAGATCCTACACTCTCAGAAAAAAACGTACGAAAGCTGTCACTGCGCTGTACCTTTTCAAAAGGTACACTTTTGTACCCAAAGGTTGCATATTGGTACCTTAATGGTATTAGCACCTAGAATGTACATATAAGCACTTAAAATGTACATATTAGGACCTAAAATGGACATATTAGCTCCTGAAATGGACATATTAGCACCTAAAATGTACATATTAGCTCCTGAAATGGACATATTATCACCTAAAAAGTACTTAGCACCTAAAATGTACATATTAGGACCTAAAATGGACATATTAGCTCCTGAAATGGACATATCAGCACCTAAAATGTACATATTAGCACCTAAAATGGACAAAAGTTTACCTTTTGAAAAGGTACAGCCCCAGTGACAGCTTTTGTACCTTTTTTTCTGAGAGTGTAGATACAGGTGTCACGCACACATGTTATTGCTCTTTAATAACTCAGGGGTACTAAGTTAGTTTCGTCAGTAGTTTTTTTAATTAGAAAGTGCCCCATTATGCAATTTTAAAGGTTTCTAATTGTGTTGAGTCTCCTAAAACAGGTTTGCATGCATCCAAGATCAAAAAACTTAATTTTCACATAGTGTGTGTGTGTGTGTGTGGATGTGTGTGTGCACGTGAGTGTGTGTGCATGTGTGTGTGTGTGTGTGGTAGATCATGTAGCTCACACAGACGACAGCTCACGCTTCACACCCCCACACACACGTACTCAAGGGCACCTTCGCAAGACGATGAGTGTATGAAACACACATGTGTGAGAGTGTAACTGTGTGTAGCACAGAGACTCAGACTCGCATATATATGCTCTTCTGTTTGACTACAATGATGAAATGGTACGATCATCACATATTAATCCACACCGGAGCACACACACACACACACACACACACACACACACTCTCTCTCTCTCTTTCTCTCATACACACACTCACACACACTCTCTCTCTCTCTGCTCTCTCATACACACACACACACAAACACACGTGCACAGACTCACATGCATGCACACACACACACTCACACACAGTTTAAAATGTACTGTTTAAAAATAAATATTGCTATTTATTACTATTGATGCATAAACATGAAAATAATGAAATGCTATTTTGTGCCTGCAGTTTTTTTACAATCACTTTGCTACTATTTTCAGAAACTTGATGTCATTTTTCAAGACACAAAACTCAAAACAGATATCACTTGTAACACAGGCTGTCTAATGTTCAAAACATTGCATTGTGCATTCACATCTTTAAGGAAATCTTGCACTTGCACAATCATTGGTTCAAAAAACAAATTTACTGTGAAATACCATTGAAACACACACACAAGTAACCGATAGTTTCACTGTGTCATTGTTCGTACAATCATTACAGTACATATTGTAGAACAAAATACAGGTTTCATTATGGTACTACATGTAGTAGAGTAAATATACATCTGTGTAAAAGTACTGCAGTATACAGATATAGTGGAATCATTGAACAAAGTGTGTGATATTGATGCAAAACACTACAGTACAAACACAACATAGGTTTATTGGAATCAAAGCATATAATATGCTATATCCATGGATATTGTAGTCTAATTGGTTCGTGCTCCACGCTAATTGGTGACAATGAATCTTATCTTGAAACTTTCATGATTTACTGTAAACATGGAAGATTGTATGTCTGTTTCCATACAGTTACTTATCATTTTGAGCAGTTTTATCTATTGATAGTTGGATCATTGTAAGGAAATGAATAGACACACTCATTTGAAATGTAACGTGTGAATTGCCTTTTGAAATACTTGGATGCTAAGTTGTGTCATATTGAACAGGTGATTTATGTTGAATGAACAAATGATCTAAGTTTTATGTGTATTGTATCCAAGCAATTGAGAAATGGGTTAAAGTTTTGAAAAATTTGCATTTTGATCATTGGTTGTGAGTTTAAAAAATATTGATGGTTTACTTAAAAAAAAGTAAGTAACCTGGTTGCCTTAAAATTTTAAGTTCATTGAACTGGAAAAAGTGAGTTAATACAATGAAGGAGATTAATTTAAACATCAGAAACTCATAATTATATGTTATCTGAACTAAATAAATTATTTAAGTTGATTTGACAAAAGAAAAAATGTTGTGATTACTACACTGTAAAAAAATATTGTTGGTTTAACTTAAAAAAGTAAGTAACCTGGTTGCCTTAAAATTTTAAGTTGATTGAACTGGAAAAAGTGAGTTAATACAATGAAGGAGATTAATTTAACCATCAGAAACTCAAAATAATAAGTTATCTCAACTAAATAAATTATTATAAAGTTGATTTGACAAAAGAAAATATGTTATGATAACAAATCTTGAAAATATTTTTTACAGTGAAAATAGTAACAAAGTGATTGTAAAAAACTGTAAAATATTGTATTTTAGTTCTGACATTATTATGAATTAAATCACAAATTGCCCTTAGTTCATTCAGAGAAGATACACACACTACCGTTCAAAGGTTTGAAGTCAGTACGATTTTTTCCTGATTATTATCAATGTTGAAAACTACAGAAGCCCTGAACCGCAACCTAAAAAAAAAAAAAAAAAAAAATCAGTAAAAAAAAAAAAAATCTAGCATTTCGAGATTAAAGTCGAAATGTTTCAAGATTAAAGTCGGAATGTTTCGAGATTAAAGTCGGAATGTTTCGAGATTAAAGTCGAAATGTTTCAAGATTAAAGTCGGAATGTTTCGAGATTAAAGTCGGAATGTTTCGAGATTAAAGTCAGAATGTTTCGAGATTAAAGTCGGAATGTTTCGAGATGAAAGTCGAAATGTTTCGAGATTAAAGTCGAAACATTGTGCATTCATAACAGTGCGCGTCCACTGGCTCAGAGCGCGCGCGCGCGTGTGTGTGTGTGAAGTCGAACTGCCATGGATAAACACAAAATAGTAGCTTTTTACTTTTATCTGGGCTTTCAACAAAATTCTACACACGTCACACGTGCTAGTGGCAGTGTTTCTGAGGTGTTTTCGTGCTCGTCTAGTCAACACTATCTGGGTCGAGAACACAACAGTAACTGTTCGGTCTCCCTCTTCAACGTAAATACGCTCTGGATACATTTTAAGTGCATCATTCTGTATCCAATCATTTGGCCGGATCCTGTGATTTCCTAAGATTTAATAACCCCTTATGGTTGAGGAGAGATTCTCTGATATGATTGTAAAGCACTTTGAGTGTAGGCATATATGAAAGCGCTATATAAATGCTCTATTCATTCATTCATTCATTCATTCATTCATAAAGCTGGATTTCTCCATCCAGTCTGAAAAGTGTTTTCCGTGTTGGTTTTCCTATAGGCTAAAGTCTATTCCGGCGCATTATATTTTATAACGATAAGTAATTCAGATAAAAGTAAAAAGCTACTATTTTGTGTTTATCCATGGCAGTTCGACTTCACACACACACACGCGCGCGCGCTCTGAGCCAGTGGACGCGCACTGTTATGGATGCACAATGTTTCGACTTTAATCTCGAAACATTTCGACTTTATTCTCGAAACATTCCGACTTTAATCTCGAAACATTCCGACTTTAATCTCGAAACATTTCGACTTTAATCTCGAAACATTCCGACTTTAATCTCGAAACATTCCGACTTTAATCTCGAAACATTTCGACTTTAATCTCGAAACATTCCGACTTTAATCTCGAAACATTTCGACTTTAATCTCGAAACATTCCGACTTTAATCTCGAAACATTCCGACTTTAATCTCGAAACATTTCGACTTTAATCTCGAAACATTCCGACTTTAATCTCGAAACATTCCGACTTTAATCTCGAAACATTCCGACTTTAATCTCGAAACATTCCGACTTTAATCTCGAAACATTCCGACTTTAATCTCGAAACATTCCGACTTTAATCTCGAAACATTCCGACTTTAATCTCGAAACATTTCGACTTTAATCTCGAAACATTTCGACTTTAATCTCGAAACATTCCGACTTTAATCTCGAAACATTCCGACTTTAATTTCGAAACATTCCGACTTTAATCTCGAAACATTCCGACTTTAATCTCGAAACATTCCGACTTTAATCTCGAAACATTTCGACTTTAATCTCGAAACATTCCGACTTTAATCTCGAAACATTCCGACTTTAATCTCGAAACATTCCGACTTTAATCTCGAAATGCTAGATATTTTTTTTTTTTTACAGATTTTTTTATTTTTTTTACTTACTTTTTTTTGTTTAGGTTGCGGTTCAGGGCTTCCGTAGAAAACAGTTCCACAAGAAACCATGATACCTATTTTTCAGGATTCTGTGATGAATGAACAGTTCAAAAGAGAACTTGAAATATTTTGTAATGTCACTTTAATGATCAATTTAATGCATCCTTTTTGAATAAAACTTTTAATTTCTTTCAAAAAACTGACCCCAAACTTTTGAATGACAGTGTAAATATTGAGATATATTCTGAATTTAGTTTTAAAGAAAAATAATTTTAGATGGTGTGTGTGAATGTGTGAAACGCTCATATTGTATGTTTTTTATCTGTTATGTAATTGCTCTGAGGGTTAGTGTTGGCTCTGCTCCATCTGTTTTAATTCTGCACGCTTCTCAGTAATGAGCCGTTAAACACCAGTGTGTCCATTAGCAGCTGGCCAGTACGTCTGCCTGTTGAACACACACACACACACACACACAAATACACGTGTGTTATTTCTTTATGCCACATTGACATGAGGGGAATCTTGAAACTGCTTTAACCCTGTTTATTAGACTAGCTGTCATTCTGTGAAGAGACGCTAATTAAAAACTCGCTCAAGAGCTCATTATGACACTAATTTGCTTTTTTGATGATTAATTGTATTTCCGCATGAAATATACCACAATATAAAGTTTGCTATAATAAAATCCTGCATGCTTATTCACACCATAACTCATGTACTGTACATAGACATCTTCTATCAAATGCACAACTGCGTTTTCATTAATAAATGATTTGAATTACATAAGCGACGCTGGTTCTCAGATGTTCATATTTTTGAAGAAAATCTATGATTATATAGCTTTAGTAAAAGCAATACTACTAGTATAAAGTATGAGGTCATTTATTTTATTTAGAAAGGATGCATTCTAGGGATGGGCAACGATTAATCGCAATTAATCACATGCGAAATAAAAGTTTGTGTTTACATAATATATGTGTGTGTGTGGTGTGTATAATTAATTTGTATATTTAAATACCCACACATGTATATATTTAAGAAAAATGTGTTATTAATATATCAAATATTTATTTTTATATATAATATTTATTATGTATAAATATATATAAATTATAAAGATGTACATGCAAATATTTCTTAAATATATACATTAATGTGCGTGTATTTATATATACAAATTAATTATACACACTACACACACATATATTATGTAAACACAAATTTTTATTTTGGATGCGATTAATCGCGATTAATCGTTGCCCATCCCTAATCAATTGCTACAATTTCCCTTTTTTAAACATTTTATATAGCCTAGATTATTATTATTATTATTATTTACATATTTTGCTTATGTATATAAAAAAAAAACCTGGCATTTGTCCTTTGGTAATATTGAGACCTTACCCGTCCAGCACTGGGTCTTTTACACTGTAAGTAAAGGTTGCTGTCATGTTGTGGTGAAGCTTTCAATATGAAACAAAACTAAACAGTTTCCATGTTGGAGAACATGGGTCAGTGTGATGTCATGGATTAGTAACCATGGTAACGCTTTTGTGTTTGGACTGCACTTTCATCCCCATAAAAAGCAGAGTAATCTATTGAGGAACTGGATGAAAATACACTTGTGTTCTCAAGCAATGCGTGTGAACTGTCTTTTGTTTTTTTCAAAGCAATGCATTTGCTCATGATTATTTACTCACGCTCATGTTATTCCAGCCCTGTGTGAACTGTGGAGTGGATCTGCTGGGTTTTCACCGATGTCACGTTCTGGGCGGTAACCCGGATGAGCGGCCATTATGGAGGCACTCGGATGTAAACCACAGCATGGACTGCTATGGCAAGCCGTTTTAGCTTAAATTGTACCCAGCCTTACTCGTCGGAATTGCATTTTTACTTACAATTAGAGAGCTCTACAAATTAATTTTTACTAGTCATATGTCTCCATTGACTTCCATTCATTTTTAATTAGAGAGCTCTACAATTGAATTGTTACTAGTAACAATTATAATTAGAGAGCTCTCTAATTCAGTTTTTACTAAGAATGCAATTGCAGAGCTCTCTAATTTAATTTTTACCAGTAAAAAAACGAATTAAAGATATGTATAATTACAGAGTATAATTCAGTTCTCTGTAACTGAATTGAAGAGCTCTGTAATTGCATTCTTACTAGTAACAATTCAATTCGAGAGCTCTCTAATTGAATTTAGGAGCTCTGCCATTGAGTTGTTACTAGTAAGAATTGAATTAGAGAGCTCATTAATATTAATTCTTACTAGTAACAATTGCATTAGAGAGCTCTCTAAATGAATTGCTACTAGTAAGAATGCAATTGAAGAGCTCTTTAATTCAATTCAAGAGCTCTCAAATTGAATTCTTACTAGTAAGAATTTAATAAGAGAGTTCTCTAATTGCAATTGTCACTAGTCATAATTGGATTAGAGAGCTCTCTAATTGTAATTCTTACTAGTAATAATTGAATTAAAGAGCTCTCTAATCATAATTGTTATTAGTACGAATTTAATTAGAGAGCTCTATAATTGTAATTGCTACTAGTATTAAATTGTAAAGCTCTCTAATTGAATTCTTACTGGTAAAAATGCAATAATGACGAGTAAGGCTGGGTACAATTTAAGCTAAAACGGCTTGCCATACTAGCGCGGCGGTGGCTACACATATCCATGTTGTAAAAAATAAATAAGAAAACATCTCTATTGCAAATGCAAACCCTTCCATCAGTGCCAATGTCAGTGCCGTATTGCCCAAGAGCTGCATGGACTCACAAATCGGATCTGAACAGACGATAAACAGGACATCAATTTAGATCAGATGAGCTGATGCTGTGCTTCTCTCAACCACAAACGCCTTCTTTCATCAGTTTGTTGAACTCTTCTCTTTAACTTTTGGCAGTCTATAACACGAAAAGGTATTTTCCTGATGGGACCGATTAGTACAGACCAAAACTCGACAGCAGCTTTTCAGCAGAAATGGGCTCTATGCACGGCAGTATTTCCGGTGAAGGTGTAAGGATGCTCGATAACTTCCGCCGATCGTAGAGTCCAATGCAATATTGAATTTTATACTCCATGGTTATACTAAAGAAACATTAGTCACAAATACAGATAAAACAGACACCCCTCGTTGTGTTTATGCTTCTTTTTAAAATTATATTAAATAAACATAACTATATATAAAATTACATCTAAACGTATCCTTTCAAAGACGGGAGGACAGTACATTTTGAAGACTCTGCCATAATCCCGTTTTCCTCCGCTTAAATCTCCACAACCGGAAATGGACGAGCATCCTTACATCAAATAAAGAACTTATGCGTGCATATGGCCTATACTTAGCCAAATTTGCGTGTCCAGTTCAATGGCATTTTTTATGTTCTGTGCCTCCAACATGGCCGACTTCCGGATTGATGAAAACCCTCAGTGTCGTGAAAAGCCTCAGTGCCTAGTGTCTCAGGAGCAAGCACTCGCAGTATCCTTCAGAAAATCATTATTCACTAGTTAGGACAGATTGTGTGTGTGTGTGTGTGGTGAGAATCTGTCTCTGTTTGACATGCGGGGACAAATGTGTCTGTCAGTGAGAGACGCATCCATTACGCCCTGTCACTCTGAGACACACCTCCATACTGACTATACTGACACATACTCTCTCTCTCTCTCTCTCTCTCCCACAGAGGAATGATGAGGAGGCGGTTGTGGACAGAGGAGGCACTCGCTCCATGCTTAAAGCCGGATTGGAGAAGGAGGAGCTAGAAGGTAAACACACACACACACACACACACACACACATAAATACTCGTATAAACACTCGGTCACATGATGATCAATGTACGCTACTGTTTGAGGTCATTAAAAAAAAAAAGGAAATTAACACTTTAAAAGAGTTGTTCACTTTTAAAAAAACGTTTGCTTTTTAGGCTGACCACAAAACTAGGCTGACCACAGTGCTTTACAGAACGACCAGATTAAAATATAGTACGACCAGCATAACAACACATAAAACCCAAATAAGAGCATCAAAGCTAAGCGAAACCTTAACAAAACAGTGTCAGACTCAAATATGAAGAGATCAATATAGGCAAGGCAAGGCAAGGCAAGTTTATTTATATAGCACATTTCATACACAATGGCAATTCAAAGTGCTTTACATAGAAGAAATTAAAATAATCAAAAGAAATCAGAATAATAATACTAAAGTAAACAGGTATATGTTCAGAGAGCTCTGAGTGCTTGTTCATGTATTGCTTAACCATGCAATATTGATCAAAATAGTTCAGTCTAATTAAAATGTACCAAAATGTGTGCTACGTAGTTTAGGCTAACATCAAAGTGAATTAAAAGGAATTTATTTTCAACAGATTCTTTCATAGTAGTCTAGCATCAAAATAAAAGCTTCCAGTGTAATAAATCACAAGAGCACGACATCGCTCACTTGCAGTGGTCAAGCTCTTTCTGTCTCACACACACACAGTAATAAGCTATCAGAGCTAGCGCTCAGAGAAGCTAATGCTAGTCTGAGAGGAAAGAGTGTGGGTGGCAAATCAAGAGCACGTCGCACCAGAGAGACGTGTGTGTGTGTGTGTGTGTGTGTGCCTCTGAAATGACATGAAGAGCTGTGGGAGGATGGATGGCTGGTATCTGAGAGCGTTTAACGGTGGAAAAGAACAGCTACTCGAAGCGTATTCTCACAGGACTGCATGACGTCAGCAGCGCTTCTGCCCCTGGATCGGCTATTTTTACATTCTGTCTGTGAAAAAGAGGCAGGGACAGAGAGAATAATTACAGTATCCAGATTATAATAATAAATGGGTCATCAGAATCTAAATAGAGGCTCTATATCCTACACAAGTGCTAGACAACGATAAATTGCATCCAAAATAAAAGTTTGTGTTTACTGTGTATAATTATTTTGTATATATAAATACACATATGCATGTATATATTTGCATGTATATATACTTTTATAAATATTTATACATAATTTATATTTTATATAAATATAACTGTTTGTAGGGCTGGGCAACGATCAATCGCATCCAAAATAAAAGTTCTGGGGTGTGTGTACTGTGTATAATTATTTTGTATATAAAAATTCACACACATGCATGTATATATTTAAGAAAAATGTGTTATTAATATATAAAATATTTCTATTTAATATAAATTATGCATACATATATATAAAGTTTATACATGCATGCAAATATTTCTTAAATATAAATTCTTAAGAAAAATGTGTTATAAATATATAAAATATTTCTATTTAATATAAATTATGTATACATATATATATAAAGTATATACATGCAAATATTTCTTAAATATATACATGCTTGTGTGTGTATTTATATATACAAAATAATTATACACAGCACATATATTATGTAAACTTTTATTTTGGATGTGATTAAATGCTGTCTAGCACTTAAAATAAGAAGACATATTCGCTGAAAGGACAAGCTGGCATTATGTGGATATTACCCAGAATCCCATGCAGTAATGAGCCGACTGTCAATATACTGTATATATATTAGACTGAGCTGTGAAAACACTGCTTGTGACAGCAAAAAATATGACTTTTCCTCCACTCACTGCAGTTTGTAAGTACATCTGTCATTTATTCAGACACATTTCATAACCCAGTGACTGTAAGATTCAATCCGGATTGGCCAAAAGCTCACAAAACGGGCACACTTTGCACATACATGAGGATATTTTGTGCATAAAGCCGCATTCTCCGAAGAACGTGAGTGAATAACACTGTTCTGATATCTCAGTGTCATATTTTGTGTCTAAATGTCATGACTTTGTAAACACGAGTGGTCAACCTTGTAAAGTCTAAAGCTTTAGAAATCGATATAAGCCGTGTCATTGAGCCGTTTCCCATCAGTCAGTCCTTCTCATAATGTTATGTCATTCAAACTCAACATTACAGCTTTAATGATGTAATTTAAGCCTCATTTTATCCAGCTTTCAGCTCCCTTTTAACTGCCAGGAAGAGGAAGATCTGTCTGTAGGTTAGCATTAGTCTATATATGTCGCACACAGACACACAGACAGATGTTACGCTTGCTGCAGTTAAACTCATGCTGTTGTCTGGACCTCTCAATCATTCAAATGCAATTACAGTGAGTGATTTCCGTTATTTAGCATTGTTCAAAACAATATAAATACTTTTTTTTTTGTTGTTGTAAGGTCTTTACATTCCACTTTAAAATATAATGACAGCAATTTTAGGGATAATATGTTTAAGGAAGCATCCGTGCCAAATGGTAGGCAGCCGTATAATTATCGTATAATTGTATTTTCATAATTATGTAGGATAATCATTCCAAATGAGCCACAGTATAATTACACTGCCTTCTAAAACACCTTCGTTTGGATGAATACTAAAGCAGCACTGTATAATTCAATACTTACAAAGCTCAACTTACAAGGCTTTTACAAATAACTTGAAAATTTGGCTTATTAACAATTATGTCTGCCAACATTAAAAGCCGAACCAAGAGCTGTATCATATATTTAATATATTAAAGCCTTTTTGTAAATGTATTTTTGTGTATTTTATTATTGTAACAGGTACAGTGTACCCTAAGTTATCTTATAGTGTTATTTATATTGTAGTTATTTTTTAGTCAATTTGCCATAGACCTATAAATGTATTTTCTTGTTTGTATTGTAATGCTTTTTTTACATCTTGGCCAGGGGACTACAGATGAAAAATAGCCTTTTGGCTAATTCTGGCTTTTTTTAACCATGTTTGTTCATGCGTTTTATGAAATTGCACTGTCCCCTTTTAAATAAACCAATAAATCAAATCAAAAAGCACTGCTAAGATCTTTTCTGGAAAAGACAAACCCATAATGCAATGCAACGGAGTAAGTGACGAGTAAAAAAATAATTAAAAAAAAATTCATCTGGGTTATGAACGTTTAAGTCAATTATAAAAGTTGATTATGTTACTGTTTTGTTTCAATTCAAATTCAATAAAAAAAACTTTATTATTTATCAACCAGTGATAAAAGGTGATTGTTAAAAGGCTCACATATACACAATACAATCACACACACACACACACACACACACACATCACAATAAAAAAATGTTTTGCTTTGGTACTTTTTTCACAAGTAAGGTGTTCATTTTCACAATTGAAACACACCTGGTCCCATGCTTTCATTAGTAATACACAGTTCAGTCGACATAATCATTGTTTCAAAGATTATTGAAATATGGGTAACACTTTACACTGTAAAAAAATATTGATGGTTTAACTTAAAAAAGTAAGTAACCTGGTTGCCTTAAAATTTTGAGTTGATTGAACTGGAAAAGTGAGTTAATACAATGAAGTAGATTAATTTAACCATCACAAAACTCAAAATTATATGTTATCTGAACTAAATAAATTATTTAAGTTGATTTGACAAAAGAAAAAATGTGATTACTACACTGTAAAAAATATTGTTGGTTTAACTTAAAAAAGTAAGTAACCTGGGTTGCCTTAAAATTTTAAGTTGATTGAACTGGAAAAAGTGAGTTAATACAATGAAGGAGATTCATTTAATCATCAGAAACTCAAAATAATAAGTTATCTCAACTAAATAAATTATTATAAAGTTGATGTGACAAAAGAAAATATGTTGTGATAACAAATCTTGAAAATATTTTTTACACGGTTCCTTCGTTAATGAATAACTACACAAGAACCAATAAGTAACCCAATATTAACAATCTAGTAACTATTAGTAACTAACAAGAAACTCTGATTAACGAACTAGTAAGTAATAGCGCACAGATGAAAGTGGTAGTTCACTATTAACTAATCAAGAACTAAATTTTTTTAATGCTTCCCAGAGAACGACTGAAAAAGTTTATTAACAATCTAGTAACTACTATTGACTAAAAATAAACTCTGAATTAAAGTGTTAATACTTACTTCTATGGGAATGACTAATTATTTGGATCCGTATTATAAAGTTACTAGAATGTGAATGGTTTCATTTAATATACAAGAGATTTGACGTTCTCTGAGTCCCTGTCTGTTTGCTGTTGGTCAATAGGTCACCGGACTCTGTATATCGGTGTTCATGTTCCTCTGGGCAGAAGAACCCACCGACGCCATCGACATCACGGACACCGGCACAGGAAGAGGAGCAAGGAGAGAGACTCGGGGGTCGAAGACGGACGAGAATCACCTTCATACAGTAACTGTCCATCCTTTCCTCAACACATGCAATCTTAGTACGTTTGTCTTGTTTTTCAGTACAAATATCTAAACATAGATTTGTTTGACGCACAAAATGACTTTTACTTTGGCTGATTTTTTTCTTGTTTGCAGCCAAAAGCTCAGGTCAATTTTATACATACTGTATTGCCTTTTGCATCTCAAGCAAATCTATCTTGAATTAAGCACGTTGAGATGTTTGTACATGTTAAACAAAACAAAGATATGGAAACGCATTTAGCTCATTAATGCATTTAACCCCTTAAGTGTCACCCCCCCCCCCCTTTTTTGAAAATAGATGAAAATGCACATTTCAAACTTAAATGGTTGTAATTCAAGAATGCTCTGGAATAGAGACGTAAGATTGGTCTCGTTTTAAAGAAGACATTTGGCAGATTTTTGTAGAAGTGAAATAAATTAAGAATTTGAAACAGAAAAAAAGTTATAGAAGTTTGAGTTTATGAAAATGTGCAATATAAAAATTTAATTATTCATATTTTATATAAAATATATATTTTCAAAACCTGGGCAACTCTAAAACTTTGAAAAAAAATAATAAAATCAAAGCCAAAAATCTGAATAAGTTGTGTTTCAAATTTTAGGTTGATCTTTCAGTGAGATTTTGTTTGGGCGCAGTACCAAACTTTTTCACTAGGGCACAACCAGACTCCATTACTGCCCATATAAGGGCGCCTCCATTTCCATATGAAATAATAATTATTATAATTATAAAATAATTGAATGGAGGCTTTCTTTTGATCTCTTGGCATGAAAACAAACGGGTTTCTACCCTTTAGGTGCCAAATGCACTGAAGATTTCGTTGGGTAGGTTTAGGTTCAGCGTAAGGATTGTTTTGTGATTTGGCGCCACTGTTTGGTTCTCTTCCCTTTTATTTGTTGATGTAAATGACAGTATTTTTTAAAATCCCATATCCTTTATTTTTTCTGTTTGATGTCGTCTACGGTTTCTTCCGATTCCCTTTCATCGGTTTATCGGTCTGTCCTATTTGATCGCTTCTTTGATGTGCGCTGTCTTTCACTTTCGTTCTCTGTTCTCACAGTCGAATGTGTGTTTGTCTTTTAGCAGCTCATCATGACCACTAATGACAACATAACTTGTGTGTGTTTTGGCCGTCTGATGTTTTAGCCATGTGACCTTTACGATATTAAAACCCCCTGAAATGATGTGTCACAGATACTCCCTCTCAGAGGGTTCAGTTCCTGCTGGGCACTGAGGATGATGATGAAGAGCACATACCACATGACCTCTTCACTGAGCTGGATGAGATCTGCCTCCGGGATGGAGAGGATGCTGAGTGGAGAGAAACCGCCAGGTACTGACCCATGTGACTCGGTCATGTGATACCACCTCAACCAGTCATATCTAGATTCACAGCGCATTCGCCGCATAATTATGAGACGACAGCCCAAAAATACTGTAAAATTAATGTGCAGCAGTCAGCAGTGTTGGGTGTAACTAATTACTAAGTAATTAGTTACTGTAATTTAATTACTTTTCCCTTGAAAATATAAAGTAAGGGATTACTCTTCATTTATCTGTAATTTAATTACAGTTACTTCTGATGTAATTGAGGTAAATAGCTACTGTGTATAGATCAATCCGATCTCACAGCGATTCGTATGCATTTTATGAGGTGTCTAAATCGTAGGACCGCACTCGTACAAATTCGTATGAATTATTGTAAAATATGAAAAAAGTGTGAAATGTAATGAGATCAGACAAAAAAAAATAGTGGGTTTAACATCAAAATATACTGTCTGATGTTAAAAAGTATGTTTTTATAATTGAACCTTCTCCTTAGTCAGTTTAAGGATAATTCATGCAATTTTATAGTATTTATTTGAAAGAATTAAAACAGATTCATGTCTATCCTTGTATTATTCTGGTTGAGAATGATATGGGATTTTGAAAGTAATTAGTAATTAAAAGTAATTAAATACTTTTTAGAGAGAGTAATTAGTACAGTAATCTAGTAATTAATTACTTTTTTAGAGTAACTTACCCAACACTGGCAGTCAGGTGGTACAAGACAAGTTAGAGCTCTTCTAAATTGTAATTACGAGGACGTGAATGCTCTATACAAGTTAAAATTGCGTAATTATGGAAAATCTGATGCACATTTAGTCGATTGATACGCATTTGTGGTTCAGCGGCAAATCAGGATGTCTGAGAAGATGAAACGTATTTTAAAAAATTTCGTTTAGAATATATGTGGCACGTTTTTAAAATATGATTTTTATAATCCTGATTTTATTCAATGATTTTATTACTCTAAAAAGTGGCATAGTAAAAATGTATAAATTTTTATGTCATAAAAGCATAACTGTTTTGTGTGAAATATGATAGAAAAGTGATTGCCTTTTTGATTTTTTTAGACAGTTTTCCAGGTTTAAAGGAAAATATTGTCCGATTTTTTTTACTTGATTATCGAGAGTCATTTATTATTTTTTTCTTGTCAGATCAATATTTTTGTTTTCTTTAAAATGTTGTATTTTGAGATTAATTCATGACACTAAACAATATTCTCCTGTGAATTATATACCATTTATTTCTATATAAAATAATACAAATATTCAAAATAAACACATTTTAATCTATTTTTTTGTTCAATTAAAGCAGTAAGGCAGAGAGAGTCTATATAGATGTTTTTCAAAATGCATGAAACCAACATGATGAATGCAAAGATTACATTTCAAAGAACCTGACTTGCTTGTGCTTTCACCATCTACGACATCTTTATTGGTTTTTAACCCACGAATAATTAATCTATATTTTTTGCAGTGCTTTTGACATGACTTGTTAATGTTCAGCGTTTTTCAGAGATTGACTCTCATATGTTTTGAGAGCATGAGTGATGCATTAAATCTGTTGAGCGGCATTAGTCTAAGAGAGCCGAGGTTATATAAAGAGCCATTGTTGTGTAATGTGTGTGTGATAAAACAGAAAGGCTAAATACAGCACTTATAATGATGGTTTCTACATTGTCATATGGCATCACTTCTAAATGCAAGTTCACTCAGCGCAGGAATTATTTTAATTTTGTCTTCATGAAGTATAGACAACATGTAAATGAGGTCCTTTATATCCAAAAAATATGAAATATTCACATGAAACTACACACATCCTCATTTACGTAATCAGTTAGAGTTGTATTGTATTTATTTATTTCTCCGGTCAGTCATTTTGAGATCATATGTCATAGATCATATGTAATGCAAAAAAAAAACAAATACATAAAAAACAATGAAACAAAATAGAAAAGGAAAATATGATTAAAATACATCAGAAATACATTTTTTTTATGCTAATAAATACCTGACCGAAGTTATTTTTAAATACTAATTTTTCATTGCAAGCACTGAATGACAGTTGATAGTGCTCTCGAGTTGTAAACAGGCATATTCGAGATGTGAAATAAAGGACGTAAGGCTTGTGCACGATATAGTCTGGATTAGTACGAGAGCTTGATGTTCTGACTTGCACGGGTCGTCTGGCTGCTGGTGTGATGGTTTGAACTGTGTCCAGGTGGCTGAAGTTTGAGGAGGACGTGGAGGACGGTGGTGAGCGCTGGAGTAAACCGTACGTGGCCACGCTCTCTCTCCACAGTCTCTTCGAGCTGCGCAGCTGCATCATCAACGGCACCGTCATGCTGGACATGAGGGCCAGCTCTCTGGAGGAGGTCGCAGGTACTGTAGCGCCGCTTTCTGTGCCGTACATTCATGAGAGGAACAAAGCAATTTGTCAAAGGATTATTAGGAACACCATACTAATACTGTGTTTGACCCCCTTTCGCCTTAATTCTACGTGGCATTGATTCAACAAGCTGCTGAAAGCATTCTTTAGAAATGTTGGCCCATATTGATAGGATAGCATCTTGCAGTTGATGGAGATTTGTGGGATGCACGTCCATTCATTCCACCACATCCCAAAGATGCTCTATTGGGTTGAGATCTGGTGACTGTGGCGGCCATCTTAGTACAGTCAACTCATTGACATGTTCAAGAAACCAATTTGAAATGATTCCAGCTGGAAGTAGCCATCAGAGGATGGGGACATGGTGGCCATAAAGGGATGGACATGGTCAGAAACGATGCTCAGGTAGGCCGTGGCATTTAAACGATGCCCAATTGGCACTAAGGGGTCTAAAGTGTGCCAAGAAAACATCCCCAACACCATTACACCACCACCACCACCAGCCTGCACAGTGGTAACAAGGCATGATGGATCCATGTTCTCATTCTGTTTACGCCAAATTCTGACTCTACCATCTGAATCGAGACTCAAACATGAGAAATTGAACAGGTGTTCCTAATAATCCTTTAGGTGAGTGTATAATGCCAGGTTTATTTTACTACTTGATTAGGAAGCAAGCTGGAATGTAAATAAGATTTGGGTGTGTTTTATTTTAAAGAAATGCAACAAATAAAAAAAAAATATCATAGAACTGATTCCATCAGTACCATCAGTATCAACTCCTGCCCTCTGGGAGGCGCTATAGGGTCAGGGAGTGCAGGAAGAACAAATGCAAACACTCATTTGTTCCTCTGTCAATATCGATGCTGAATCAACGCATGAGGGGAAAGAAGTGATAGTTTTCCCCCCACTTGTAGCTGAAGAACACTCTTGCAGGGCGGAGTACCCATAATATTATTTAAGTACTTTTGTATACTTTTTATTGATGACTGCATGTTTTGTTTTTAGTTTGTGTGTGTTATAATTGTTGGAGTTTGTGTTGCAAGACAAATTTCCGTATACACGGACAATAAAGTACTATCTTAGAACTGATTCCAGTTGGCTATAAAAAAACATCTGTCACTTCTAGGCAGTGGTGGAATGTAACGAAGTACAAATACTTCGTTACTTTACTTAAGTACATTTTTCACGTATCTTTACTTTACTTAAGTAGAATAAATAGTGCCTACTTTTTACTTTTACTTCGTTACATTTTGCAGCAATTATTATACTTTCTACTCCACTACATTTCTACAACTTCTGTTACTTTTTCATTACATTTTCTGATCAGTTTTTCTCCCCTGCCAAAACGTAATCTGACCGTCCGTTCGTTGCACGTTTGTCTCACCAGTGACGTTTGGTTGCCATAGATACAGTATATCAACCCGGTCACTAAATGCGTCTTGCACGCAGTGTGTTTATCATGCAACTCATACGCGAAAATTAGTTTTTACGTGCATAGGAAACACACCGTGAGTAATATACGTTTGGTTAGGATTATGGCAAGCCAAGAGGTTCAGAATTACACCATAAATGAATCGCGTGTACTGCCAAACATAGTTATTAAACATATAGTAAGGATAAGCATGATATTGCCTAATTGCAAGCTTGTTTCAGAAATGGTGACATTTTTTTTCCATCATTATTGAACATCATTATAGGAGTAGGCTATTAGGTTGAATGAGTTAGAATTAAATGTTTTATTAATCATTAGAAAATAGACATTAAGATAATAAATTGTTATGCAAGTACTTTTACTTTTAATACTTAAAGTACATTTAAAATAAAGTACTTTTTACTTTTTACTTAAGTATGGTTGTCATTGTGTTACTTCTACTTTTACTAAAGTAAATATTTATCTGGGTATTTGTACTTTTACTTAAGTACTGAGATTCAGTACTTCCTCCACCACTGCTTCTAGGTCACAATTAATCCAAATATCAAATAAAAAATAAATAAATCAAGACTTTTTTGGGTAAAGTTTGCATTGAATTACATAATCTATAATCCTCATTATTGCAACAAAGAAAATCGGATAAAACGTCTATGCCTTTATTGCTGTTGGGGCATGTTGTCACAAAAAGTCAACGTGTGTTGGATGATCTGTATGTTTCCGTGTACTATAGGTTCAATGCAATAGAGCAAGCATCAAGAGGTGACTGTGCTGTGGAAATGCATTGTCTTCATTGTTTAGTGTCAGTCATGAATTATACAGCGTTTCCATCTTCTCACTCTCATGTGAATTTTGCATTACTGAAGCTGTTCTGCATCTTCAGATACATGAGACGGGTCTCCGAGCAGCTGCTCCATCGCTTGTCATCAGCATCAATGTCAGTTTCTGATGCAGAGTTCAAGGAACATCTGCAAAATAGGCACATATGAGTTTTTTGCTAAACATTTAGCATAGATTAGCCATTTAAAGAGCACATCTGCTCCGTATATCAAGACAGCATGCCTTGCGGGGAATTCATCCCTTTAGAAATTCATCACTCTATTTATTATTCAGGTTTAGTTAATAATTAACACTTTGGTAGAGCATATAAGTTTAATATAGCATTTGACAGCTTTATAACTGCAGATCACAATGACAATAAACCTGAAAAGAAGATTTCAGATGATTGGAAAACTACTTTTGTTGTGATTTATATACTTTTGTTGTGATTTATATATATATATATATATATATATATATATATATATATATATATATATATGTATATATACAGTATATATATATATATATATATATATATATAAATCACAACAAAAGTAGTTTATATATATATATATATATATATATATACTATATACTAACAAAGTAGTTTATATATATATATATATATATATATATATATATATACTAACAAAGTAGTTTATATATATATATATATATATATATATATACTTTTGTTGTGATTTACATATATATATATATATATATATATATATATTAGGGGTGTAACGGTACACAAAAATCACGGTTCGGTACGTACCTCGGTTTTAAAGTCACGGTTCGGTACGTTTTCGATACAGCAAAAAGAAAGAAATGCCAGAGAAATTTCCTATTTGTTTAAAGAAAAAATATTTTTAAATAAGTGTGAGTTTTCCTAGATCTTGAAACTTTCAGGTTTATAAATGGGGGTCATCTTTGAAGGATGAACAAATAATGTTTTGGTCATCACACACTCAGAAAAAAAAGGTACAAAGGTAAACTTTTGTCCATTTCATGAGCTAATAAGTACATTTAGGTGTTAATATGTCCATTTCAGGAGGTAATATGTCAATATTATGAGCTAATATGTCCATTTTAGGTCGTAATATGTACATTTGAGGTACTAATATGTACATTTTAAGTAGGGATGCACCGATCCACATTTTTTCACTTCCGATCCGATCCCGATACCTGACTTTGGATATCGGCCGATACCGATACTTTTCCGATACCAGACCTGTGTTTGCTTTAGCATTATTTATCATTATTGTTGATTTTATATGATGCTGAAATAAACACCTCTCTACAAGCAAGGATGATACATGTAGCCTATATGTCAATATATATATATATATATATATAGATAATAGATATATTAAACAATAGATAGACAATTAAACAAAGATATACGCATTATACAGGCCTACACAGTGCTTTAATTTCAGGAAGGTCTACAAACATTAGGCTATTCAGGTATATCGTCTAAAAAGAATTATAATAAAGTAATCAAAAGTAAAATAGCACTGCAAAGTTTATCATAGATAGATTTATGCTTATTAAAGCTGAAGTTATTCATTCAAGAGCTGTGAGTGATTTTCTCTTTGCCTTTGGTTGTTTTATTCTCAGTAATGTCGCAATCGTCACATTTACTGCTGCCCCTTTAAGAACTAGTGCGGATTTCATAGTCTACTGATGCACCATATTTTCTCCCAACTATTTCCATAAACCGTTTATGTCTAAAATGAACGTAGTTAAGTGATAATCTCCAAGCTGGTCGTTTTGACATTTTTGTGCAGGCTACATTTGATCGTTTAGACGCGCATATGAAGCCCAAAGTATAATTTGCTTGTCTGTTTCGGAGCGCGCGCCGCCCTCTTGCGCAAATTTTGTGCTTTTAATAGCTCTTTTTATTATTAAAAGCGTCCCGCAATTTAGCAACAGCAGAGACGGCATTTTACAACAATTACCGATCGTGCTGATTCTGTCTTAAAGTTTGAGTTTTACGGAGAAATGACAGCGCACCGCCGCGATGGGAAGGAAGTTGGCTACACAGAATGCGGCTATTGTTTAATGTTTTTTTTACCTCAATATATTCTTTAATCTTTGGAAATCAGACTAATATCACAGATCTAAAGTGTAACCAGGCTATGTTTTCTCTGTCGTCACTCATTAAGCAGGGCTGTCGTGTTGTGCGTGCTGTGGCACCGCGTGAGAGATCTCTCTCTCTTTCTCTTCTGGACTGCGAATTGCAAACATGCATCACACAGACAAATAGTTTAATTTATACGGCTTTGCAAACATTGCATTTTGCTGTCTTGCTCTGCTGCGGTGTTTCCAGCGTGAAGTATTTCCACCATAGGATTTCCACACAGCGAACATATTGGTAGCTCAATGCTATCCTGCTAGCTGGCTGCAATGGATTTCCTGAGCGGGGGTGTGTCTCATTGAGCCCTATGTTTTACAGTCACTGATTGAGCTGCACCTCCGCTCAGGGTATCCATTCCACAGTTTGCAGCCAGCTAGCAGACTAGCAGCCCGGGGAATCCCTTTTGGAGTCATTTCAGCAGCCAACGTTAAAGCGCAGACATGGATCATAAATATCGGATTTCTCCGCAGGTTGGATCGGAAAAATCCGATACGTGAATTACGCTGGTATCGGTCCCGATACCGATACTGGATCGGATCGGCCCCATCCCTAATTTTAAGTGTTAATATGTACATTTAAGGTGCTAATATGTCAATTTCATGAGCTAAATGTCCTTTTCAGGTGGTAATATGTCCATTTTAGGTGCTAATATGTACCACTAAGGTACCAATATGCAGCCTTTGGGTACAAAAGTGTACCTTTTGAAAAGGTACAGCCCCAGTGACAGCTTTTGTACCTTTTTTTCTGAGAGTGCATTAAAAATAACATTTAAATATATATATTTATTTATATAATATTTGAATTTTGAAGTGCTAGAAAAAGATGTGTGTAGTACTTGAAAGCATTTCACCATTCCAGCCAAACTGGTTCCAGTTAGTGTTACTATATTAAATCCATGGTGAATGTTGCTGGTCTGTGGACGAAAGTATTACTAGTTCATTCACGGCACAATGTTTCTCCTGGTTTCCATGACAGCGCTGTTTAATCTAATAGAGATCTACGGTAAATAACGGAGAAATGTGTATGCATCTCACTAGATCTCGCAGCGATGTTATTACCTCAGTGGCGAATTCAAATGTTTTCTTTACCGGATCTCTTAGCGCTGTGTAGTAACAGTGTTGCTTGATGGAGATCGGCTCGCGCTGCACAGATGTTGCTGGTCCGAACTGATAAACGATCCGTGAAGCACATAACGAGTAGCGCAGTTTCGTTCTGCTTTCATTACGCTTGCCAATTTGATGTTGCGCAACGTTGTGTTGGCCGCGTCAGCACGAATTTTGCCGGCAGGAAAAATTATCCAAGCAACCGTTCGGTTTGTATGCGTACCGAACCGGAAGCCTCGAACCGAAACGGTTCAATACGAATACATGTACCGTTACACCCCTAATATATATATATATATATATATATATATATATATATGTTTTTGGTATATGATTTTAGAAAGGCCTGACCAGGGACTGGCGTTGTAAATTAGCCTATTGGCTAGAAACCTTTTATGCAACACATTTACACATTTTGTTATGGCTTTGCCTATGATAATTATGTATGCAATAATGTGTGCTGTATTGTTCCTGACAAATAAACTAATTAAAAAAAAATCTATACATATATATATATATATATATATATGAAGAGTTCAGATGCAAAAGCCTCTAAATGCCATTTGAAATTTTCTTCTTTAATGATGATTTTTATCAAACTTGTATATTTAAGTTCAGTAATTTCACTTATATGGCAATGATAAATACCTATTAATTGTTATTTAAGTGAAATTACTGAACTTAAATATACAAGTTTGATAAAAATCATCATTAAAGAAGAAAATTTCAAATGGCATTTAGAGGCTTTTGCATCTGAACTCTTCATATATATATATATTAATGATATTATATTGTATATTATTAATTAATATTAATAATAAAAATATATATATTAATTAATTATATTTATTTATTCATTTATTTAATTATTAATAATAAAGTCCATACGTTTTCTTGTTCAATATTGCAATATTATCTTCTTATCTGCTGCTGATCATTTGTAATGTTGTGTGTTGAATCTCTTAGATATGGTTCTGGACCAACAGGAAGTGGCTGGGCATCTTGAAGATGATGTCAGGAGGAAGGTCAAAGAGGCTCTTCTGAAGCAGCATCATCATCAGAACCAGAAGAAACTGGCCAATCGGATCCCCATCGTCCGCTCCTTCGCTGATATCGGCAAGAGGCAGTCTGAGTCCAACTGCATCGACAAAAACGGTATTCATTTGTCTTAACACACGAGATCTGATTCTAACACAAATTAAACACACTACAGCTCAAAAGTTTGGGGTCAGAAAATGAATTCGAAATTGATAAGTTTGGAAAAATTAAATTGATCAGTGACAGATTTATATTTCAAGTAAATGCTGTTCTTTTGAACTCTATTTATCACAAATACTGAAAAAAGAATACATCAAAGTTTGCACAAAAATATCAGTTTTCAACATTGATAATAATCTGAAATGTTTCTTGAGCAGCAAACCAGCATATTAGAATGATTTCTGAATGATAATGATGCTTAAAATTAATAATACATTACATTTAAAACATTACAATAAGAAACTGCTAGTTATTTAATAGTTATTTTGATCAAATAAATGGAAAACATTTCAAAAGCATTCAACCAGCCCCAAACTTAGTGTATAACAATATGCAATGTCCAAACAACCTTCACATTTATTCCTTATAATTCACAGAGGTGTGTAAAATATCTTCAAATGCAGAAACCCAAAAAATACACACAATTTCTGTTTTCTATATTATGCATTTAATTCTGTAACTCTTGTATAATTTGACTGTTTGTTGTTTCTGGTTTCATTAGAAATACCAGATCCACCATCTCAGAGTTTCAGCGTCTCTGTTGTCTCGTATGTGTGTGTGTGTGTGTGTGTGTGTCTGACAGGCGCTTCATCTCATCTCTTTAAGTCTTCTCTGTGGCGATCAGTTGTTTCAGATGGGAATGATGGGCAGGTCTCATCTTGTTCTCCATGTTGGCCTCTGTGCTGCTCGTCCAGTGTGTCCATCACTTCACCTCTCCCTCCTCCATCCTCCTCATCCACACACCCAAACAAGAACCACACGGCCACCTTCAGCCCGGACCGAGAGGACGGCTTGGATCCAGGCAACTTTTAACTTCAGAGACTTTCCCTTCTGCTGTAGTGCTTCCTAAAACATAACATGTAAAGGTGGTTATCTCAGAGAACAGGTTGCACGTCTTAAATGGTGGAGGAATCTTTTCAGGACATGTGCGGCACACTTCATTATTGTCATTTGCGGTGCTTCGTGAGATGGGCGGCGTAAAAGAGTTTTTTTTGGTGTGAATTGCTTGGTACGATTTTCTGGTGGAGATTTCTTTGCAGAATCATGGGTGATAGAGTTTTTAGTTTATAGTTAACGCAAATACCATCGATTAACAACCTCATAGCTGACATTAAAGGAGTTGTTCACTTTTGAAAAAACTTTTGCTGATCATTTACTCACCCCCATGTCATCCAAGATATCCATGTCATTCTTTCTTCAGCCGAAAAGAAATTAAGGTTTTTGATGAAAATATTCCAGGATTTTTCTCCATATAATGGACTTCAATGGGGACCAAAACGGTTCAAGGTCCAAAAGACAGTTTCAGTGCTGTTCAAAGGGCTTTAAACGATTTCAGACGATGAATGAGGGTCTTATCAAGCGAAACGATCACTCATTTAATAAATAAATAACAAAGTTTAAAGCTACACTGTGTGATTTTTACCCCCATCTAGTGGTGAAAAGGTATATGACCATCCAGTGAATAGTAGTTTCTGTTCCTCTTTTTTCTCCAATTTCGTTTTAACTCCTACGGTGGCCAATGTAGTCCAAGATTAACATGGCTTCCAGTTCGACCTCGCCCATAAGTGTTAACTCAAACGTAAACGCGAAAGGCGAAGCTTGAATTAACGGGTATGTCCCTCTTTGGCTAATGTACTTTCAAGATGGAGGGGCAACATGGCGACCGACATTAGAACCCCTTACCCGTATGTATTTTCAATGGCATATTATACACTCACGAGAATACTTTATTACTTGAACGAAGTAAATATACATTAATGAGCACATATATTTTTGAAAGAACTAAGTGTTTTTAGCTAAGAATAAACTAAAAGAGTTACACAGTGTAGCTTTAAGTTTTATAAACTCAAATGCTCGCCTTGCTCTGTATCGTGACGCACGTTCGTGACTCTCCTGTTCGAACTCGTTCATCAAAATGAACAAATCTTTTGGTGCGAGTCATTTGGTTCATTCAACGAATTGACTCGGAAAAAGATTTGTTCATTTTGATGAACGAGTTCGAACAGGAGAGTCCCAAACGTGCATCGTAGAACAGAGCAAAGCGAGCATTTGAGCTCATAAAACTTAAACTTTCTCATTTGCATTTAAAGGGCCAGACACAAAACGGTGCGTTTTTGCTAAACCTCAAAAATTGACAACTTTAACATGCTTTTTAAAAATATCAATGGGGTATTTTGAGCTAAAACTTCACATACACACTCTGGGGACATCAGAGATTAATTTTACATCTTGTGAAAAGGGCATTATACCACCCCTTTAAGTGAACGTAAAGAGTTGAGAAAGAAAACGCACGTGTAATGGATTTGTGCGTCAGGTCTTAAAGTGACAGAAGCTTAATATGCCTAATATAAAAAATGTCTGTATGGCAGTTTTCCTCATGCATTGATGTGAAAATTGTGGCCGGAGAAAATGCAAAGTGGCTTGTAAGTTTAGAAAAGCACTATTCAAAGTGGCTGGTGAGCAAAAAAAGATGCCCCAACACATGTAAGTGTGAATTTAGTATTGTACAATTCATATCAGTAGATAAGCAATGTTTTGCAGATATATTACTGTGAGGAAGGTGAAAGCTATTCTGAATATTCATCACCTTTATACAGGGCTTATGTTTAGGAAGTTTGCCAGCTTCCCACACGCTAACGCTAACACATGAAGTGCACCAGACCCCTCCGTTCTCTGTTCAAAGGCTCAGAGCATCATTAATACTCTAATTCATGCAGCGCTGCCTGCGCCAAAGCATTAAAACAGCAGCGAGCATGACTAATAAACACAAATCTGTTCATGTAGCGATGCTCCCTTAACCGAGGGCTTTGGTGGTGCTTCATGCGCTGAACGCTGTAGAGAAGTTTCGCTTGCTTTCGCTGCCTTTAGAGTAGACCGCACTTGATTTGTTCATCAAGTTTGGATAAGTGATGCTTGTTAGTGATCTATTTTTGAAGGCTGCTCGTTAAATCATGTCTCGGCTCACTTTATGGATGTTTCATTCACTTTTGATGGTCTGAGATCATAACAGATCTTCATTTAAATCATTTTCGCCCCTATCAATTCATAAACTTCATTACAGTTTGCTACATTTAATTGGGAAATACATACAGCCGATGCTTATGCTCCGCTCCGTTCATCGGTTGATTTGCATTGATTAGCATTGTATTGATTGATTGATTGATTGGTACTTTATGTGTCTGCAGGTCAGATGATGTCACCACAGTCTCTACCCATAAGCACAGAGGGCAAGAATGATGTGAGCCGTGAAAACAGTGCTGTGGACTTCAGCAAGGTTTGCCAAATAAAATACACTTCCATTCAATTTTTTTATTTATTTATTTATTTTTTATTTTTTTTAAGAAATTAAAACTTTTATTCAGCAAGGATTCAATAAATTGATCAAAGGATGACTCTGTTCATCAACGAATCCTGAAAAAACAAAAAAAACAAAAGAAATTCGAATGATTTCTGAAGGATCATCACCTTTGACCACAGGAATAAAATACATTTTAAAATATATTCAAATGTAAATTGTAATAATATTTCAAAATATTGCTGTTTTTACCGAATATTTTGGTGAATGAATGCAGCCTTGGTGAGACATTAACTCGAACGTTTGAATGTTATGCACAACTAGATGTGATGCATAATTTTTTTAATGTACAAAAAAAAACATTGATTTTCTAAAACATACATTTATTAAAATTTTATGGTAATTCTTACTTTTTCCTTCCCCAAACACATTTACTGTATTGTATAGTGAAATTACACAATGCCGGTTGTGCTGGTAATTCTATTAACCCTTTCCTTGATGAAATTTTCCGGCTTTCAGTGTTTCCACTGTCATATGGTAGGGGGCGCTATTACGCATCCTCTGAACGAGTACGAAATCTCCGGATCAAATTCAAAAGAAGCAAAAACCAGCTATAAAAGCATTACTTATGCACGTTTTAGTCTTTTGTTCAAAATGTTACTTTTTACTAAATTTTCCCACATATAAGTGTTGATAAAAAAGAACGCTTAATGCTAGAATAAAATGTTGTTGTTTGTTTAAATGCAGAGTCTCTGTTCTCTATTTATATATATTGCATGTTCAGATATTCAAACAAACAAATATTCTGGGGCCATGAAATTTTTGTGAAAATGATCAAAAACGCTGGCGGTGGCTGGTAATGTTTTTAAAAAACACTGGCAGGGAAAGAGTTAATATTATTTTCTCGTCATATATGGTGGAGTAAATGAAAGTTTCTGTTTGTACAGTACAGTATGTAAAGTGTCTTACAGTTCAGTAAAGTACGTAGAGGTCTGTCGATTTTCTCTGAAAAGTTTCTCGTCGTCTGTCTGTTCTGGGAAAGGGATTATGGTTGAAACACATTGTGGCTGAAGCCCTCTTCACCTGACATTAGTCTGTTCTGTTTCTTGCATTAAGTGGGTATTATGGTTGTGATCCCATGAACAGACGAGAGGATCACAAAGAGAGTCATGATGAAATACTGTAATAAAATGAAGAGTAACATTATGAAATCTTACATAACACATGACCTTTTGCATTATGTTAGTATAACATAATCTCTTTGGCTGTATACTGTAGATCATCTTGAACTTTGACCCTAAACCAGTCTAAGAACACATTTCCATAGGATCCTACATTCTGCAAAAAGCTTCATATAGGCCTATGTGCACATTGACGCACAGGATTTGTTTTTCCGTGATTTTTAATATTCCAAGATTTGAAGATTAAATCTCAGAATGCTGGATTTGAATGGGTTGCAGAATTACGGTGGCTTGACAAAACCGGTATACTAGCAGAAAAGGGGTTAAGATTTTTATTACAACCAGTGATATTTTAGTAAAATTGATACACTATTATATTTTTTGTTGATATTTTAAATAGTTTTTTTATATGTTGTATTTTATATATATATATATATATATATATATATATATATACAGTATAATATATATATATATATATATATATATTAACTGAAAATATTAATAATTCCCCCCCCCCCATAGTTTTATCACTATTAAACTTTTAAAATCTCTTTAAAGCGTCCAATTATTTCAAAAGCCTAAGGCCTGTATGACAAACCTATATGGAAGCTTGTTTCCGCCACAGAATGAAAAATAAAAAAGGTAATTGCCACTTTTTATCTCGCATTTCTGACTTTATTTCTCACCGTTGTTATATAAGTCAGAATTGTGAGATATAAAGTCAGAATTCATTTATATATATAGTCGAAATTGCGTGTTATAAAGTCAGAATTGCGAGATATAAACTTGCAATTGTGAGAAAAAAATTCAGTATTGTGAGATAAAAAGTCTCAATTCTGTCTTTTCTCGCAATTTCTCAGAATTGCGACTTTATGTTTCACAATTACGACTTTTATTTCTCACAATTGCTACTTTATATCTCGCATTTGCAACTTTATTTCTCACAATTGCGACTTTATTTCTCACACTTGCGACTTTATATCTCGCAATTGCGACTTTATTTCTCACAATTGCGACTTTATTTCTCACACTTGCGACTTTATATCTCGCAATTGCGACTTTATTTCTCACAATTGCTACTTTCTCATTTGCGACTTTATTTCTCACAATTGCGACTTTATATCTCGCATTTGCAACTTTATTTCTCACAATTGCGACTTTATTTCTCACACTTGCGACTTTATATCTTGCAATTACGACTTTATTTCTCACAATTGCTACTTTCGCATTTGCGACTTTATTACTCACAATTGCTACTTTATATTTCGCAATTACGACTTTATTTCTCGCAATTGCTACTTTATATCTCAGAACTGCGACTTTATATCTCGCAATTGCGACTTTATTTCTCACAATTGCTACTTTCTCATTTGCGACTTTATTACTCACAATTGCTACTTTCTCATTTGTGACTTTATTTCTCACAATTGCGACTTTATATCTCACAATTACGAGTTTATTTCTCAGAACTGCCACTTTATATCTCGCAATAGCGACTTTATTTCTCAGAACTGCGACTTTACATTTATATCTCACAATTGTGAGATAAAAAGTCGCTATTATTATAATTGTTTTATTCAATGGCGGAAACAAGCTTCCATACAAACCTGTTTAAAACATCCATGCAAGACTTTGTTTTCAATATGCATGTGTATATCTCAACTAGTGACTCCTGCATAATAATGTGTGTGTAGATAGACCTGCACTTCATGAAGAAGATCCCTGCAGGAGCGGAGGCCTCGAATGTCTTGGTTGGAGAGCTGGAGTTTCTGGACAGGCCTGTGGTGGCGTTTGTCCGCCTCTCTCCTGCCGTACTGCTCAACGGCCTGGCAGAAGTGCCCATTACCACCAGGTGAACACCATGGGCCCTATCATACACCTGGTGCAAGTGTTTCTTGCTAGTTTCAGCAATAGGCTGAAACCATAGGCAGATCGTTCACATAGGGCCCCAAGTTTGCTTTGTGAAACTCAACACAAGAACACCAGTTACATTGCTGTTTTGTGCTTGATCTGTCAGATTCCTGTTCATCCTGCTGGGGCCTCTGGGTAAAGGGCCACAATATCACGAGATTGGCAGATCAATTGCGACCTTGATGACAGATGAGGTGAGAGAGCATGGTATTGTTTCACAGTTAACAAGGTACTGTTTGTATGTTTGATACAGATGCATTTTAGAATATTTCAAAATGAACAGTTCTGATTGGATGAGCTGCATTTGAAGCTGTTTTTAAAAACTCTATCATTCCGATTTCTGTAATTTAGTCAAACAGAATTTTTTTTTCAAAGTTTTTAGATCTATCAAAAATGATGTCACTTCCTGGAAGATGATGTCACTCAGGAACTGGCTTTTGTTGGTTTTACAAAACCTACAAAATGTAAAATTACTTAAAATGTACTTGTTTACTGAATGATGATTTAAAGAAAACAAACTAATGTGATTAAATGATGTGATTTCTGGAGAGCACCAAAGGGTTTGTATTTACAACGTGTTTTTGCAGTGATGAGCAATGAAGCCATTAAGCAAATCACAGATATATCTGTTGGTCTCTTGAACGCAGTAGCCAATCAGAGACATTTAAGTTAGTCAGAATCCACTCACCGCTCAAGTTTTTGTCCGGTTCAGAGTTCTGCACTCTCACGAACAAACGAAGTGTAGACACAACGTAAATAAGAGATTAATAAAGAGATTTTTAGTTATCATAAATGGAGCAGCTCGATAACAAAGCTGACATCAGCAACAACAAACTTATAGTTGACAACATGTTATATTGGACTAATTTAAACACTGCCTGCATCATGACGTGAATAATACATCTCCATAACGCGTTAATTATACATGACAGCTCAGTTATCATAGGTATTATTAGCTTTCACCACTTAAACTGTGCTTTATTTTAGTGAAAAAAAAATGTGAAATCACAAGTCATGGAAGACATGGATGTTTTTGTTCTATTCTGAAATAGCTTTTTATTGGCAACACTAACACTTTGGGTAAAAAAAATACAAATAAATTGTAAGCTTCTGTAATGTTGTTTTGTATATTTCAGTAATGTTGCTGCTTGCTTTTACTTTACCAAAAACGTCTATGTGTCGACACACTGATGATGGCTTAGGCTAAATGGACATGGTATTAATAAATACAGTATTTGAGATATAAAGAGATATAACTAGATATCTATATCTATCTAGATATAACTAGAGAGTGCGGTTTTTCACCTTCATTTGATAACTTCTTAATAACTCGCCCCCACAAACGGTTTGGGAGTTGAGTGTTTTAAAAGAAACCATAGGACTGTAGTCTAAAGCATTCATGTAAAGTGTGAGAAGTGTATGCTCAGAAACGGCAAGGTTATTTGATTGCACTTTTGTTAATTTGTAGTTTAGTTGTTTTATTATCACCATCCATTTATTTAATTCATATATGTGTTAACATTTTTACTATTTATGTTATAGTCAATTGCAGTTCATATGAAAGATAAACATTTATATATTCATATATATATATATTTTCTATTATGGCCGCTAATTAAATCTCACCAAGGCCACTAACAGAGCCTGGGTCGACCCTGATTTTAAGATGCATGATGGAAACATTCAAACGTACCCATTAATATTAATAAATGTAAATCATGAACGTTGGTGTCTTTTATCATGTTATTGTTGCTGTGCATTGCATTGTATCCAGAACACCCCTACAAATTCACCACCTTGAGCGTATTATCATTGCTTTAATAAAGCGTGTTTCATGCAGACTGAAGATGAGAGGATAGGAAACTCCTGAGGTCTTTCACAGCTCAGCAGATTCTCTCTCACTTAGTCTTTGAGGTGCAGAGGAGACTTACAGAACGGCCCTAATAACATGCAAATGACTGCTAATTAGACAGAAAACCACCCTTGTGCCAAGCTGCTGGTTGATGTTGCTAAGGCAACATCTTAAGACATTAAATAGCAGGATAATGTGAAAATGTACTTTTTTTTTCCAGGCTTCCTGCACTCTTAGAAGAAAAGGTTCTATTTAGAACCTTAAAAGGTTCTATCAGCGCTACGTATTTGGAACCCCTAAAAGGTTCTATATGGAACCTTTTGGGTTACAATATCATTTGTTTTGTCCTTTCCGGATTAAATATTTCATATTATTGACAAACATCAAGATCCTAAAATGTATTTATGAATGCATATGAATGATCACAAAGTTCAAGATATGGGGATATTTATATCATTTTATGTAGTTAATCAATATCACACGAAGAATGCCATTTCAGTTTTTTTCCTCCAAAAATCAGCATGATTAAAATGTGATATTAAGTTACTACAGCAGTTTAATAATCAATAATTTAATTACAACTACAAAATGTTGCAGAATAATGTAACATATGAATGAATAATAGCCTATAGAGAACCTTTGTGCCAAAAGGGTTCTTTCTTGTCATTATAGAAGCTTTTTTTTTTAGCATAATTGAGTAAAGAACCCTATGCTTCATATATAGAACCCTTTATATCGTTTATTTACCCTCATTTCATTTCAGATACTCTTTTTTTTTCATGAAACAAATGGAGAAACTAGGAAGAACATCCAAAGTGCAAAGAATGTGGAAGGTTTTTTACACTGCCAAGCTCTAAAATTAATAAAAATGTATCATAAAAACTTTACTTTATTGATATGCAATATATACTACAATCTATTTTGTGTTCAACTAAAAGATGAATTCGTTTTGATTTTTGTACAAACTATTCCTTTAATTTAGATGACTGATTCTTCTTTCATCACATCTGATTCATATTTTTTGACTGAGAATGTTCTGTTTTTCTCTTTTGCAGGTTTTCCACGATGTGGCCTATAAAGCTAAAGACCGCAACGATCTGATTGCCGGAATTGACGAATTTCTTGACCAAGTTACAGTTCTGCCACCAGGAGAATGGGACCCTTCCATCAGGATAGAGCCGCCAAAAAACGTCCCGTCCCAGGTCAGTGAAGCAAGATCACAAACCTGAGAAACCTACTGTACGACAACACTCATCTGATGTAGGCTTGAAAGTCTGGACACACTTAACTAAATTTATGTTGCTCACAATCTTAAAAGACTAAAGACTAATGCTTAAATGTTTCAAATGAGTTTTTTAGATGTACATATTGCATTTCTAAACAAAATTAAACGTTTAATTGCATTGAAAGGGATGAGTTGCAGAGTACAAAGTGAAGGTACTTCATTATTCCTCATTCACTAGTTTAAAAGCACCCATGATGCACCTCATGAATGTCCAGAGTGAGCAGAGTGGAACTAAGATAAAGAAAAAGAGCCCATATTATGTCTTGATTTTGTTTTCATGCATAAATGTTCAAAAAACATTATTTTTTTTTCCATATATGACATTGCAGCTCGTCTCTTCCCAGTCTGTGCTCTGATTGGTCGGCTGGATAAGTGTGTTGTGATTGGTCAAGCGCTTTGAGTGTGTTTGGGAAATGTCCTGAAATGTTGAAAATAACTCAGCCAGGCCCCGCCCCTTTATTCTGCATATTAATTATTTAAATGAGGAATATTGTGATGCGTTTGTTCCCGGAAGAAAACTCAAGACTGCAGGGAGTTCAGAAACACTGACACTGATATCGAGAATAAGAGAGCTTTTTCATGCTCAAACAGCAACATTACACACGAAGAAAAAGCATACAAAGTTTTCTTTACATATACGAGAGTTTGTCTCACTCCATCTTTCCCAGACTTCCATTGTGTTATTTTAGTGTTTTCATCACCTTTAATAATTAGGTGTTCAAATCTTTGGCTGGTAATGTATATAATACATAGATATTATTATTTTAGTTCATATTGAATGAAAAACTCTTCTGTTAAGTAATAACAAAAGTGATTTCTGCCATGTGTGTATGTACAGTAAGTCATGTGATGTAATAATGCACATGATTTATAAAGCTGCCATCTGCTTATAAAGATTAAATCAGAGTGTTTACTGTAGAATCTCGATGTAGAAATATTGAAGCGAGGATTAACTTTAACAGTGCACTGTAAAATAAATGAGCAAAAATAGACCCTTTTTCTTCAGTGCATTTAAGTGATGTAATTTACCACAGGGGTGTGTAATTTTTGGATCTTCCCTCTGGATGGAGGCTTAGATTTAAAAACAGTTTTATACCAGCAGCAATCACTATGCTAAACAAACAGTACATTTATTCTGTACAAAATACATAAGCAACCTGGTCATGTACTGTACTTGGTCCTTCCTTTTTATTTATTTTGTATTATTTTATTTTATTTTTTATGTATTTATCACCTGCTGTTTTTATATGTTTTAATGTTTGGTATGTTGAATGTTATGTTTGTGGTCAATGAAGGATGTCGATGCCTCTCAGACTGTAAAACTAGTTTACCTATGGGTACCAATAAAGTAACCTGAACCTAAGCACTGACATTAATCTGAGACACAAATGAGAATATTATACTATTATATTAATTCACTTAGGCCAACTAACACAGGTTCGTTCATTCACATAGTTCAACTAACACAGGTTCGTCTGTATACACTGTAAAAAATATTTTTCAAGATTTGTTATCACAACAAATTTTCTTTTGTCAAATTAACTTTATAATAATTTATTTAGTTGAGATAACTTATTATTTTGTGTTTCTGATGGTTAAATCAATCTCCTTCATTGTATTAACTCACTATTTCCAGTTCAATCAACTTAAAATTTTAAGGCAACCCAGGTTACTTACTTTTTTAAGTTAAACCAACAATATTTTTTTACAGTGTAGTAATCACAACATTTTTTCTTTTGTCAAATCAACTTAAATCATTTATTTAGTTCAGATAACATATAATTTTGAGTTTCTGATGGTTAAATTAATCTCCTTCATTGTATTAACTCACTTTTTCCAGTTCAATGAACTTAAAATTTTAAGGCAACCAGGTTACTTATTTTTTTAAGTTAAACCATCAATATTTTTTTACAGTGTAGTATTCGAGTGTCGAAAGTGATGTAGTTGAGTGTGATGAAAAAAGAGGCACGAGTCTCCACAAAATCCAAACGCAAGTCGTCACGGATACCAGGTGGAAACAGGCTTTCTCTTTTATATTGCAGCTATTAATATGTTGGATGTTCACATTATTCATAAAATTGTTTGTTTGGGTGTTGTTTTTCAACAGCATTTCTCAGACATCGCTTACTGCACCTTTAAGCCGTTCAGGCTTAATTAATTGCAAGTCTATCAACTATATATCCAATAATTTGGTGAATTGGTATGTTTCGTCAGGGCGTGAAGAGAAATAGAGCCGAGTATCATCAGTGTAACAGTGAAAACTAAAGCCATGCTTCCTTTTTTTTATTATAAACATGTATTTATTGAATTTTTAGGATATACATTTTACATTTAACAAATAAATTTAACAAAGCGTATAACAATCAAACTATAAAAGAAAAGAATCCACTCCCCCCACCCCCACAAAAAAAAAAAATGCACTGGATAACGACATTATATAATCATACATAGCTTAGGAAATACAGACAATTAGGTATATATGACCTTCAAGTTTCCAGAGTTTCCTCGGCCTCACAATTCTCCAAAAATGCAAGAAAGGGATTCCAGATCTCTTTAAATTCGGCTGATTTCTTTTTCATTGTGTATGTTAACTTTTCGAGGATAAGGCATGCTGATAATTCTTTCAGCCATCGACCAATAGAAGGGCTCCTGACATCTTTCCAACAGAGAGAGATCAAGCGTCTAGCTTGTACTAAACATAGGTCTGTGATTTTTCTCTCTTTGTGGTTAAACATACAGTCCTTTGGATACAAATTAAGAATGCAAAGTGCAAGATCGTCAGTAAAGCCATGCTTCCTAATATCTCCCAGGGTGAAAAGCAACGGTCCTAGTACTGAGCCCTGTGGTACTCCATACTGAACTTGTGATCGATACAACACCTCTTCATTTACTGCTACAAATTAGATTGCAGTAGTTTAACACTTATGATTACAGATTTAGAACAAACACTAGCCTGGGTTGCGTTTCTCAAAAGCATCTTAAGCCTAAGTAGATTATGGAGCCATTGGCACCAATTATTATAAGCCTCCAAAATAGAAATAGTCTGGAGCGCTCGGTTAAAGTCTGCTCAGAAATGATTGGACTCCCGATTAGGGCTCTGAACAGCAAATGCTGAGGTTAGCTGTAAGGATTTTGCGAGACACTTCACATGTAATGTTCTCTGTTTTTGAGTGGCTTCCTTCACGGCTACGGCTTCGTTGTCCATGTTGTAGGACATAAATTCTCAACCATCTCTAGCCCCCTTGTTTAATTATTATTTAATATATATTAGGTATTCATTAATATTTATTCCGTGCACTTTGTGTTATTTTTTAAATGTAGGATGTTTTTATGTATAATGTTTACGTTACTCTATTTGGCCTCATTAACCCTTGTGCTGCATTAGATTTTTAACACCGTTGAGTGCATTAAGGACCAAAAATGGCCACATATTAAACATTGCCTAAAATATTATATATTATTATTATTTTCCACTTTTACCAAGTTAAATCTTTTAACCAGCATCAGTCCTCATCATAACTACCAAAAATGTATTCAATTTCAGGATTTTAACCCTTTAATTACCAGTTTTGTTTGCGAAACCATCGATTTGTAAAAGAGGAAAAAACACAAAAATTCAATTATTTTCAATAAACTAAATGCAAAGAGAAAACTTTAGATTTGGATTATCACAGTCCCACTTTGCAAAAAATCCCACTTAGCGCGTTAGAGACCAAAAATGGCCACCTATTAAACATTGCCTATTGCCTAAAATAAGGTGCATTTCCACCCATAGGGAATAAATATGTAGTGACGTCATCTGGTGGAATACACTATATAATGCAAATATAATGCTTTTGCTTCAAAATGAAAGGATGTTTGTGCAAAAATCATGTTTCATGTATTACTGACAGCCTCAGATTTAAACAACGTTTTAATGGGTTTCAATGGGCCATTTTTGGTCTTTATGGTGCTGAGTGTTACTATTTGATCTACACAGTGTGTGTTATACATATTTTGCAAAATGGGATCACATTTTTTACATGTATCCAAAAAGTCACAATTTTGCCAAATTTCATACCATTTGCATTAAAACAGCCAAAATGGTCAAAGAAATTAAACTGCAAAAGACCAAAAATGTCCCTAATGCAGCATAAGGGTTAATTGCAAACAAAGTGTTTTGAAATTGAAATGGTCTCTACAATCAACTTAGATCACGATGCTTTTGAGAATATTTGAGCAAACTCTGTCGATATCTTCAAGTCCTGTCAGAACTCCTCTCACAGTTTTCTGCTGTATCCCTCATCGTCGTCTCTGCGTTTGATATAACAGGAGAAGAGAAAGATCCCTGCAGTGCCTAATGGAGAGCTGGCAGAGACAGAGGAACACAGTGGACATGGAGGCCCTGAGCTGCAGCGCACCGGGAGGTCAGTCTGGAGTGTGTGTGTGTGTGTATGTGTGTGTAGACACACCAGAATCGCATGTCAATTATCTAGCGAAACGATCGCTCATTTAAAAAAATAAATAACAAAGTTTAACTTTTATAAGCTCTAATGGTCGCCTTGCTCTGTTCTGTGATGTGACGAAAATGAACAAATCTTTTTTCGAGTCATTTGGTTCATTCAATGAACAAAATGAACAAGTTGACTCGGGAAGATTTGTTCATTTTGATGAAACTGGAGAGTCATGACAGAACAGAGCAAGGCGACCATTTGAGCTTATAAAAGTTAAACTTTGTTATTCATTTATTAAATGAGCGATCGTTTCGCTTGATAAGACCCTTATTCATCGTCTGGTGTCGTTTAAAGCCCTTTGAAGAGTTTGCAGTTTGCACTGAAACTGTCTTTTGGACCTTGAACCGTTTGGTCCCCATTGAAGTCCATTATATGGAGAAAAATCCTGGAATGTTTTCATCAAAAACCTTAATTTCTTTTCGACTGAAGAAAGAAAGACATGGACATCTTGGATGACACGGGGGTGAGGAAATTATCAGCAAAGGTTTTTTTTAAAAAAGTGAACTTCTCCTTTAATCTCAATTTTAGTTGCGAAGCTGTAAATAGAGTGACAGAAAGCTCTCAGATTTCATAAAGATCTTCACTACAAGTCTTGATATTAGGGAGAGAAAATGATGACAGAATATTTTTTTAGGTGAATTATCCCTTTAATAATTGTGCCTCTATACCAAAGTCTGAGATATCAATCTGAACTCACTAATTTCTCATCAAATTCTTTCCAAATTATCTCAGCTGTCATGCTGTCTATACTCCTATTTTGAAGTTAATACTTAGAACTTAATTCAATGAATGTCTCATGAACCTTGAAAAGGTTAAAAGATCCTCTCAGAAACCAAAATAATGCAACCGGTCATGTTCAGTTAAAGAGCACACAAGAATGCAGATCATTGAGGATGATGGTTTGGTTGTCTACTACGATGTAACCGAGAGCCGTGCCACTGAAGACCAGGTTTTCAACTCTCCAGTGAACTGGACAGATGCCATGTTTGACATTTGGTCACACTCTTCCTGTTGAGTGACAGTTTTCACAACTTTGAGTGACTTTCTCTCTTCTCACAACAATAATCCCCTTCTGTTCTCAGATGGCTCTTTTCTCCCAAATGGTCATATCTGATCAGCCCTAATTAATATTTCTTTCTAGTTTTATAGTATGTCCGGCTTATTTAGTATGTATTCTGTGCACAGTATGTGGATTTTCTGAATGCATGGAATACCTGGATGATCTGCTATATTTTATAAATTGTGCAACGACAGACACTTTGTAAAATACTGGATGCTTTCGACTTGATTACATTAACAGTGACAAATGCACTGGATGTAATATCTGCTGTGATTTTATCATCTCTTTCTTCAACTGGACTCCCAAATATTAAGACTTTTTTTAAATACAAAATTGAATTAAAAGTGTTTTACAATTTTATCTTTATATGTATGCACTAAATTGATATCAGTTTTAGACATTTATACATAATTTTTGCCACACCATTTAACTGTGAAAAATCACTGTTGTATTTCTTACAAACTATGAAGTTGTATTTAGCATTTACTAAAAAAAAAACATATACATATTTTTGTCCCTATAACAGTGCAACTGTTTTTTCATATGCAAGACGCGCCAGACTTGCTGTGAAAAAGCCATGCTCAGAAAACCTGTGATTTTTGAGAGGAATATTCCACATATGTGTCATGGAGAAAAAAAAAATCCATCCTCCAGCCATCATATAGATGAAATTACTTTTCTGCTTAGGAAAATGTTTGTAGAAGATGTGTGGCTTGCAAGAAATTCTTTACACAGTAAAAGAAATAATAGTTTGAAAATTAAGTCTGTTTTTTTGTGCATTATTTTCATGAGAATTAAGTTCCATTATTGTAATAATTAATTCCCGTTATTCTCATTAATATAATACAGTACTTTTTGTGACTTACAAATGGAGAAAAGATACATAGAGAAACTTTTTTTTACTTACACTGTAAAATATTGTTGGTTTAACTTAAAAAAAATGAAGTAACCTGGTTGCCTTAAAAATTTAAGTTGATTGAACTGGAAAAATTGAGTTAATACAGTGAAGGAGATTGATTTAATCATCAGAAACTCAAAATATTATGTTATCTGAACTACATATATTATTTAAGTTGATTTGACAAAAGAAAAAATGTGGTGATTACAAATCATGAACATGTTTTTTTTTTTGTTAAAAATGAGATTTGCAACAAATTCTCTGCAGTCCAAAATAAAAAATAAATAGTTTGAAAATGAATCCTATTTTTATTAGTTGCATTAAGATTGTTATGCAATTAATCATTTTAATGAGAACTAAGCACTTTTCCCCTCCCAAATTCCCAACATTTGGGTTTGTCCATATTTGACCCAAATTTGGGTTGAAACAACCCAGCAATTTTTAGAGTGTAATATAATACATTACTGTAAAAATTAAGTCATTTTTTTGCATAATAGTAATGACAATTTGGAAGGAAAAGGTTTATTTGTCATCTAGTGTTCATTTTGCATATACTTCTCTACGGAATATAACACAGCGCTGAATTGAGTGTAAGCCAGTTTTCCAGCTCTTTCCGCGCCTGATCTTGTGTGTCTGGTGTGTTTTGTCAGGTTTTTTGGTGGATTAGTTATGGATGTGAAGAGGAAGGCTCCTCACTTTCTGTCGGATTTCACCGATTCGCTCAGCCTGCAGTGTTTGGCCTCGTTCCTGTTCCTGTACTGCGCCTGCATGTCCCCGGTCATCACCTTCGGAGGACTGCTGGGAGAAGCTACTGAGGGACGCATAGTAAGATCACATCAACATTTAATAATATTTTGACTTTCTATTTACTAAACCAATCATCTTTGTTGTGTTAACTCAAAATTTAAGGCAACAGAGTAACTTACTTTTTTAAGTTAATCCAACATTTTTTTTTACAGTGGGCAAAGAAAGTAGTGTAATTTGTAAAGGATAATGCAAAAAAGTTAAAAATGTATTTCCATTGCGGCCCTTGATGTAAAGCACAGTCTTCAGTCATAGTGACGTCATTTTTTTTCTGGGTCTAAATTGCGTAGTCAGGAATAATTTCATATACATGTGAAAACTTGAAAAATTTGAATATCCTGCAAAAGTTCATTTATTTCCGTAATTCAACTTAAAAGGCGAAACTAATATATTATATAGACTCATTACAGATATTTCAAGCCTTTATTTGTTATGATTTTGATTATTATGGATTATAAAAGTTTATGAAAACCCCAAATTCAAAATATTGAATATTTTTTATTAAATATAATAGAATATTTTGAAAATGTTTAAAAGCTTTGAGTCATAATCATCAAAATTAAAACAAATAAAGGCTTGACATATCTCACTTTGCATGTAATGAGTCTATATAATATATTAGTTTCACCTTTTAAGTTGAATTACTGAAATAAATGAACTTTTGCACCTTATTGTAATTTTTCGAGTTTCACCTGTTTGAGTGTTGTCATATAGAGGTGATTTTGAGCATATTCTCTCCTGTTCTCAGAGTGCCATTGAGTCGCTGTTTGGAGCCTCGATGACTGGGATCGCGTACTCGCTGTTCGCGGGACAGCCTCTCACGATACTGGGCAGCACTGGACCCGTTCTGGTGTTTGAGAAAATATTGTTCAAATTCTGCAAGTATGTCCAATGCATTTGCTCTGATCTTTTATATTGCTCAGTGCACACACACGTTTAAACTCAATGATTTAAAGAACATTATTTATATTACTGTAATTGTTTTAGATGATTTGATTATCTCTATCTATCTGAATCCATCCATCCATCATTTTAGCTCTCGATCATATCTACTGCTCTACCATTTATCTCACATTCTGTCTATCGTTCTATTGTTTATTTCACTATCATCTATAAATAATTATTTCATTTATCTCTATAGATAGATAGATAGATAGATAGATATATAAAATGTTAGATAGATAGATAGATAGATAGATAGATAGATAGATAGATAGAATGTTAGAATGATAGAACGAACGTTAGATAGAACGAATGATAGATAGATAGATAGATAGATAGATAGATAGATAGATAGATAAAATGTTAGATAGATAGATAGATAGATAGATAGATAGATAGATAGATAGATAGATAGATAGATAGATAGATAGATAGATAGATAGATAGATAGATAGATAGATTGATGTTGTAGACATAGATTGATAGATAGATAGATAGATAGATAGATAGATAGATAGATAGATAGATAGATAGATAGATAGATAAAATGTTAGATAGATAGATGGATAGATAGATAGATAGATAGATAGATAGATAGATAGATAGATAGATAGATAGATAGATAGAACGTTAGATAGAACGAATGATAGACAGAATGATAGATAGATAGATAGGTAGATAGATAGATAGATAGATAGATAGATAGATAGATAGATAGATAGATAGATAGATAGATAGATAGATAGATAGATAGATAGATAGATAGATAGATAGATAGATAAAATGTTAGATAGATAGATAGATAGATAGATAGATAGATAGATAGATAGATAGATAGATAGATAGATAGATAGATAGATAGATAAAATGTTAGATAGATAGATGGATAGATAGATAGATAGATAGATAGATAGATAGATAGATAGATAGATAGATAGATAGATAGATAGATAGATAGATAGATAGATAAAATGTTAGATAGATAGATAGATAGATAGATAGATAGATAGATAGATAGATAGATAGATAGATAGATAGATAGATAGAATGATAGAACGAACGTTAGATAGAACGAATGATAGACAGAATGATAGATAGATAGATAGATAGATAGATAGATAGATAGATAGATAGATAGATAGATAGATAGATAGATAGATAGATAGATAGATAGATAGATAGATAGATAGAAAAACAAACAGAACACTCTAGAAATTGCTTAGCAACCACTCAGAATACCTTAGTAACCTCTTAGCAAGGTCTAAATCCCCAATAACTCCCTGCACACAAGGCTGAGCTTCTGTGTTTGCAGGGAATACATGCTCACGGTGTGTGTGTGTGTGTGTGTGTGCGTGTGTGTGTGTGTGCAGGGAATACGGGCTGTCGTACCTGTCCCTCAGGACGTGTATCGGGCTGTGGACGGCGTTCCTCTGTCTGCTACTGGTGGCCACTGATGCCAGTTCACTCGTCTGTTACATCACGCGCTTCACCGAGGAGGCCTTCGCCTCGCTCATCTGCATCATCTTCATCTACGAGGCCTTGGAGAAGCTCATTCATCTCGGGGAGACGTATCCCATTAACATGAACAACAATCTGCAGAAACTCACCACTTACAGGTGAACATGAGGAACAGAATCAAATGGACACCAAGATTATTGATTAGAAACAAATGCAATTGAACCTGTTTTTATAGCAAAGCCAGTTAAAGGATGCTTCTGTTGTGTAGATGCTCCTGTATCGAGCCTGCAAACCCCAGCAATGCCACGCTTCTGTACTGGGAGCAGAACAACATCTCGGCTCCGGAGATCTTCTGGGAGGCTCTGGAGGTTCAGGTCAGAACTGATATTAACCCCACTTTATCATATTTGAGGCACATATTTCTTAGGCATCTAACACAATCAATTGAGAGTTTCTGCAGGTCTTAAAAAATCTTAATTAAGTCTCAACACATGAATTAAGGCCTTAAGGCGAGACACGGCAGGCAAAAATATACATTTTTTTTTTTTTCACTGGTCGATTTTGAGATATTTGTCTTCAATGTCTTCTTTCAGACTTGTGGTGAAAAAAAGTCCGAAATACACATTAAGGTCTATTTTACTACACTTTG